>NC_049169.1:167755062-168123812 GCF_009769625.2 Cygnus olor | reverse complement strand
AGTGTGTGAATGGAGAAACTAAAAACTCTATGTTAATAACATTATTAAATGAAGAGAGACTGTTAATAGTGTGACAGCATAACAGAAGAAAGGAGAACTTATTACTTAAGCATTTTTTCTCTTTAGGGTATATTACATTTTTACATTTTATTATTATCTCTACATGTTAAATCAATGCAGAAATAAAATTGGATTTTACTTCTTTTTTAACTTTATTTAAATGTCATTTACTTTACCCCTCTGGAATGGCTGTTACAGTGGTCTTCCTATTTTCTCAGTATCCCTTCTTAATGCCTTCTCATCATTACAATACAGGAGCCAACAAAAAGCTTCAGTGCATACTAACTTTAAAGTTGTTTGAGTCACCAAAAACTGAAAAGCTGTTATAATAAGACTAAGAGTTTGGTGTGGTACCTCCAAGTGGGAAACTATTGCTCCATGATAATGTTTTATGATCTACCTTTTAGTGTAACATTCTACCCTTATTTATGAGGAATAAAAATGTAAAAAAGAACAAAAATGAAATAAATAGCAGTACCAAAAATTACCTCGGCAGCATTCAGGCCATGGCCAGAGCTTGCCTGATATTCTTCCTATGAAAGTTATTGGAAGATAGGAAAAAAAGAATAATTACTATGAGGAATTAAACTAGAAATGACATAGAGGTTACAAACTGTGGAGGTGTCTAGAGAGATCCACAAGAACTGATAGCAGAATAACTATTTTTTTGTCTTTCACTTCGTTTGATGCAATATTCTTGCATTTCTTTAACTGAATTTTAACTTTTATAGAAATAGAACTATTGAGACTACATTATTACATAAAAAAAACCTCTGCTTTTTTTTTTTTTTACACTGCCATTTTGATTTTTCCTAAATTGGAGGAAAATGAAGAAAAATATCACATTCATACTTTTTATTGAAAAGTATAGAAAGTTTTGCCCTGGTTTCAAAAACTGATTCTTATTGCACTATATTGTAGCATACTAAATCTATTGCATTTTCTTAAATTAATCTTAAAATTAATTTTAATTGCATTTTTTAATTAATCTTTAAAAAAGGGAGAAAATAAGCAAAAATCATAATTTTAGGCAATAATTTTGAGTATTTTGTTTTTATTAATATCTATTAGCATTCAGTATGAATGATGGTTTGTAATATGCTTTAATTTGCCCCAAATAAAGTAGTTTTAGGAGGATTTTTGTTGATAAGGGTTGATTTTATTTTGGATAAGATTTTATAAACTTTGTACAGGAAATGTTCTACTTAACATGTAGTACTGAATTTATAAACTCCACAAATACCAATCATCCATTGGTCTACAAACAGTCTTATTATATATTCTTAGGAATACAATATAAATATTATCTATCCTATTTTCCATAAAACATTAATTAGAGGGGTTACTCTGCTGGATATGCTTCTGAATACCCTTGGAAAAAAATAATAGACAGGACCTGTCAATGTTTAGTTTGTTCGTTTGTTTACATAGTCTGCTTTCAGGTCCTTATGTCTAGTAGCAGGATGTGTAGGGTATGAAGTATCACTCTCGACAGAGGAAGATGTACTCAGGGAGCAGTTAAGTGAATTAGATGAGTCCATAGGACCAGAGAGGATGTATTCAAAGAGGAGTGGCTGAGAGAGCTCAACAATGTCACTGAGAGGATGTTCTCTTTTATTTGACAGATAATGGCAATTGTGGGATGTTTCTCAAGACTGAAAAAAAGATTATTTCCATGTCTCTGTCCTCAGGAAGAAAGATGTGGGTAACTATAGTCGGATTTTCCTGAACCAAAAAGATCATGGAGCAAATCTGAATAGAATCTACATGCTGGATCACTAAAGACAATGAGGATAATCAGAAACGGGAAGAGGATGCCAAAAGAGGAACCTTCACAGATGCCACTATTTAATGACCCTCAACAGGCTAATCTAACTTTGGACTTGGGCCTGCTTTGAACAGAGGATGTTGAATCAGACTCTAGTAGTTCTCTTCCAAATAAAATTATATTCTGGGATTGTTAACAGCCAAGGTAAAAATAAGTAGAAAGCCTTCTTCTGTGCTTGTTCAGCTACACCTGTCTAAAACAAAATAGAGCAAACACTATGAAATAAACAGAAAATTCAGAACGCCCTTCTCTTCATTTTCACTTGTTGGACAACATTTCATTTTATTCAGAACGTAAGGTTTTCAGTTCTTCATAATTCAACAGTTCTTTGGCCAATTCTTTGATATCTGGTCTTTTGACTGCAGACTACAGAGAAGTAGAAAATCAAATAGAAAGTTGTCTGAAGGTTTATTAGAAAATCTAAATCAGATTTTGGTTATTATTTCATGGTCAATCCTCTCGTTATTAAGGTATTTGCCCAGCTCCAGAAGGATTTAGATATGCTGTAGAATTGAAATGACAAATGTGAAATTAAATTTACTACTGACAGGGAGGAATACAAACATGAACAGCTGTCTTAAAAATATTGGGATGAATGAACTAAACTAATTAAAAGAAAAACTTGCAGTTTACTCTGTATCTTTCTCTACAAACTATGCAGTTTACCAAAATAAAATAGGCTAAAAAATATACTGGTAAAAACATAGTTGAGTATTTTAAATAATCTATATTTAACAGGGCAAACTACCCATAATATTCCTGTGTATCTAGTAAGTGCTTTTTCCAACCAGTCTAAGAATGTAGATTCAGGCACTGCATTTGCTTTATTTTTTTTTTACCTCATCTGTGTTGGAAAATATGAAAAGGAAAAATAGACCAAGTAACTGTCAAGGAAGAACAACCAATTTCTCTTGTTTTCTACAAAATTCCATTCATTCAATAATATATAGGGATGTAAAACTGGACACAGATTAGAAGGCCTTCGGTCATTACCCCTCTATTTCTTTTTTCTTGATGGAAAGCACCTTAAGGCAAATCCTGCAGCTCTGGAACACTGTAAATGTAGATGGACAGCAAGACTGAAATTTAATATTATTCTCTTTGTACTTGTTATACCCATAAGGGAAAAATCCTGGTGTTTCAGATAAAAGCAACATCAGATGACAACTACCAGGGGTGCATAAGGTGTCAGATGCATTTTAATAGTGGCAAAAAGCCTGGAACACAGGAGCAGAGTCAGTTACCAGCTCAGTGGGTAGAAATTACTGGGGATTTTGCTGGCATCTGGGAATCTGAGTATATCAGGCCAAGAGAGAAACAGTAAAAATGGAATCTCTAACACTATAGAATAGAAACAAAATCTTAAGAATGAAAAGAGCAGAAAGAAGAAAGATTTCTATGTTTATTACAGCTACTAATCTGAAACTACATGGACTCTGCTTCAGCTGTGCTGCAAACTACCTAGATCAATCTGTTATTGCTTGTTAAGTGGTGTTATTTTCTCATTCATTTTAATTACTGGGGCTATTTAAATACTTTAATGAAGGTTTCTCTTTGCTTTTACTTATTAGTATTTGAACAATACTTTTGACTTCTCAGGCCTGCATATTCCACTTTTTTTTTTCTCATTATGGAATTTGGTATACATAATATGCAAACTTTCTGTAAAACTTTCTGTGTCCATCTTCACTTGGGCAGAAAGAACTTTGCAATGTTCAAGTTGACAAGATGACCTTACTGTATTCCTCTACACCAAAAAGTTAATGTATGAATTCAAAAATACATTGGCTGTGTTTAGGATTTCCTGAAGGGGCAACCATAGTCCTGTTCTGGATTTACTGCCTCAGCAGAGAAACCAGAGCACAGGCAAGGAACAGTTCACCTGTAGGCTGCAGCCTTCAAGAGAGTTTTATTGCAAAAGTATTTGATTTCTTACCTTAAAACTCTAAAGCATGCTGTGTATTTTAATCTAAATTTTAGGAGTCCATTTTCATTTGTCTGTATGAAGTCAAAGACTACAGCCAAAATGAAAACCTCAGCAAATAATAGCCAAATAACCAAATAACCAAATAAGCAAATAACCAAATAAGCAAATATATAAAGCAAATAATTTTAAGCTCCAATTACAATCCAGAATCAAGCAGAGTTTCGTATATACTGGTGGTTTTAATACCAGATCATAGAACCATAGAATGGCTCAGGTTGGAAGGGACCTCAAAGATCATCTAGTGCCAACCCCCTGCCATAGGCAGGGACACCACCCACTACATCAGGTTGCCCAGGGCATCATCTAACCTGGTATTGAACACCTCCAGGGATGGGGTAGATCATCTTAGAATTTTTAAAATGATTATATATTATTTTTATATTTATAATTATCACTGCAAGTAATTAAGACGTTTTAAAGTTCATTCAAATAAACAATTAATATGAACGTGGTGTTCAGTATTATTTTACTATACATGTCTGAGAGACCCTGTATGACGGGCTTATTGGTGTGTCTTGATCTCAAGCTGAAAAGTGTTCAGTGTATCTGTACAGCATCTAATTTCAGAAATTTCCATTCTCACAGATGAACACCATCAGAGCAGGAAGAGTTTGGCACATCCATAATAGAAAGTTTGCTAGTTGAGGGCTACTTGAACTACTGAAATCTGTGCAAAAGACCTTCTGTCCTGGTTTCAGTTAGGACAGAGTTAATTTTCCTCCTAGTAGCTGGCAGGGTGCTATGTTTTGGATTAGGATGAGAAGAGTGCTGATAACATGCAGATGTTTTAATTGTTGCAGAGCAGTGCTTACACCAAGCCAAGGACTTTTCAGCTTCTCGCTCTGTCCTGCTAGCGAGCAGGCTAGGGATGCAGCAGGAGCTGGGAGGGGACAGACCCAGGACAGCTGACCCAAAGTGGCCAAAGGGGTATTCCATACCATCTGACGTCATGCTGAACAATATATAGGGGTGGCTAGCTGGGTGGGGGGACCGGCTGCTCGGGGATAGGCTGGGCATCGGTCAGCAGGTGGTGAGCAATTGCGCATCACTTATTTCGTACACATTATTATTAGTAGTACTATATTATTATTATTATTATTATTATTATTATTATTATCATCATCATTTTATTATTATTATCCTGTCTTAATAAACTGTCTTTATCTCAACTCACAGGCTTCACTTTCCCGTTTCTCTCCCCCATCCCAGAGAGGGAGGGGGGAGGGTGAGCGAACAGCTGTGTGGTGTTTAGCTGCCGACCGGGTTAAACCACAACACCTTCAAATGCCCAACCTTCAAATATCACCTTCTGCAGTCACTTATTTTTGTGTTGTATAAAAAAAAGAGGGAAGCATACATAAGGGGCCACCGAAAATCCTGTTCTAAGAAATAAGCAGATCCAGAATATTTATTGTCATAGTTTCAATATCCTGTGTTTACATCCTACCTGTGTGCAGGTATCTTGCGATTCCCAGCAATCAGAATAACGTCACAGAGCTGCTGTTGCTTCAGGTAGCTCTCCATCTTTCTGAAGGTTTGCTCAGCATGGTGAACAGCCTGGTAGAATTCCTCAGAACTACTCGAATCCATGTCACAGTGAGGTGACAGGGGATGGCTGGCTGCTGACAGTCTGAAAACCACAAAAGAAACTCTGTGTTGATAAGATGTGACCAAAATGTCTAGGTGTTGTCTAGACTTCATTGCAAACTTCTAGAAGATATGAGCAATCACTGCATCCTTCCCAATTCTCATCACCAGAAGTACAAGATGGAAAATTTTTACTGCACTGTAAGGGACAAGTTGTAAGTTTTCACAGTGAAAGAGGGCTTTTTGTTTGTTTGCTTGTTTGTTTTTTAGCACAGACACAGAAATAATGTATTTCTTTCTTCTTTGATAAAGATACTAAAAATACAAATATGAACAACAAACAGATGTTCAGTATATTCATGTTAAGGTTAACACAACAGCTGCATCTTCATTATCAGAATATGACTGGGCTCTTTACATATTTTTAGCATTTTAGAGCAAAATTATTTTAAAGAATTATTTATTTTTCTGTTTCATCATTAATATGCATCCACAAGATAAAGGAATAACGGAAAAAACATGGAAATTTTACCAGTTGGGAAAGAAAATTAAAACTCCAATTGATTTTACATGGGATGAATTGGGAATATTTCCATAATGATAAAATGCAAACCAACTTTTTAGCTAAAAGGCTTATTAATGCAACTTTAGCCAGCAAAGACAATGATATCTACAATTCCAAAAACTGAAAAAAAATATAGAAATGGGAGAAAAATGGAAATATATTTTCATTTTATAGTCATATTTACTTAGTTCAAATTTACTCAGTTCAGCAATTCTGGTTCAGAACTTTAATGAAAATCAGAAAATTTGCTAGCAAGCACTAGGCCTTGAGGAAACTATGTACTTCAAAATAATTCCTGACACAGACAAGCGCCTTCTTTTACAAATACATAATGAGATTGTTTCAAATGAAAGCCACAGGATTTTATGTGTCTTGTGGTGAGAGAGTGTAAGTAATTTTGATAATTTACAGTAATAACATAGCAGTTTCATTATATAAACTTTGAGTTCATTGGGAACAGTATTAATAGACCTATTAGATAATGCTGTCTGCAATCCTGGTGCTGGAAACATTTGAAAAATGCATACAGATAATTAAAAAATCAGCTGTTATGATAATATGTAATACAGTTATTTAGAAAAAAAAAACTTTAATATTTTAATTGACTCTTGATGGACTATAATATGGTTTAGAAAAACAGTATTTACTTTTGACATATACCAGTGGCTTATTTTTGAATTATTTTTTGTACAAAGGTGTTCTGCATAATGTCCTACAGTTATTGTATAAGGGTCCACATGGGAAAAGAGGAAAGGCTAGTTCATCTTTCTGTCACAGTAATTGCTACATTTCACAACCTTCCTTTAAAGTAGTTGGAAGACTGAAAAATTGGAGGTGGCCTGCAGATAATTTTACACAGAACCAACTCAGTTACCATTGTATCTCACCCCCTGATCTGTGTCATATACAGGTATTAGTGTAAGTTACCTTTTAAAATTATTACCCACATTACTGTCACTTGCATAGAATTAAATTGGACCCTGAGAAATCATCATCTGTTTCAAATTAATCAATATTGCTATTTATATGCTGGTAAGGTTACCATATATGTGACCCTGAACCACTGGGTGGGTGGTTTATCCTGGGTATAAACCAAGAGTCTATAAGAAATTGAACTGGCAAAACTTTATTAGCCATAATTTATCAACAGAAGCAGTTATGAATTGGTGATTTAGAAAAGAATATTTCCTTAATTCTGTTATATTCACCATGTTATATGTTCAAGTAGTTTATGCAAGATACTTCTTATGAGCTCCCCCTAAAGAATACAATAAATGTATTATTTCCATACGTGACATAATCTGCTTATATGTGTTCCTGTCCTATCTGGACTGCCCATCATGTTGAACAGAAATTCAAATTTATTTTCATATCTTTGGATGATCAACAAATATTTTCACATAAAAATGTAAAGATGGAGCTTATTAGTATGGGTAGTTGGAAGAGATTTCAACTTTTTCTTTCAATTATTTTCCTTCAGCTTTGTCGTGGCTGTATGCATACTTCTTCAGTTTTATTGCTGAAGAATTAGAATGACAAGTAATTTACAAGAAAGAAATCAGTGCCTAATAAATGAGGTCGGTAGGGTTAAACAGACACATTTCTACTCTTCCTCCAAGGAATTTAGACATGACAACAGCAACAATTCTGAGAAAGGAAAACAACAGGAATGAGCAGCTCTGAATGGATTCATATTGTTTGTTAAATCAGAATTTGGTCTAAGTCAGCTTACAGTTGAACAGATAAGGTATTAATACTACCTCTTGGCTATTCTAAACATGCTATGCTTTTCAGGTCAGAAAAACAGTAATAATAAATAGTAAATAAATGTTATTATATAATAAGTAAAAACACAAAAAAGTCTTCACAAATCGTTCTCTAAAATTGTTTAATGAATGCTTACGAATCAATAAATGTGGAACTGCATTTACCAAATTGAGATAGATTGTCAAAAGTCATGAATTTCATTACCAATCATTTGCAAAAATGCAAAAGAGACAGTTTTATAAAGCCTTTAAACCATTTTCGTAAAGCAACAGTAAGGTTGAAGTTCTGTTTGTGATCAAAAGACATGCTTTGCACTATGCTACCAGCAATTATACTTGCAGCTGAGGGTTATACCATGAGTTTCAGCAGAATGTTATAAATTTATTTTATAAAAGACAAAGTCAGGTAGAATAGCAGATAAAAAAATAATCAGAACATCAAATAGGACTTTTTAGTTACACTAATTCAGTTCAGAGATGCATTATTGCTGTTTCTGAGATTCTTTTTCTATGCAAGAATAGTATTTTTAAACAGAGGCCAATGTGGATGACATATTTGTCATTCAACAGATAACGTGTAATCTGGGGATCAAAGGGTGATACTACAGGATGAGAAAACTAAAAGGGCAACAGAAATTACTACATCGTAAATTGCATTTCTACTCATAGTGAAACTTATTCTTTGAACACCACAAAGAAAAAATACAGACACTATGTACAGACTTACACATGTATGTATGGACATATAGTCTGTATGCCTAGCAAAAATATGTATTATTCCACTGTTGTTCTGCATATCTGTGCTTCTTATGAGTTTTACAAGCCTCAATAAACAAAATATTAGCTACCAGTTTATCGTGTGACCTCAGACAAACTGACTGAGCAGCCTTTCTGAAAAATAAGTAGGACACTAAGAAGGGACCACTATGCTATACTGAAACTGCTTCTATGGAGAAAAATGTATTTTCTTCTTTACTAACTGAGAAAAAAAAAAAAAAAAAAAAAAAGTAGAAGTACGGTTAGAGAAGGAAGAGTTTGTTCAGACTGTAATTTTTCCAGGTTATCAGGTAGCTCAGTTATACACCGCTCTCTCACTCCCCCTGGTCAAAAGAACAGGGAGAGAAAAACATGAAGAAAAAAGGCTCATGGGCCTAAGGACGGGGAGATCACTCACCAGATAGCATGACTAGCAAAACAGACTCAGCATAGGGGGATTAATGTAATTTATTGCCTACTAATAACAGACTAGAGCAGTGAAAACTATCAGCAAAATAAAAACACTTTCCCCCATCCACCCTTTTCCACCTCCTACCCCCAAGCGGCGCAGGGGAACAGGGAATGGGGGCTGTGGTCAGTCCCTAACAATTCATCTCCACCGCTCCTTCATGGTCACTCTTTGCCCCTGCTCCACGTGGGGTCCCTCCCACGGGATGCCATCCTTCCCAAAATGATCCTGCGGGGGCTTCCCACAGGCTGCAGCTCTTCAAGAACTGCTCCCACATGGGTCTGTACCACAGGGTCCAACCCCCAGGAGCAAACTGCTCCAGCACGGGTCCCCCACAGGCAGCAGCTCCCCCCAGACCCCCTGCTCCTGCGTGGGCTCCTCTCCACAGGCTGCAGCTCTGTCCCGGGGCCTGCCCCTGCGGGGGCTCTCCATGGGCCCCAGCCTCCTCCAGGCCACATCCACCAGCTCCCCTGGGGGCTCCTCCACGGGCTGCAGCGTGGAGAGCTGCACCATGTGGGACCCATGGGCTGCAGGGGGAAAGCCTGCTCCACCAGGGGCCTCTCCACAGGCCGCAGGGGAACTTCTGCTGCATGCCTGGAGCACCTCCTGCCCTCCTTCTGCACTGACCTTGGGGTCTGCAGGGCTGTTTCCTGTACATTTTCACTCTTCCCTCCCAGCTGCTCTTGCAGCTTTTCTTTTTCTTAAATTTGCTCTTCCAGAGGCCCAACCAAATCCACTGGCCAGCCGCGGATCCCTTTCGGAGCCAGCTGAAACTGGCTCTGATCTGACATGGGGCTGGGCTCCCCCCACATAGGCCAGCCCTTCAGCCCCCCTTGCTACCAAAACCTTGCAAAATCTTGCCACATTTTCCCAATACACCAATTAAGCTTTCTTTCTTTCTTTCTTTCTTTCTTTCTTTCTTTCTTTCTTTCTTTCTTTCTTTCTTTCTTCCTTCCTTCCTTCCTTCCTTCCTTCCATCCTTCCTTCCTTCCTTCCTTCTCCTTCCTTCCTTCCTTTTTCTTTGTCTCTCTCTTTCTTTCTCTCTTTCTCTCTTTTCTTTCTCTCTTTCTTTTCTTCCTTTTCTTCCTTTTCTTTCTTTTCTTTCTTTTCTTTCTTTTCTTTCAGAATAGGCAGACCTATTCTTACTCTAAATAATATTTCTATGCAATAACAGAGAAAAGATGCTGACAATCTGCTGGATTGCTCTCTCTCCCCCACACAGCTAACAGTGCATTCATGGCTTTTTCAGCTTTGCATGCCCATGTAGAAGGAATATTTTGTTCTAGATGGTATTGGAAACCTCATGATTAACAGAAATGAATGTATACTTCTCCTAGATACACTTTAATGACTTGGAAATTTACTGGTGTATTTTCCACATTCATATTTCTAACAGTCTTTTGTCATGTTGAATCTTGCTGACTGAATTTATTATTATTTTTAATTGTGGGGGATACAGGAAAAAGAGAGCTTATAAGCATAAAGCCCAGCAACCAGATACTAGATGCATATAAATCTACAAATGATTCACTCACCTGAAAGGAGGCAAGCCATTCTTTCTAAAAAACAGAAACCAGGAAAGATGGTCACCTCAATTTTTGAATACATATGCTACTGGAGAACAACTGAGAAGCTCAACAACCTTCCCTTGAGTTATTCTTAGTATTTCTATTTCTAATTCAAGTCTCAAGGGAGCCTCTTTCATCACAGTATGGCCCAGCTGCTTTTCTTTCCTCCCCTCTCTTTCCTTTTAATATCAGAGAAGTAGACAAAATTCCTACTGCAAGGAATCAGTTTAGCTTCAGACCACGAGTAATGCTACTGCACTTCTGGCATGCATTCTTTCCTCTTCCCTCCCAGTCCCAACAAAATCATTATGATCTTTCACCATTCATTTTCAGTTATTAAAGATTTTAACTCCAAGTATGAATAATAAACAAATAAATCTATGTCACTGACCATATTAAATTCCTTATATTTAACATACTTCTTGCTTCCCATTACATATGTAATATAAATAAGTACAATAAATAAAAAGGGAAAAAAGAAAAAAAAAAGAAAAAAAAGAATTGTTAATTTGTTGATTTATGGACTACAAAGGTCTTATGGCAGACAAATACATAAAGCAAGAAACCATAAGACATGAATCAAGTATTCATAAAGTATTCGCAGTGCATGCATACTTTAATTACCCAATTGATAATGCAATATGGAAACACTGTCTTCATTATGAATACATAATTATCATCATAAAACTTTTTTAATACTTTGGTTAAATATTTTCTAGCATATTTGATTCCGCTTTTCTACCAAAAACTGAATGAAAAAGATTATTATGACTCAGAAGTTCAATGTTACAATTTCTACTTAAACTCTACTTCCCTGCATAAGTTGAAGGCCTCCCATTTCTAAAATATAACACCAAAATTATATTCCTTATACATTGTTCTTAACACAATTTTCTGTAGTTTATTTTTATTCATTATTATAAATTTCATGGATTCCTTTTAATATTTTTTTTCACCTTCTTTGATCCTATCCATTAATGAATGCAAGAACAATTAGTTTCAATTACAAAAATTATCAAATAACAAAATTTCATGAGGTAGCTGTTCATGGCAGACCTAGACAAGATAGGTTTAAGTTGAATGAGAAAGAACTTAGTCTCAACGATAGAAATTACAGTGGAAGTTACTAACTGGAAAGTGGGACAAAGGGTAAAGATTGTCATAAAGGATCTTAATACTGCTGTCCTGAGTAGTTAAATATGATGGGTTGGAGATGTATTGTCCTTTCTTCTTGCAGAAGTTAAGTTCTCATGAGGACTACTCATTCCTTTGGCTTAAAAGTAGCAATAAGTAGAGAGGTGCAGGAAGAAAACCAAAAACAGATACAATACTGGAAATGAGAGGTGATTCCTTTTCCTTTCTTGCCAGCTCAACAAATTTATGGCATTGCATTTTGTACCACAGTGCACTATCAGCTGAGCAGCACTAGCAAAGACACAAACTCCAGGGAACACAAAACATAGATTGCCACACTTTTCTTGGAGCCAAGTGGTTGTGATGGCTTATTCCAGATGATGATCTGCACTGAACTTTTGTGAATTTCTTAGACTTCTCAAACATAACATACCAAAATAGTTCTATTACATTACAATAATTCTCTTATCCCCCCAACGTCGTCTTTTACCAGGTGGCGAATGTCAAATGTGCTAGCCCTTAATAACATAAAAAGTGGAATGAGTTTAAGCCTGAAGATGAAGTTGAATGGATATTGTTATGCATAGTCTTAGTGCCTCTTGTGGAGGGAAAAAAAAAAAAGTGTGAGCAGCTGCAATACTGTCCTTCCATCTCTACAAAGAGATTCAGGTCATGTGCCTGGTACCAAATCTGCTTCTCACAAATAAAAATAAACTTCCTGTGAGGCCAATTGAAATTGAAAGTATGGTCGTTCTTGTTGGTGGTGGTGGTATTGTGGTTGTTTGTTTGTTTTAAGAAATGATAATTTGATGAATGATTAAAACTAGTTTGAGGATAAAATACAGCTGTATTAAAATTAATGTGGATAGACTAACTTTGGTTCATTTAATAAAGAAGAAATTATGTTAAGCATTTCAGAATAATTCTTAAATAATCATTTTGCATTGATTTTATTTTTGCATTTTTTTTCATCATTCAAATTCACTTAGTCATGGGTAAGATTCAGAGTTTCACTAAGTGTGATTTTAAGTCAAGTAAGTGAATACAGAGAATATAACTAAGGCTAATAACTGAAAGTGACAAACTGTCTGATAACAGGGTCTTACTAAATTTTACTGGCTGGACAAAATAACATTCTTTGAAAGTTTTATTATTTCAAATTATAAAAATATTACGATAGATGCAACTAGATTGTATTGACTTGAATTTCTGAATTTTGTCATTGAAATAATGAATATTAAACAGCTCACTTCCCTATACTATACAGATACATGAAATTCTACACAGTAGAATTTTGTACTGACTAATGTGCTGCCAAAGGCAGAGCAAATAAAGAGCATGGCTTCAGACAAGTATAACAAGGAACTGATATCAGATTAATATTTTAATCCAGAAGTTCTGCACATAAAATAACTTTGCTTTTATTATTGCATATCATTTATGCACATACTTCCCCCCAAAATGAGAATTTTACAAATACAGGAACTGAAGATTGTATATTCAGAAACTGCTGAAGCAAAAAACACTCAGGAGACTCCTCTAATATCCTGTGAAAGGAAAGCTTCTGTACCTTTCAGACAACTCTGCCTCTAAATTATTTAGCTGCAGATACCAATGGTGTGTAATTCTCCAACAATAAAATTGATACCAGTACCACTGACATAGTAGCACTCTTCTGTGTTAGCCCTATAACTTCTGTAGGAATAATGCAGATTCAGATCCTAAAAGAATCATAGAAGCAATAAGGTTGGAAAAGACCTTTATGATCATCGAGTCTAACTGTTAACCTAATACTGACAAGTCTCCCACTAAATCATGTCCCTAAGCACCACATCTACACATATTTTGAATACCTCCAGGGATGGTAATGAGCAGCCCCAGATACTAGTGGGAATACCAATAGAGGGAAAGAAAAAAAATAAAAAAAAAAAAAGAGAAGAGGGCATGCTCCATTTTATGGAACAGGAGAGACGCTATTCTAGCCACAGCCATAGTGGATACCTTTAAAATTACTTTTGCTTCCTTTCTTACAACAGTGCTGAATTTCCTGAATGGATGGATGATGTTATGCCTAAGAGAGATGCTACTGTTATACATGAACTATATTGTTATGACAAATGGCTATATCTATATGAATAAAATAAGTAAATTAGCTGACATAGTTACTCATTCAGAGTGTGCACGAAGATGCAGATAAACAAGGATGCAGATATGTTTTTTATTGCAAGACATTTTCTTCCAGCATTTAATTTATGATACAGGTACTCTATGAAAACAGAAATCACATATGTGAATGATGGTCATGGAATACAAAAAAGAATAAGCAAGTACTGTATTGCTATTTTATTTAGCATATATTCCAATAAAACTTCAGTGTGTTACTGTATTGTGTGTTACTGTATTGTTACTGTATTCCACAGCATAGGCAGGACATCAGAACTTAAAACACCCTATGACTGCAATGGAAATCATATTAAAGACCACAGGAGGATGACTCCTTGAAAAATCCCAGTTCAAAATGCTGTTTAAGTACTGCACTTGGTGAAGGGGGAAATCAACTCACACACACATACACACACAACCACCCCATCACCAACCTGTATGAATTATCCTTCAAACATCCTGTTGCAAGGCAAGCTTTTAGGGAGCTTGCACTCTATTCAGTAGCTAGCAGCATATAATTTCTTCCTGCTATTCGTTATAGACCTGTAGAGTGTCACATCTTTGGGTGATGCTCACAAATTTCACAGTCCTGACATGCCTGCCTGCATCTGCAAACCAGTGGGAAAGATACATCTGAAATAAAGGCATAAAGTGTATGCCATTTTGCCACCTTGTTTTGAATTGTCAATACATTTTTTACTAATTTTGAAAACAGCAATTAAGAATGAGAATTCAGAGGATCGTGTCTAAAATAAATTTGACAGATTCAGCTTCTACACTACAGGATCACTTCAACCCTGGGAACTGAACTGGCAAACGATTTAGGACTACATATTCTATAACAACTAACTCTTATTAAACCCTGCTCATAATCTAAGCTATGTTCTTCATAGTATGTTCAATATGAAAAAGGTCAAATGTCTTTTACATACATGTATGCTAGCATAAAAACCTAGCCACTAACATTGTTTTGGTCTAACACAGTTTTTATAAAAGCAACTATTATCTACAGAGTCTGAAAACAGGCAGCAAGAGTGATGTGCTAGACCTCTGAATTCAAAAGGTAGGTACACACAAATAGAAGTTAAATACTGCCCTTAATCTGCAAAATTGTAAGTATGGAATCAAAACCACTATAGACTTACATCAAGCTACAGGGCAGCATGTGGCATAATTAGTGCCAACCTTATACAATAGAAAAAGCATTATTATTATTAATTTTTTTTAATCCTAATCATTTCAGTACCACAATATGTTTGTGATTTATATATATATATTTACATATTTAACTGAAGTCTGACCCAAAATGAAGCACAAAACGCAGAATTCAGATTTTCTTACTGCATCCAGGTCTGGGGCCCCCAGCACTAGAAGGATGTGAACCTGTTAGAGCGAGTCCAGAGGAAGGCCATGAAGATGATCAGAGGGCTGGAACATCTCTCCTATGAAGACGCTGAGAGAGCTGGGGATGTTCAGCCTGGAGAAGAGAAGTCTCCAGGGAGACCTCATTGCAGCTTTTCAATACTTATAATAAAGATGGAGAGCAACTTTTTGTTTGGGAAGATAATGATAGGACAAGGGGGAATGGTTTAAAACTAAAAGAGGGGAGATTTAGATTAGATGTTAGGAGGAAATTCTTCACTCAAGAGTTTGGTGAGGCACTGGAACAGGTTGCCCCAAAAAGTTGTGGATGCTCCATCCCTGGAGGTGTTCAAGGCCAGGTTGGATGGGGCTTTGAGCAACCTCGTCAAGTGGAAGGTGTCCCTAGCCATGGTAGGGGGGGTGGTACTAGATGATCTTTAAGGTCCCTTCCAACACAAGCCATTCTATGATTCTAGGAAAGGAAAGTTAAGCCTGATGACTTTGGCTTATTTTTTTCTAGAAAGATGAAGCAATTGAGACACTTTCACTCTCCTTCTCCTCCACAGACTCCAAAGTATGGAAGTTTGCTGACTCCAAAGTGTGGAAGACCTTCCCCTCACCAGGTAGAAGTAGAATCAAGTCCACAGCGTGGGCATTCTAACCACTGAGCTAACTACAAAAAGCACAGGGAAGTTAGACCTTGGTAATCAGAGTTTTTGCATAGAACACGTGCAAAGTGTTATAATGGACACGAACGTTTACAGGCATGAGGCAATCATTTGTGTGACTCCCAAGTAGATGAAGGCGCTTTCAGGAACACATATGAATAAAAGCCATATTTAAAGAAAGACATTTATTTTCCTCACATGCCTTATATTGGCTGCTTAGGACTTTCACACAATATTTAAGCATTCCAGTATCTAATATTGCAGCAACAAAGTCTTCTATGGAAGCTGAGCTGCAGTGATGAAAAAACGTAGATATAAGCATAATTCATAAATCTAGAAACATTCAGTTTACTGAATCACTGATTTACTGAAGAGGGGTATTTAGTAGTATTTTGTAAAAATGCTAAGATTCCTGCTTTTGTGTCCAGTTTATTTTCTAGGGTCTCATATCACAGTATTTTTTTAAAGGTCATTCTATTTCTTTTCTTTCCCAATTTTTATTTAAATTGAAGACAAAAGAAACAAACAATGGGTTATACTTATTGAGGTAAAAACTATTTATACCTTCTGTATATCTTTGATGACTGTGGACATAAGAGAAATAGCACATATTCCCTTACACTCTCAGGTCAACTCTAAGAATGCCAGCAATGATTACTTGTCTGTATTTTATGTTAACTCTATATTTATGAAGATGAAAAAGTGAAAAACCTCTGAAATATTTAGTCCCTTGATCTTCCAGGTCTCTAGAATTGTAATGTGCACCTCCAACTTGTCTCAGTGAACTCTACAACAAATCAAAATTAAGAATTGATTACTAGAATAAGATTTATTTTGACCAGGTTAAAAACTAGGCTAACCTAGTCACTGTTTGCATCTCTAAAAGTGCCAGCTTCAAACTCTACTTGACTTTTTTAAATACGCTTGCTTTTGTTTGCTGAATTTGTGCCCTCAAATACCAAACTAATTGTAGCGCATATGGACTAATTTGAAGAGCATTCCATTTCCTGATTATCTGAATCAGACTTATAGAGAATAGCTCAGCTGTGAATTACTGGATTATTCAAATAATAACTCAGAACTATGTTTCAGCAGATTTTTCCTTTATATATTTCTTTCACTTTTGAATAAAAATAATATTCTATTTCAACTAGACTTGAAAAGACAAAAAATTAAAGTTCACTTTGAGTCTTTAAACAGGGATTAAAAATACTACATTGTCAAGAACTTCCAAAGACCTTGTAAAGTGATCAGTAACATCAAGATATGATTAAGAAAGCCAAATTCTGAATAATTTCTCAAACTCAGTATTCAGTTTTATTACTCAGATTATTCAGTACTCAGATTATTCAGTATTCAGTTACATAATTTTATCATGGCTAATTCATTCAAAATAGTTAATGTGGTAGGGTCAATGTCTGTAGAGAAATATTTAAACATGATCACTGAATGTAGCATATAACTTTAGTTATTTCTTTAGCTATACAGCTTAATAAAAATGAAAATATACAATGGCATCTTATACAATTGTTGGTCATGACTGTTCTTCTAAGCACAATACGAATCATTAAAATATATTGCATCAATTATATTCTATTATAATAATGATATAATAACTACATTTGAATATTTTGACCTATTAGTTTCCCTTGATCAATCTACTATTTATGAGTAAGGTGAAGATTAATATAAGAATATAGAATATAAATATACTTTTAAACAAGCTACTTCTGTAACACTGACTGCACTTTCATCAACAAATTAGAAAGAAAACTGGACTTCATTAATTTCTTTGTCATTCTCTGGATAAAATATCATTATAACAGCAAACAGCTGAGTGCATTAAAAGAAAAAGTGTATAAAGGCAACGTAGTTTATCTTATAAACTAAAAATTAATGCAAACATATTACCTGATTTAAATGGAAAATGACATTTTAAGGTCTACTTAAAAGAAAGTAATCCTACTTAGGTAAGTGAAGTTCTACTGAAGTAATATATTAGTGCTTACATGAGCCAGAAAATGAAAGCCTTGCCTTCTGTGTCTTTTATGTGTCAGTATTTCCAGAGAAAGATTTTCATGACTGCTTTCCGGGCTTATACAACCAAACTCAGAAATAATGGGGGAAAAAAAAAAAAAAAAAAAAAAGTAAATAATACAGTCTTTTAGAGCTGTATTTAGATTTCATTTGATTTTTTAAATTGATTGTTTTAAATTTACTGTCCTTTAAATGGAATGTATGCAAATATACTGACTTCATCTGTGTTTTCTATTACTACTTCAAAGTTGTCAAAGTTCTGATGATAAACCATTGTTCTACATATACAAGATAGACACAACTCCATTTAAATTGCTTTCTAAACAAATCAAGCATGGTAATCCATGTTTGAAGAGCTATGCTGAAACTTGACTAAGATTTTCCTCCAATCACTTTAAATCTACTCAAGCCACAGACATAATGGTACAATGAAACTGCACTCAACACAATGTATATGTAGGAGCAACAAAACCAGTCATAATTTCACGCCTCACTTTTGCTATGTTTCATGTAGAGCCCAAATGTCTTCATTACAGTAGGGAAGCTCTGAACAACCTTGTAATCTCTAAAATCACTAGGATTGTTCATTTCTCAATTTAAATTAGAATAGCTGTAGGGTAGTCTGATTTCAGCAAACCTGAAATGGTGGTTTCAATTCCTCGGGATTTGTTGGTGTGTGGCACAATTTTTGCCACCAGAGTACTCCACCATATCTGGAAATTGAGAGGTGGGGTGGAGGGCAAAGAAGAGAGAGAGAGAGAGAGAGAGAGAGAGGGAGGTGGAAGGGGAAAAAAATAGGAAAAAGAAACAAGAGGAAGAGGAAGAGAGAAAGAGACAAAGGGACAAAGACAATGAGAAAGACAGAAAAAACACAACCCAAACTTTAAGTAACTATTCCAGTATAAACTATGAAATAGTTTAAATAGCTCATATCAGTGGTACAGATGTCTTCCTAGTACTGTGCACTGCCTTGGTAGGTTCATTATTTATTTAATTAAACAGATGATGTTCTTTAAATAGTGCAGGCACTATCTGCTATCATGAATCTTTATTTAGTTGAGATTATTTTTCTGAGAAGACATTTCCAGTCATAATCAAGTGTTTCCACATTTTTGGCAACTATAAGACAAAGAGAAAGCATTAATGCCATAATTACTAGTCTGTCTCTCAGAATCATACAGATGTGACAATTTTTCACTAGTGTAATTTTTGTCTGAGATTAGTAATTTACACAATGTGTAGTTTCAGAGACCTTAACTGTAGAGTTAATTTCATTTAGTTATTACTTAAAAATCCAACTTGTATAAAAAGTTTTTAGAAGTTGAAAACATCGAACAATTGTACTCATTCTTCAGGGCAGTGTGGCAATTAGGCAATATATAGCTTAGTCTCTGGGCCCTAGATATCTGTAGGCTTAGAGAGTTTTATTGCCAGCTTTTTTCCACATCTGAGCAACAAGTACACATACACAAACTTAACAGATAAATCAATACCTATGTGCATGCCTTGGGTTTCATTAGGCATGCTGTAAAATGAACACAAAGGTTTTCTTCAATCTTGTTATTCCAAAGTGGGGATAAATTGTCTACCACTTTACACCATGCAATTTATTTATTTTTTTTTTCAACAAGAAGCCATATTAGAGATAATTACTTGATTACTCATTACTCTCATGGCTTCTTAACAAAACACTGGCACTTCCAGTGAAAATTCAAGAATCTTAACTCTACATCAGTAAAATCCAAACTAGATTTATTTTTTCCTTAGTTGGTGAAGATCTTTAAGTCCTTGATAATGAAACATTGAGGTGGCACAAGTTTCACTGTTGATTTATGTTAGATTACAATGTATATATTTCCAAATTATACAGACCTTATATTAACTGTCACCACATTTTAGTGGCCAGAAACTAAAGTAGGAGCTATTAGTAAACATGTCAGTGAACCTATACATCTTTCCTGTAGATTATATGTGGCCATAATAAAGTAGCAAAGCATAAATTTTTTGTTGGATAATCATAATTGTTACTTAATATATGCCATGAAATTAAGTACAGTTATATATGAGACTGCCTTTTATTAATGAACTACACTTGTGAATGATTTTGCTTTCTGCCAAGCTTTGCTATGATGGAATATTCAATTAAAAATGTCAACGTGCATGGATGCTAATTTCTGGTTTTCTCAGCTTTTGTGTTTAGACATCTGTCAAATATGCATTATGCTATACTGACAGGCCACAGATTTCCAAGAAATCATATTTCATTGAATCATTTCCATTGTGCTTGACATAATAATTTTCTCACTGTCAGAAAGAGGGACTCATTTATTCTTCAATGATATGAAATCTCTCGATCATAACATGCTAACAGCAACATATTGCAAAATACTGCTTATTCCTTCTAGCTAAACACCTTACCTACTTAAAATAACATCACTGACAAGACGTCATCTGAGTTTATTTCAAAGGTTATACTGGAGATAAATAAATAAATAAATAAATAGATAAAGCAGTCCAGTCTCAGCTCCTTCCAAGCTTGTACTTACTCAGCTTGCCAAACACAAACAGGTTACCTAATCTGTAAAAAAAATTATAACTTCCAATGGTCATGCTTGCCATTATATTCTGTCTCTGTATCAAATTTCATTTTTTTTGAAAAGACACATCATTAGTAGGTTCCTTAGTTTTCATATATGATTTGGTTATCTTCCTTAAGGAAATTCTGATATCTTTACTATTATGTGTTTAATTTAATAGATATATATTATTATGTCATATATATGTATGGCTATGCACTAGTATGTAAATAAAAAAAATTGCAAGCATAATATCATTCTGTATAAAATAAAAAGGACTAAAAGGTGTTTTTGTTGTTGTTTTTGTTTTGTTTTGCCTTTTCTGTTTTCATTTAGAAAGAGGATAAAAATAGACATTAAGAAAAAAATATTTAGTGCATAATTTCACAAACTTTTCAGACCATAAAACATTCAGGAAATCGTTTAATCCATTAACATATTTAGCAAGAACTCTCCCTTATACATGAAAAATAATTTTTATCCTCTGGTGACTGCAATGTTGCTGAAAAGCAGAATAAGTTTAAATTAAACAATAAACTCAATACCATAACTATTCCATCTTCTTCTTATGTTAAAAATCACATACCAAAAAAATTACCTTGATGCTTAAATAATTTCAATTACCTGCTTGTCAACTGCAAATCCTAACTAAATATTGTTACAAGTTGATAAAACTGTAATACTTTAAGATGCTTTGGTTCTAGTAACGAAACAATTTCTAAAATTTAGACTGAAAGAAGATAATAATTCTTACCAAAAAAAAAAAAAAAAGTGAAGCTATTTTCATTTGAAAGAAAGGGAAAACATAATTTTTTTCCTTGATTTATGGGGAGTATTGCACAACAGACTAGTGTACTACTTTATCTCTTTAATTGCAAACTTTGATTAAATAATTGCCAAGTTCTAAACAAACAGGTACTGTTAGGAGAAATCCCAGTGTTTAAAAAAACTTGAATGAATAATTTAGCTTTCACAGAACAAAATCCTGACTAATTAAAATCAGTGAAACATTGTTTGTCCACAAAAGACAGCTAATTAAAGGTAAGACAATGGTAATTGAGTTGAAAACTATTTTGAAAATCAGACTGCACCCCATAAATTTAAGAATAAGTTTTGACTATACTGTAATGTAATCCTACTAAATGGATCAACCTGAAAATTAGATGGAAAACTATCACAGAAGCACAGAATCACAGTATCATTTAGGTTGGAAGAGACCTCCAAGATCACCTAGTCCAACCTCTGACCTAACACTAACAAGTCCTCCACTAAACCATATCACTAAGCTCAACATCTAAACGTCTTTTAAAGACCTCCAGGGATGGTGACTCAACCACTTCCCTGGGCAGCCCATTCCAATGCCTAACAACCCTTTCAGTAAAGAAGTTCTTCCTAATATCCAACCTAAACCTCCCCTGGCACAACTTTAGCCCATTCCCCCTCGTCCTGTCACCAGGCACGTGGGAGAACAGACCAATCCCCACCTTGCTACAGCATCCTTTAAGGTACCTATAGAGAGCGATAAGGTCTCCCCTGAGCCTCCTCTTCTCCAGGCTGAACAAGCCCAGCTCCCTCAGCCGCTCCTCATAAGACTTGTTCTCCAGACCCCTCACCAGCTTCATTGCCCTTCTGTGGACTCGCTCGAGCACCTCCATGTCCTCCTTGTAGCGAGGGGCCCAAAACTGAACACAGTACTCGAGGTGCGGCCTCACCAGAGCCGAGTACAGGGGGACAATCACTTCCCTAGCCCTGCTGGCCACACTGTTTCTGATACAAGCCAGGATGCTGTTGGCCTTCTTGGCCACCTGAGCACACTGCTGGCTCATATTCAGCCAAGTATCAACCAATACTCCCAGGTCCTTCTCTGCCAGGCAGCTTTCCAACCACTCATCTCCCAGCCTGTAGCTCTGCTTGGGGTTGTTGTGCCCCAGGTGCAGGACCCGGCACTTGGCCTTGTTGAACTTCATACAGCTGGCCTCAGCCCATCGGTCCAGCCTACCCAGATCCTCCTGCAGAACCTTCCTACCCTCGAGCAGAACAACACACGCACCTAACTTGGTGTCATCTGCAAACTTACTGAGGGTGCACTTCATCCCCTCATCCAGATCATCGATAAAGATATTAAAGAGGACTGGCCCCAGTACTGAGCCCTAGGGGACTCCACTAGGGACCGGCCTCCAACTGGATTTGACTCCATTCACCACAACACTTTGGGCCTTGTTATCCAGCCAGTTTTTAACCCAACGAAGCATACGCCAGTCCAAGCCACGAGCAGACAGTTTCTTGAGGAGAATGTTGTGGGAAACAGTGTCAAAAGCCTTACTGAAGTCAAGTTAGATCACTTCCACAGCCTTCCCCTCAACCACCAAGTGTGTCACTTTGTCATGGAAGGAGATCAGATTCGTCAAGCGGGACCTACCTTTCATAAACCCATGCTGACTGGGCCTGATCGCCTGGTTGCCCTTCAAGTGCCGCGTGATGACACTCAAGATAATCTGCTCCATGAGCTTCCCTGGCACTGAGGTCAAACTAACAGGCCTATAGTTCCCCGGGTCTACCCTCCGGCCCTTCTTGTAGACGGGCGTCACATTTGCTAGCAACCAGTCGACTGGGACCTCCCCTGATAGCCAGGACTGCCGATAAATGATGGAAAGCGGCTTGGCCAGCTCCTCCGCCAGTTCTCTCAGTACCCTCGAGTGGATCCCATCCGGCCCCATCGACTTGCGTGCATCCAAGTGCTGTAGCAGGTCGCCAACCATTTCCCTGTGGATAGTGAGGTCCACATCCTGCTCCCCATCCCCTTCCACCAGCTCAGGGTACTGGGTATCCAGAGAACAACTGGTTTTGCCACTAAAGACTGAGGCAAAGAAGGCATTAAGCACCTCAGCCTTTTCCTCATCTTTTGTAACTAAGTTTCCCCCTGCACCCAGTAAAGGATGGAGATTCTCCTTAGTCCTCCTTTTGGTGTTGATGTTATTTGTAAAAACACTTTTTGTTATCTTTAACGGCAGTAGGCAGATTGAGCTCCAGATGAGCTTTGGCCTTTCTAATTTTGTCCCTGCACAGCCTTGCAACATCCTTATAGTCCTCCTGAGTGGCCCGCCCTCTTTTCCAAAGATTATAAACCTTTTTTTTTCTCCTAAGCTTGAGCCACAATTCTCTGTTCAGCCAGGCCGGTCTTCCATGCTGGCTTGTCTTTGGGCACGTAGGGACAGACCGCTCCTGAGCCATTAAGATTTCCTTCTTGAAGAGTGCCCAGCCTTCCTGGACTCCTCTGCCATTCAGAACCACCTCCCAAGGGACTCTGCCAGCCAGTGCCCTGAACAGCTCAAAGTCAGCCATCCGGAAATCCAATACAGCAGTTTTACTGATCCCCTTCCTGACTTTGCCAAGAATAGAGAACTCTACCATTTCGTGGTCACTCTGCCCAAGGCAACTCCCGACCACCACATCTCCCACCAGTCCTTCTCTGTTCGTGAACAGAAGGTCTAGTGGGGCACCTCCCCTGGTAGGCTCTCTAACCAGCTGCGTCAGGAAGCTATCTTCCACGTCCTCCAGAAACCTCCTAGACTGCTTTCTCTGGGCTGTGTTGTACTTCCAGGATATGTCTGGGAAGTTGAAGTCCCCCACGAGAACAAGCACTGACGATTTCGCAACTTCTGCCAGCTGCCTGTAGAACTCCTCATCCGTCTCCTCATCCTGGTTTGGCGGTCTATAACAGACCCCCACCAGGATGCTTGCCTTGTTGGCCTTCCCGCTGATCCTAACCCACAGGGACTCAACCTTATCATTCCTAGCCTCAAGTTCCACAACATCAAAACACTCTCTAATACAGGGAGCCACACCACCACCCCTTCTGTGCTGCCTGTCCCTTCTGAAGAGCCTGTAGCCAGACATTGCAGCACTCCAGTCATGAGAGTGGTCCCACCACGTTTCCGTGATGGCAACCAAGTCATAGCCTGCCTGCTGCATGACGGCTTCCAGCTCCTCTTGTTTGTTACCCATGCTGCGTGCATTAGTGTAGATGCACTTCAGTTGGGCCATTGCCTTCACCCCGGCCTTGCCATTGTTCCCCCTGGCACACCTCTAACAAGCCTTGTTTCAGCCCCATCCCCCTTCTTACCTAGTTTAAAGCCCTCTCAATGAGCCCTGCCAGCTCCTGGGCTAGGATCTGTTTTCCCCTTAGAGATAGGTGGGACCCATCTGCAGCCATCAGGCTGGGTGCCGAGTAAAGCGCCCCATGGTCAAAAAAAAAAACAAAATTTCTGTGTTGGCACCAGCTTCTGAGCCACATGTTTATCAGGTGGGCTTTCCGTGTCTTCTCTGTACCCCTCCCTGCCACTGTAGGGATGGACGAAAACACCACCCGTACTCCCGCTCCACCCACTAACCGTCCCAGTCCCCTAAAGTCCCGTTTGATAGCCTTCAATGATAGTCTGTCAATGTACACTAATTTTATTATCAATACACTACTGTATTTATGATATTTACTGATAACTAGAAAAAAAAGTTTATTTTTAATATTGCTGCAAAAAGTGATAATTATTAGCATAACAAAGAATACTTAGTAAAAAAGGCTAAAAAAAAAGTGAACTTTTGGATGAAGAAAAATACAAATATCTGAAGTACAGAGTTCAATCACTGCTATTAAATAAGCACCTTCTTTTCACTCCGTTGTTAGTTTTCAGTGTATCTATAGACATTACATTTTCATATATGAGGTTTCTAGACTCCTGATCCACAGAAAAATGATTATTTTCAACACTGTTGTTTACATACTACGTTGGCTTTGAAATATTATCTAAAGTAAAAATTAAAACTAAAGTGTGTAAAATGTTCATAGTTATTTATGTCCAAAGCAATTACATTAAAAACTATTTCAAAAAATAAGAATTGGAGTTGTATTAAATAAAAAAATATATATACATGACCTCTGAATGGCAAAAGCTTTTATCTTTTTATAAAATAACATGACAAAAATTCATTATATTTTATTTTTCTTATAAGTTGAAATATATTTTAAATATACTTAAATATGTAACCATGTGCAAAATACAAAGATTGATCTTTTATATACAAAGGATCTTTTAACCTAAGCTTTAACGTTAGTAATCTTTTACATTACACTACCTAAATGCTTTTACCAAAATACTAGAGACTTACTGTTATAGTCACTGTATAAACATGTCATAAGAACCTTGCTCCAATATGTAGCTGAAAAGCCTCAAGCTACTATTCCTGAATAACTTTACAGAGACATAGTACTACTTACTCCACTGAGACCATTCACTGAGAATTGTATCCTGCCATCTGGTGCATGCCATAAAAAATACCATAAAGTCTTGTTATTAATGAGTTAGGAAAACACAGATTTATCATAAATAAAAAATATATGCATTCATAGAAATGAGTCCAAAGTGGTAATGTTAAGTGTAAAACTGCCCAAGGAAAGATGATCTGTGAGGACAGAGTGGGCAAGTCCTTATGGCAGTGAAAAAATTACCTAATGTCCTAAAAAGAAATGCTGTCCTGGCGTTTTGTTGGTTGCTTGGTTGGTTGGTTCATTTTTTGTACTTGTTCAATGCCTAATTTGGTTGAGTAGTCAATGTCTAAAAATTCATGTGCTTTTCAGCATTCTTAGTCTGATCCTTGTGACTTTTTTGTCAATGGTTGTAACAAATGCAGCTGGTCAAAAATGCAGTAGTGGTTATGTTTCTTTTAGTAAGGCAACAAGGAAGAGGAATTTACTAGTGGAAATCATATTTAGAGAAACACACACACCCTTGGCTCCCAGGCCACTTCACTTCACTTCACTGGCTAGTCTGGCTGTATCCTCATCACTTAATGAGGATACACACTCGCTCACACACCCACACTTGTCCCAGTTGCCAGCACCACAGACACAAGGGCCCTCCAACACCATTTGCTGCACTCAGACCTCCACACACATGTGCAAATCAAACAGAAGACAGTTAGAAAACAGTGTAGTAAGTTGGACAGACTAGGGACAGCACAGTCTTATGCTTATGAGATGTAAGGCATAGCCAGACAAGTGTACTGACCAGTCAATTATTTATAACTCACTGGTCTTTTTTATCCCTTGACACTGCTGTTATCCCACGCTTGCTCCTCCCCAAAGCACCCAGATCCACTCCTTTCCCCAGGTTTGGTTACTCTGGGCTCCTTTGTGGCTGAGAAGATGAGCTTTCATCATATAACCTAATACTTAGTAACTCAGTGGTGAAAAATTCAGGCCACATATGTTTAATAGTTTTCTCTATACATTGAGATAAAGATATCATTATAGCCACCAGGGAGGTGTTTTAATCATCAGGTTATTGACTAGCCTATAGAATAAAATATATTGTCTACCTCTTCATAAACCCATCTGCCTTTGTGGGAGATGGGAAGGAAAAAAAAAAAATATTGAATAGTCAAACTTGATTTTGCTCCCCAGTCCATAGACTATTAATGTAGGATACATCAAAAATTACTGCAAAAATATGTCAACAGCTATAAGTAGAAAAAGGACCAAAATATAGTGTTTCTCCCTCAAGAACAAATGCACTAATTAACTAATTATTAGGCT
Source organism: Cygnus olor (assembly GCF_009769625.2). Lineage (NCBI taxonomy): Eukaryota > Metazoa > Chordata > Aves > Anseriformes > Anatidae > Cygnus > Cygnus olor. The sequence goes on along the minus strand of NC_049169.1, from coordinate 168,096,697 downwards.
AAGCCAGATTCCTTCAGATTACATTTAATGAGGTTCCACATGCAATAGATAAAAAGCTTCACCAATTTATCATTAGCATCGTTCTTAAAGTCCTTTGGTGGTGTTTTGAGGGATGGAAGCCACAGGCTGGACTTTTCTGCAAGAAAGTTAGATACCTAGCCTTAGAACTTCCATTTTTCACACTTTTTACAAATTGTTGAATGAAGAGAGATGAGACCTTGGTGCAATTGGAGAGCCTCAATACTTCCTTTTCTGGTATTTCCTGTGGACTCCAATCTATTTATTTATGTTAAGTGTATATATGTACATATATATATACATATACACACACCCCACATCTAAATTTATAGATATATAACATGTGTATAACGTATTATATATTTTGTGTTCTCATATTTATATGTATGTGTGCATGCACACATATATATATGCACACACATACATATAAAGACATAAAGATGTAGACACATTTATAAAATTCACTTAACCAATTTTTTTACATATCAGATTTTTTTCCATTGCCATTTGTGTTGACCATTATTCTGTTAAATGTAAATTTAAGACAAAAGAGAATCCATACGATTAAAAATAAAGAATTAAGTAATATTTTGTTAAGTGCTGTTAACAGTACTAACAGTACTGCTGAGTTACTCATGCAGGAGGAATTCAGTAAGCGACTATCTGTGAAGTTTCAAGTGATTCATTGCCAAGTTCACCCATTTCGCATGCATTTTGCACAATAATTAAGACAATAACTGTCAGATTAGAGCATGGCTTTCTGATCTCTAGACTAAATAGCTGTAATTATTTGTTCTTAAAGATGCTTTGAAAGGAAAGCAAAAACTTCCAAGGATGCACATTCTGACCTGACTGCTTTATGAACTGCATTAGCTGCCTATTGACTTCCCAGTGCAGTCCAAGATGCTGTTATTGATCTCAAGGATTGTATGATTAGGGCATTATTTCTCAGAAGATAAGAGTAACACACTGTATCAGCCATGCTCAGCTAAGAAACTCATGATAGCAATATCTGTATTGTATTTTATGTCAAGCTATTCTCAATCAGATATTTTTGCTCACCTATTAGTGAAAAAAAATATAAAAATGCATATAATTTCATATAATGCATTTTAATATGCAGTACATTTAGGAAGGACATAAATATGTAAGTAAATGACTGATTTGATTTTCTTAATCTTGAAACTAAAACAGATTAAAAGGTAACACCAGTTACCGTTTTTTACTAATTTACTCTTCCATTTTATATCTTCCTGCTTTTTCAGAATTTCCAAAAGGAGTTTATACCAAGCTCATCTTTCCATTAAATTCAAATATTATCTCAATATATACTACACATTCAGCATCACTGATCTTAAAAGGATGCTGTCATTATTAACTACATTTTAGTAATGGAGCAACTGATACACCGGCATATGAAGTGGAATGTCCAAAAATCAACTGGTCAATAAAAGATGAAGCAATAAATGCCACAACAAACCAGCTGGTGTTTGGAGCTTTGCTCAGTGCTGTCTTTCCTGTAAACAATCTCATTTAGATAATAAATGAGTAAGAGACTACAATAGCCTCATCTGTAGTAGTAAATAAAATAACCATTCTTGGCACAGCTGATAATCATTGTGCTAAAATGTTCCTGCCCCAAATCATGATGATTTTCCCTCTCAGGAAGCATGGTGGGGCTCTGCTATTTCTTAGATTGTGCTCAGACACCGGGACAACCCTACATCACAAAACTAAACAGCATAGGTGACAGGAGGCTGCTTGAGTATGATTACCAGTACAGACAGCTAAATTGCTATTACAACCCACTGAATCCTAACTTCATACAGAAAGTAAAAATGTATCTACTGAATTGACCTTTATATTTTACCATTATTTTCATAAAATGTATTAAATGTAAAAGCCCTGAAGCAATTAACTTATTAGCGTGTGATGGATTTGAAAAGAGATTTTAAGAAGATAACTGTTTAATATTTCTCTTAACAGGATCCTCTTACTGTTTTTTAACCGTAATTTTGATGAACAAATTTAATAATTTTAGTATGAAACATTTATATACCTTAATTGTATTTGGAACAATATATTTATTCTGCATTGGAAAGCCTTGTAATAATGAAAACTGACTCCTGCTTCATGTTTCAGCATGACTTGAGGTGAGAGGCAGTAGAGAGTGTGGTGTTTTTTTTTGTTTGGTTGGGTTTTTTTGACAGCAAGATATGTTGTGTTTTGAAAGTTCTTTGAAAGTGTTTCAAAAGAAAGAAAAAGAATTTGTCTGAACTGTCATGTTATGTATTCTTGGAAGCCCATGTGTTCAAACATACTGGAGGATTTTTGTGAGTTACAAACTAGCTCGAAAGGCCACAAGCAAACTTTTAACAGTTTAAGTACATTAAGTTGAGGAGCTAATTTAAAGAACAGTAATAGCAACAACTTATGGAAAATAACATTTGCAAGAACTCAGCACATTTCATTCACATTAAAAGACTTAGATTATTCTGTCCTAGTAAAAATGGTCTGACACCTGAGTGTTCGCACCCTTTTAGAATATATTTTTGCATAAGTATAATAGAAACAAACAAACAAAATTCAAATGTGTCAAAGTTGTTTATCCAGCAGGGTAACTTGTAGGGTACACACAGTTTTGTACTACTGTGAAGTACATTCTACATTTAAAACTAATTTGCTGCATATCCTTGGAAAATTATTTGACTTCATTTTTCATATCAATTCATTCATTTTTTCATATCAAGGATGATAGAGTTACTTAATTTCAAGGTTCTGGCATGAAAAAAACATTTATGCACGAAACACCTCTACTCCTCAACAAAGTGTATATGCATACAATAATTGTGATTATGTTTAATAATAAATAGTTATGCTTGTAAATACAATCTATTGTTTTTCAGAAAAAAACAAAAAGATAAAACAATTCAAACAAATCCCTGCTTGTTCCACTTAAAACAAACAAACACACAAACAACAACAACAATAAAAACTTACCTACTGTGAAAAGGTGCTTATTGTCCTAACAATATTTTGAATAAATGCATAACCATTGACACATTAATCATGGTACAGTGATGCTTCAGCTTAACCATCAGTTATTGTGCTGTTGGATCCAAATGCAACAGAAGAGTACATTTATGTTGTATTTTAAGATTATCCATCCCTCTAAATTCGATTCCAGTTCATGTTAATAAATTCCTAACCTCAGGTAATAGTACTCTCTAGCTTAGAGGTTTAAACCCTTTAAACCTACAAAACACAGAAGGAAAGTGCCAATACAGCCTTCTCATCAAACTCTATTATGCTGTCCAAATGGATAGCAATTCACGGATGAAATGTGGTAGATGAAATGACCCCTAATGATCTTAACAGCTGTTTGTTGCCATGCCCTGGCAACAGCCAAAACAAACATAAACCTACCCTTTCTCTTTTCTCCTGGAAATACTGTTTCAGCAATGACTTATCTCTTAGTTAAAAATTTCCAAATGTGCACAAGGCAGGCTGATTTGTCTGTAATTCTATAGATCTAGTAGGATAGATAGCAGATATTGTAACTGTTTATTAGCAGTTCATCCTTGATTGTTTGAAGAGGGCTACAGTTGACAAGAAAATAATGCCAGGTAAAAATCTGCTTCAGAGGTAAAATCTGCCTCAGGGTTACCAAAATCTAAGGGTATAAGCCTAAATTAGAGGTCAATTACAGATTTTACTAGGTGCCTAAATTCAGAAATGAATTTAATATAGTGCACCTAATTTTCCTATAGGTTGAGTGGGAAACGATAAACTGCTTTGTCTGGTTCATAGCAACTAAGATACTGAAGGCTAGGACACCTCATCAAGACGGCAAGGAATACCAATAAAAGGAACAAGACCGAATTTTCTTATATCATATGACTGAAAAAGACTAGTATAAATATAAAACAGAGATGAAGAGACACACATTCATTCTGGGGTTATTCACCTACTTAACTGACTTTAGAAAAAGACTAACAGTCCTTAATGACTCAGAGTCAGAGTCAGAGGAATCTGCTCAGACTTTGGGAGATCTGGGTTCTGTATGCAGAACCCTGGGTTCTGTATGTACAGCTGCACAGTACAGGAAAGTTGATTCATTTGATTACGCCCTATTCCTAGTAGGAAGTTCTCTCTACATATCTCTGTGTATGTGTCAGTTGTGAGTTTAGAAAAGATCAGGTAGAAGGAAGAATTTTAGCTAATGGCTTGATACAAGATGATATTATAGCTATCTGAATAGAAACACCCCAGCACCTCTTCTGTAGAATAATCTCATACTGCTGTCCATTCATAATTTTCCTACTTTATAAATGGACCAAAGCATAAAGCCTCTTTTAATGTACTTCAAACTACATTTCCCTACCACACTATACATTTGCAAACAACAATCACTTATAAAAACTCTCAAATCAACATGAATTCTCCCTCTTAATCATATTGTTGAAGGTTTCTAAATTAAACTATTATTATAGTGCATTTTCATCAACTTTACCCTTAAATTATTTCTTGCGACTTTATGTGACTAGATTTTTTCGAGGCTTTTTGCCTACCAGGCTTACTGTTGGCAGAAAACAAACAAACAAACAAAAACAATATAATGGTTTTGGGATACTTAACTTCAGGATCAAAGATCTGAAATAGTTTGTGTCTCTACACATACAATTTTTAAGCTGTGTAGAAGTAAAACCTTAGCCATCAATGGACTGGGTTTATTTTGCCCAAGGTTTTATTTAACAGATATTTGTTCTGGATGTTCATTTTATGTATATTGATGAGCTGTATATTATAAAGGATTCAGGTTTGTATTCACAATTAATCTCTTAAAGCTCTTTAAGCTGTTCAGTACCATCTTGTCAATAGCAAACATATCTGACTGAAATGATTAATCCAACTCCTTTTACAAACATTTGGAAGACACATTTATTATTTAATATACCACACATATTTAAATGTATTTTAATCCCTTTAACCATGGACACCTTTTATAATTATTTTTCTTCAAAGCTATCTGCCCTATAGCTGATATGGCATTAGTATTTACTCTAGACCTAACTATTCCAAAAAATATTACGATACCTTGGCGGAATGCAAATAATTCATAGTTCTGTTTTACTACAGTAATGGATAATATAGAAAAACAATACAGACAGTGATGTTTTGGCACAAATTTTGATTGACGTGGCTTAGTATCAAGATGTCATCAAAGGCATCTTTGATGGTATAGAACAGTCATTGGAAAGTAACAGTTGAAAATCTGCATCTCTTCATGATCTCTTTGGGTACACCCCTTAAGGTAACTGAATTCATGCCTTTAAGAAATGCTCTTGTTCAAAAAGATTGATTAAACACTGCCCTTGGAAGGTGGTGAGGTTTCAGTAGAGCTCCACATCAATTCAAACTTGCCTTTTTAAACACCAAAAAAAAAAAAAAAAAAAGTTTTGTAAAACAAAACAATAAATCCCCAATCCAAAGCCTTTTTAGTAAAAAAAAAAAAAAATTAAAAAATTAAGATGAACTAAAGGATTTATAAACTTTTGCAAGCATGTCTCTCTCATTCCAAGCAAACTGCTTTATTTCTCCTTTATATATATATATATATTATTTTTCAATTTCTCAATATCCTTCTAATGTTTTTGGTGGGTCTTGAATTGCTCTCTCTGGCTTGTATCTCCAATATGAGCAAGGAAGCTGTTTATATTGCACCATTTTTTCCTTTTCCTGCTTGCATTTATTTTGGGGTGAACATTAATTAGATAAATTCATACAGTACGCAGCCAAAAACCAGGTCAACACTTAAAAATTATGATAGAGTAGCCTCCAGTTATATTATACTGTTTAATCACTGGTATATTTCATTGGTGCCAGACTTTCATTCTCTTTCACATTTGAAAATTACTCTATTTTGCTGATTTGTTTATACATTATAAAGAGTAATGACACATTTAAAGAAGTAGATGATGACAAAATGTAATTTAAACTGGTAATTTCACAGTGAGAAATTGTCCTTTATCAGAATTATTAACACTTCACAAAAATCATGATGTCACGATTCCATGGACTCCAATTCTCCCTCTCTTTAAAGTAAGTTTTGACAGATTAGCTGTAGCATAAACAGGATGCCTAGTTGCATCTAAACATCAGTATTCATTGCTCTATACTAAGAAAATCCTCTGATAAGAAAAAAAGGATTTATCTGTTCACATTTGCTTCTTACACAACTACCTTCACCTAGTTGTTTTTTTCTCTATTTTTTAATAACAGTGCAGTTCATCAAAATGTTCAGCTTACACAGACAAGTAAACAGTAGTACCTTTACATGCCAGACAATGTGAAAGCTTTCACATTCAGTGACTTGTCCACAAAATTACATTGAAACCTTGAGGTAAAGCCAAAATCTGAACTTAAATCTGCTGTGAATTAGTATAGAATCATAGTATCATTAAGGTTGGAAAAGACTTCCAAGATCATCCGGTCCAACCATTTCCCAACCTAATGTGCTTTAGTGCAGAACAATACTTTCTACAACACATCTACGTCTTGTATTTGACAACGGTAACAAAAGACAAAAAAGATTAAATAAGCTTACCAAAATATTTTTCAAGAGTCACAGAGGTAAAACGCACAAGAGAAAAAACAAACAAACAAAAAAAACCAGCCAAGTTGTTGCCACATTATGAAAATAAAAAAATAAATAATAATAATAATAAACACTATTATTTCAAAAATATTTATTAATCACACCTTTCACACCTTCTATAGTTGGTGTGCTTGTTTGTCAAGAGCTTCTAATCTGGTTCAGCCCAACATCCTTGATTATGCATCCTTGAATGTGTTCATGAGTCTGAACTTATGTTGTCAATACCCTCAGAGGAAACATTTTTGGAACATCAAAGACTCAGTAAGCTACTATTAAGTATTTATTTACTACCATGCTCAAGAGCAAGAGAGGCAGAAACACTCCTAGCACAATGAAGACATATGCAGTCACCCATATGTGAATATATGACACAGAAAGGCATGCTCAGCAGCCTAGTGCAAAAGTCACCACATACGACTACATACTTCAAGTGAACAATAGTCTTACATATTTTGCTTTGGGAGGATTTGGGAAGGATTAAAGATTAACAAGACAATTCAAAACTCAGTCCTGAAACCCTGAAAGTCAGAAATTGTACCTTTTTTAAACATAACTTTTCAAGGTAATGATTTTGACTTAACTGAAGAGGAGGGCACCATAAGAAAATGCTTTCCTGAGCATGACCAGATCCTTTGTTAATCTTCTCTTACAGTAAAGAAAATAGATTGCCCTGTTTGTAAAATTCCTCTAAAGCAGAATTACCAGACCATTCTCTGTCTCTCTCTTTTTTTTTCTGATTCGGGTTTTTTTTTTTTCATTCATACTTTTCTCAAAGTGGATACCAACACAGGACATGTAGCTCTTGTGATGGTTTATCAATGTCATATATTTACCTTGTGTATTTTTTCTTACTTTACCTTTTCTTCTTTCTGCGGTAAAAAATTCTAGGCTACCTTTTTAAGTGATTTTATATTCCATGATGCTATTTCCTGGAATACCTTATGTATACACTTCATATTCTTAGCAGATATATATGAAAAAATTGTAATAGCTTATATTCAAAGGATATTCTTTGAATTATCCCATTACTAGCAGTGATGCCAACAGATCTGTATCACGATATCATTAATATTAAATATTAATATGTAAGATTCCATAATTTCTGAATTATCTGCAGATTAAATCAAGAAAATATTTATATATTTTCTTTAAGACCAGTTATAACTTTATGCATGTTGACAACATAGTCTAGAGCAGCTAAAAATAATGAAAAAAATGCATGTCATGCTTCATTTATCTGGTAAAAAATATTTACTTTTTAATTAGAATCTTATGAAATACTAATATAAAACCCTGCAGGTGTCTAAATGTATTGCTGTGTTATAAAACAGTAACTATCTCCTGCTTTAAACAAAGATAATGAATTGATTTGATAAGACGTCTTCCATGTAACTCTTTTGTTTTGCATTAATTCACTTACAGTGCTTATCATATTTTTTTTTCTATTATTTTGTTAGGATTAAATGTGAGGACAGTTAGACTGTATTACCCTTTTTAAATATTAGAAGAAATAAACTTTTCGTTAGACCTCTGGATCATCTGCAGCATTCTGATTTATTTTTTTTTATACTAGCTCAAAGATTTGTTCAAGCAGCTCCTCACTCAGCTAATAACTTTTATATACCTAATGTGTGCTTTTTGATATTTACTTTTAGAAGTTCATAATTAACATCCTCAAAAATGAAAACCTGGTAACAAACCATTTGAATGAAAAAACATACAAATGGACCACTTCAGGCAGAAGACTTTCACATTTTCAATATGCAGTATGCATTACTACTGTTAGGAAACTGCATTTCTTCTTAATTCTTAGGAGAATATATATATATATATATATATATATATATAATCTGAGCAGGATTATATATATATTTAATCCTGCTCAGATTCTTTTCATGGATACCTTTAACGTCCTTTATTTGCCAGCATTTCCTGACTGCAATTTTCTAGCATTTCTGACTACATCTAAACTGAAGGATCCACAAACACCATTCTAGGCCATTTCCATGAGGTAGTGAAACAATCTTTCCATGGAGAAGGACATAGTCTTCCCCCTAATAAATTGGAAAAGAATCAAATTTCTATACTATTTATTTATTTTTAATGCAGAAGTAAGAGATTCTGCAGTCAAGCTCTCAACATGAAGAATCAGCAGACCTGAAATTCAAACACAAAAAATATTTTTACATCATTTGCTTTCATTTACAATACTATAAATTATCCTTAGATTAAAAATATCTTTTTACATATTTTTACATTCATATTACTAGACAGGTATTGTAAAAGGATATCTATTGAGTCTTAAAAGATACTGCAAAAATATTTGGGGTTTGTTCTTTGTAGTAGGTTTTATGTTAGTGGCTGTTAAAACAGCTTTTTAATAAGGAATTAAGTGTGCAAGTCACAGTCTTTTCAAAGATAAGAGAACAGAAATTATAATTTCTATATCTTTTTAAGTTTTACTCTTACGTTATACTAGGAATTAATTTAAACGTTATACTTTTACTGGAGCAAAAAAAAAAAAATGGTAAAATGAAGCTAGGTCTTGGAAAAAGGAGTGTTTTTGCATGTGTGCAATGAGAAAAACAAAAATCACTGTTTACATCCAGTTTACTAGGCATTTTATAGTTAGAAGTATTCTTATTCCAGTATTCTTATTTATTATAGGAAAACCTTCCAGAATTACCAAAACAATCTCTAATGTGTGAGAAGATAATGGAACTGGATATTTGAAGTCATTTCTCATTTTAGAAGACTTCAAAATTTTCCAATAGTCATTTACTTATGAAAATTTCATAGCTAGACAGAACAGGGAACACAAAAAGTTATAGTTACCAGAGATATAAAATTCCATTTTTATTAATGAGTGAGCAGTCATTACAATCTTTCAGAATGAAGAAATTGGTTAATAGCAGATGCTGTAAAAAATACAGCAAAAGATTTCTCAAACTGCTCTCTACAAGAGAACAAGTCATACAATGGAGACTGGTGGTAAAATAGGCTTTACTTGAGGACTAATAGGCTTAAATTTCCTGAATTCTTGATTATTTTACAGGCACAAGATAGAGTAGTTCATATTTTAAAATACTTGGAGAAGAAATGTAGCTGTTTTAAAAGGAAAATTCCACTGCTTTTTTGAATTAAAAATAGTTTTGCATCCTATGCATTTTGAAAACTTCTCTAAATAAATTTCCATTATGAGATGCTATGACATTCAATATAGAATGTTTTCAGGGAGACTGTCACATCCCTGAGTACACATATTACACGTGAGAAAAAAAAAAAAAAAGCTGTTTCATGCTGTCTTCAGTAGACAACACATTCAAAGCCATGGCTTTCAGATGATTTTCAAAGCCTCCTCAGACGTCTCCACATGGCCCAGGATCTCATTTAAGCTCAGGCCTGAGCATCCATTCCTGCTCTGAGCTATGCTGTAGCAGTGCCTGTGCTCAGCCCAGACTTTGACCGTGCCTCCTGGATGGACCTTGGCCCTGCAGTGCCAAGGTCCTGGGGCATCTCCCGGATGGGCCCCTTGTACCTCTGGCTCAGGGTGTGTCCTTCCAGGGGATCGGGAACAAAAGGAGATGGGGCCAGATGCAGGACTGAAGACAATCTTGCAATATGGTTGCAAAGCCCATCCAAGAGAAGTTCCTATAGAGGTACAAGGGGATGTCAACCAGCTCTAGTTACCAGCCATCGGCTCTGCCTGCTCTGCTTAGACCCTGTAAGGCTGTATGCCATCACTGAGGACATTGGCTGTGCTGCAGTCACCCTTGGCTCCTTGTTCACCTTCCTATGGACAAAATCCCTAATCTTCCTTATCCCAAAAACATGAGATCTACTTTCACAATAAGATCCTTTGTGAAGACCCACATATCAAGTAAGGTGAGAATTTTAAGATAATCCATTGATTGTTTTCTGTTTGAGTTGAAAGATTGCTCATAAAAGATATAACCTGTAAAGACTATTTTTATTTTCTTCCCTGTTCTTTGCTGCTATCTCATGGGGAACTCCATACCCTTAAATTCTGTTTTGACCATGAGGAAGTAACTACTCTGGAGGATATGGGTGCTCAAGGCTCACCTATAGTGTGAACTTGCTCTCCTTTAACTTTTTTTATAGGAAAATTTCAGTGATGGGGTTGGGAAGGGAGTAGATCAGAGGAGGGCCTTTAGGGAGAATTTTTCATATTTCTGGTTAGGGAGAGGGATGAAAGACTTTGCAAGTAATGAGTTTGATGAGGACAAGCAGTTGCATAAATTACTTATGACTATCTACAGTTGTTAATATGATCTACTTATAAAATGATAATGTATTTTAAAACAAAACTGCATTTACACTAGGTTAATCTGAATTTCCAGCTGAGATGTATGTTCTCTACTAGTGACCAACATTCACCATAGATCTAACAGCAACAACTATGAAAATATAGGTTTGTTCCACTGTAATTGATTTTTTTTCAGAAAAGATTTTAGGCTTCTATAAAGTTCATTGCTGGCTACATACATCTATATAGGCTTTTTTTTTTTTTTTTCCTTCTGATACACTTCGTCACAGTTATTCATTAGTTGCAATGGCCTACCTACGAGTGGCAAAAATAGTGAGAAATAAAATGACTTTGAAGTACTGGTTCATTAACTACAGTTATGGCAGAAATCATGCTGATTCCTGAGAAAATATGCTGAACTGAGAAAGAAGTTGATCCAGAGATTGATTGTTTACTTAGCTATCTAACTGTATCTTAAAAAGGAGAAACCTATATGCTCATTAAAGAATTGTTTCTTGCTAGGGTTTCAGAGATGTAGATTAAACAACAACAATAAAACATATCCTGATGTTAATAAAGCTCAAAAATGTCAATAAATAAGAAAAGCTAACTATAAAAGTTCAGTTCCCTCTTCATAAATATGTTCTATCATCACATGTTTTATGGACTTAGAGAAAAGTAAGTTTACTCTCCAATTGGAGCAAAAGTTTTTTCACTTCATGTTAAACAGGTTGGTTGCATAGTCAAAGTGTTCTGAACTCCTAAAGAAAACCTAATTCCAGGTTGTTGGTTTTTGTTATTGTTTGTTTTGTTTGTTTGTTTTCCCTTCTTTAAAATAAATCCATAGTGGTACAGACTTCACCCAGATGTAGATATCAAATTTTGCCAAGATGGTTTGTAGCTTGTTACAGTTACACTGCAAGGCTGTGTCTGAATCATACTTCCATGTACATACACACAAATCTACATCTATTTACATGCTGAACTGCAAATTAAATTGGGAGAGATGGTAGAATTTTAAGGAGGATCTCAGGACTACAAATTTTGAGGGAGAATACACTTTCCCTTTTTGAACTTCTCTGTGAAAGTACCTTAGCCTGTCAGTAACAATACTAGGTACTTTTCTACCACTTTTTCCCAACCCCTCTGGTTCCAATGCCTGGGTCTTGCTCAGTAAGATGAGCTCTTCCTCCTTTTCATGCAGTTAGTGGCAAGTGCACACAGATATCTTGTGTTATTGAAGAGGGCAATTGAGTTGCAGGTTGCAATCCTGAACAGGAGACAGTAATATAGGGAGAAAGGTGAGCCTGCAGGACAGATGCTGACTTCTCAGAATTGAAGATAGCTAATAAAAATAATGATAGCTGTGAGTTTGGCATCTGTGGATCAGCTTTTCTGAGGTGTTCACAGTACCAACTCAATGCACTAGCATGAAATGCTATTTGGGATGTGGAGATGAGAAAAGACATGCAGCAGAAGGAGAAGGATTTTGATCTCAAAACAAGCTACAGTAAGACACAACTTATTTTACCAGTTCTGTTATTGATGTAGACTATTTCTTTGTGTAAATAATGATACTATCAGTAAACAAAACAACTCTAAATCGACCTGAGATTACTGTGGACATGTGTACTTCTGCTGTGCACCAGGAGGTACCACTCACAATGTCCTTGGGCAGCAGGTCATGAAGGCTAATGGAAGGCACAGATGAAGTAAATGAATCATAGCAGGTTGCTTAGGAGATTTGACACCAGCTTGTTGGGAGGAGTGGAGGACTTTATATCCTTCAAAATAACAATACAGCATTGGTACACTGATGTCATTTATGAACACATGGCAGATTGGTTTAACTGCACACTGAATACTCTGACAAATTCAAAACAAGATGTCAGAGGTGACTCTTATGTTCTTGGTGTACTCAGTGCCTGTAAACCTCACAGGGGTGACAGGGAGCATTCCTCACAAGTGACCCAAAGGAATGCTGGTGAACAGGGTAAATGCTAATCATTTGGGTGGTTTTGGCCTAGCAAGAGATGGGGGATACAGATCTTCACTGTAATGGGAAGATAGATAATTCTGATATAGGGCACTAGGAGATAAGGTGTAGAGTAAATAATAATTCTATTTGCTGTTTGGTTTTTTTTAGAAGATTTTCTGAAAATATATTAGCTTTTTTTGTTCCTCTTTTCTGATTTTCCCAAATCCCCAAACAGAAAGGTACAGTCAGTCTAGATACATCTGTTTCTAATTGTAACTCAGAAGGGAGAAACTTATATATAATATATGCTTATTAAAGGATTGCTTGAATATCCATTCCTATTAGTGTTTGAAAGATGTGGAAACATAATATACAACTGTTAGTAAAGCTGAAAAGCATGATGAGCCAGAAAAGCCAACTGCAGCTATTCAGTGCCATCTTATTAATGGCACTCAGTATTAACAAAAATCTGTTCTAATTCCTACTACCACCTCCATACAGCCTGTCCCTTAATTATTCAGATGCTCGTTAGCAAAAATGGTGCAAAGGTGAAAACACAGAAACAGACGCAGTCACAACTTTCTGACTGGTGTACTGCTTGGTGACTTCCTACTCTCCTGAGATATCCAAAGTGCCAAAAGCAAAACTTGGAAGTTACCACCAGTACTGATATTGTAAGTGTGAAATTGGTACAACTTTCTAGATTCCATCCCCGCACTCCTTCCCCAGACGTTAGCAATGTTCCAATGACTTCTACCTTAAAAAAGAACTGGAGGGATGGATTATTCTGGAGGATTTAAGGGTTTCATGAGGAGAAACTGAAAGGAGAGAATTTAAACTGATCAGATTCCATTTCATATTAAAGACATACAAAATTATAGTTAAGAATTTAAAAGTAGAAGACACTATAATGCTTAAATGTTTAATCTGAGGCTATTGTGAATGTTATAATTTTCTCTTAAACTGAGTTCAATTTATGGCTAAAAAAAAAAAAAAAAACAGGACAAGTGACAGTAACAGGACAGGAGAGCTGCATATTGAGGGTTTCAGACATAAAATCTTGAGGATAGAAAATTTAATAAATAACTCCTAAAATAACTTAAAATAAAGACCTGGATGAGAAATATCATGGTGACATATATGTAACATGTAAGTAAAGAAAAGTGTAATGCCAGGTATATGTTTATCTGAGAGGTATCAGTGAGACCTGTGGGCCTGTAAGTAAATACTAAGGTTTATAGGATAAATACTGATAAGAAATTAAGTGTTTCTACAGTGTGAATTGGGCTGTTTGCTCCAGAAGAAGCTAGCCATCCTCAACACAGGCAAGCCAGTCTATACCATTTGTTCCAGAAACTGAGATTGTTCCCTGGGCAAAAGCCAAGGGGACCTGTGTAGCTATAGCTATAGCGAATGACCTGCTTGGAGCCATAAAGGAAAATACCTGACCAATCAAGGAAAGACTCCAGCTGTTTTGTTGTTGTTGATTTTGTTTTGTTTTGTTTTGTTTTGTTTTAACCTTCCTTTCCCCTTGGTACTTCACAATAGAAATTGAAGACCAATGGAAAAACTAACTGGAATGATGCAAATATTAAAATGGTATAAATCTTGGAAAATCTATTTAATCATCAGCCCAGTTAGAGTTCAGTGCACCTACACAATTAGCAGAAGATGTCTGCCTAATTCTCAGAACTTAAAACTTTTCAGTGAGATGTAAAGATATCTAAAGTAATGTTTATCAGTCCTTAACTATGTTTCTAGCTATACTCGTTCCCAAAAAGGCACTGCACATCTGTTGAAATTTCTATTCTTGGCCACAGAAATTACAAATCTGGAATAGTTTATCCTTTCTTGAAACAGGAACAAGTTAATTCAAATTGCCTCGTATGCGCCGTGGGATATAAAAGTCTGTGATTATTATTATAGCAATACTCATGGGTAATTTGCTTATGTGTTCCAATTTAAGCCTTGTGTTTCAACACTTAGATTTCTAATCCTCCCCTCCCCTCTGTCCCCCAATCCCGAAATATTCTAAGATCAATGTGAGATCAGGTTTTCAAACATTTTTGGAAGACTTTAATCTTGGTTTCACCTGCAGGTTGTATGCATTTATTTATTTGTTTGTTTGTTTTATTATTCAAGCAATTAAAGTAGAGAATGAAACTGGCTTCAGGACATGACTGTATTAAATGTCCTTCCAGTATGACAAAAGGCCTTTAGTAACCATTCCAGGAGTGATTTTTAAGCAGCTGAGCACTCACCGGAGGCTGATTATACCTCCATCATATGTCATTAGTTCACTTATAAGTGGGCTTAAGTACCAAAATCTTTCCTAGGATTTAATTCATCAGGACAGTAAATCTAACAAAGAGATTGATTAGACATGATTTATTCTTCACCTGTTGATGACAGGTTTTATCTCTTGATTCCAACCTTAGAAGATTGGTGTTTATTTATTCAGTACAGAGGTACCTCAATGAAATCCTGTGTATGTGCTCTACATCACTTAAATCAATGTAATGATCCCATCTGTATTTAATTGCTACATCACTTCTTTACTGCTTTCAAACACATATAGTAAGAGACAGTAGTCCTTTCAAGCAACAAATTCAATGAATGTCCCATTAAATAAACTTCAGTAGTTCAGTGTCTCTTGAACATAAAAGGATCCCAACAATATTTTGTTCCTTAGTTTTACAACCTCAAGGTATCTGAAACAAATATATAGCATGAATGGCATACAGTACACTCTTTCTCAAACAATTAAAATAAAACTCTTTCATTCAGGTTTCACAAAAGTCAAACCACTGTATTTATGTGTGTGTGTTCTACAACTCACACAGGTTGCCTAAAATGTTTTCTTGTTATAACTTAGCAAAAGGTCCATAGAGAGATCTGGTTATTTTAATGTAACTGTTAACTCTGCAAAATAAATAGAGCTAGAATAGATATGAATATTATTATAACCTTAATCAATATGGAAATTAAATTTATTATAGGGCAAATCAAAAAAGCTCTCTATTATTCCATTACAAAATGTGTGTATGTTTTAAGGCAATAAATCTAATTTCCTTGCCAGAGGAAACATCAGTTACAAACATTAGTTATAAACAAAATATCAGCTTTAGCTGAATAGATTCTCAATTACTCAGAAAATAAGTTACATTTTTATAGTCTGGATATGGTAATGTCTCATTTCTCTCCTTTTTAGATAAAAAGTTAGTTGTTTTTCCTCTTCAGCACACAGTCTATGGTTCTCACTAACCTTGGCTGTTAGTATAATTTGAACTATTGGTTACTTCAAAATGTAATTGGAGCATCCAATTTAAGGTGGAGAACTTAAAACATTTAAAGAAATGTATTTTGTTTCTCCTAAAGCAAACATTAATTAATGGCTTTGCTCTCTGGTGTGATTTCAGAATTTAAGCAAAATTGTAAGTAAATATGTTAACAGAATTACTTGAATCTTAATATTTTCAGGATTTTTTTTTCTTCTCACCATCATCCCTAATAACTTGCCTTTCTTTATTGAATCATTATACCTAATCCACCAATTTTCACTACTACATTTGTGCTGTATGAGCATAAATCATAATATAATACTTTTTTTTTTTTTTTTTAAAAACCAAATTACGGTAGTCAAAACCAAACTGCAGTACAGGCCATCTTTTCTTTGATATCCTGTTTTCTCTCTCTCTCCCCGCCCCCCCCCCCCCTTTTTTTTTTTTTTGGTAATAGGTTTTGTTTGTTTGTTTTAGTAAAAGAAGCTGCTATTTGTATTAACAAAGGAAGGAGTTGGGTTGGGTTGGGTTTCTTTTGTTTTTATCATAGACAATTATATTACCCCATTATCTCTATTTAAAATAGAGAAATGAGTAAAACATATAATGTTGCAAACAGGTTTATTAAATGCACTTTTCTACAGTATACGTGTGAAAAATCTGTTCACTATGCAAACAAAAGATACAGCCTTATGTCCAAAATTACTCCTTGTTGGGGTCTCTTTATTCCTTGCACATAAAGATGTCGCTTTATGCCACTCTTTATACTATAAACTAAGTTTTCAGTTCAGTTGCCCACATACAGGCATCTAAAGCAATCTAAGATGCTCTCACATATCTGATTTGTTTTTCAGATGGAAACACAGAAAGTATGATCTCCTGTAGACCCAGTGTCAACCCCATGTCAAAAACCCTTAGCCGTCCTAGGGCTTCTCAAAAGACACTAGATGTCTATGCATGGGGAACTGATTCAAGCTATTACAGGAGTCTAGAGAACCATTCATCTGGACTTTTATAGGAACTTTCGTAATGAGATGACTAGCTCTCCCTTAACATATATGTTTCTCTTCCAACAACGTGTGCTTCAATTGCTATATCACATTCAAATATCTTCATTACTGGCACTGAAGTCAGGCAAAATGAACCCTGAAAAGACTGTGGAAATATTTAAAAATATATAAATAAGGAGTTTGAGTAGGTATTATTTTGACTATTAAATGCAAAATAAAGAGTAGAATAATATGTTTGGTTTTATATTCTTTGAATTTACTATTTAAACTGCTACAGCCTACTCTTAATTATATATTTAATAAAATTAACAAACAAGAACAAAACTGAGGAGAATCAGTAGTGGATGTATCCAGCTATGCAACAGAAATTATAAATAATGCAATATAAACTCAGAGCTTTGTCTTTGGGTGGAGCCTGAAAAAGGAATTCCACATTTCATCCTTTCCCTAAGGAAAATGCTGAGTACAGGGTACTCAGTACTTTCATACAGAGTAGCAAATGGATAAATATTCTCAAAACTGCTCATATCTCATGAATATTCCTTAAGATAAACCTCTGCTGAAGCGAAAAGGGTCCCACCAAAACTGTTATGTGGGAGTAATACTACTGTCACCTTCAATAGTTATCTGAATAAACTTGGCAAATGGTGGCCCACAAACCATCAGCTGTCTCATATAACAAGAAGTGGCAATATTATGATTTCCTATGCATCAATTTGTGGGAGTGATAAATAAATGCATACTCTAAAAGTTAACCTCTATATCAGAATAACAAAGCTCTTTTATCTTGCTTAAAAACCACAAGAATTACGAGAAAAGCTATAAACTTTCAAATATTTTATTCTGCTGAATTAAATATTAGTAATGCTATTTTTAAAGCCTCCTAGCAGAGATGTTTGAAGAGACTTAGATGTATCAATGTCTGCCTGCAAAAGCATATTGTGATGAATCATACAGCTGACTAAGTACAACAGCACGCCATTCTTACTTAATACTCAAGGAGAAGTAGCTCAGTGACAATTTTTTTTTGTAAGGAGGTATCTGCAATACTCATTGATCAACAATCCTCCGGACAAACAAACTAGTACAAGGGAAGATAGAGTTTATTTGCCTCAATCCATGAACAGGAAATTTTAAGAAATGAATGGATGGTCCTTATTCAAGGATATCCAGTATGTGGCAGCTTAGAGCTATTCAGTTTAGATTCATTACATCTGTAAAGTTTAAGTCTAAAAAAGCCTATTCTAAGGTTTAAAAATACTTATTTCTTTGCCTATCTGTTTATACATTTTTTTTGTTGTTTATACAACAACCATTGCAGTATTTCACGACATCACCAAACAGTGCCTTTTTAGAGTGTTGCTCTTGGGAACACTTGTGTAAGAGTATCACTTTGCTTTCATATACCTTTTCCTTTGATGAGCACACAGTCTCTTTATTTTTTTTCCTAGTATTATGCTAAGAAAAAATGTTATAATTGATGACAGCTTTGCATTATCGAACCCACATGCATGCAGAACACTCTGAGTTAAATGCGGCTGACATACCAAATTTGTTTAGTTGAGTTAGTTGAAAAATACACAGTTGTTTCTGACTTTCCAAAACCCTACAGATTTTTCTAAATGGTTTTTGAAATTCTATGAGTTAAAGTCTCATTGAAAATCAACAGATTTATGCTCCTACATTAGTAAGGCAAAAATCTATACCTATTTGGATTTTCTTCCATAATAAAAATCAAGCTGTTTCTAAATGTCATTTACACTTAATCTAATATTTACAGTTAATCTAATATGGAATTCCAGTTACATCTACCTTTAATGTTCTTGACATAGGTCACTCTGGAGGTGGAACAGAGGAAAGGCTAAGGGCAAACCTCATCGTTCTCTACAATTACTTGAAAGGAATTGCACCAGGAGAGGTTTGAGGAAAAGTCTGCAAAAAGTGCTGGAACTGATTTCTCAGTCTTTCTAGATCTACACAAAGAATGCTGATTTTATACTTTTTATAGCACTAGCATATATTCCTCTACTTTTCTCCTTTTTATTTGCCTCCCTTTGACGGACTAAGAATGCTGAAAGAGCTAGTGAGGGAAGATTTGATTCATCATACTGAATTATTAGCATGTAATAGATTTGAAATTAGATAGATAACCTAGAAATACTCACCTTTTCTCTCTGCTACTACAGGAAGTTCCTGTGTTCTTCATCTTTATGCCTCAGCTAAATGCCTAAAGCTTAGTGTGACTAGCTGTGGCTAGAGCCCTGAACTTGCTCCATTGTGAACACAGTGGTGAGGCAGACAGGAAGGAAGTTTCTTGTACTCTCAGTTCCCTATTTGGGAGATTGAGAAACCCTAACCCTGCTTTCAGCCTCTCTATTTTTTAAGCTGGAGAAGCTAGTAGGATGGAGTTGATTTCCTTCAGAGTCGCTTGCATGATGATATTTTGTTTTTGTGACCAAAACAATGTTGATAACACACTACTGTCTCAGTTGTTGCTGTGCCTTCACAGAATCAGGGACCTTTCTATTTCTCACACTGCCCTGCCAGCATTGAAGCTGGGGGTGTACAAGAAGCTGGGAGGGCACACAGACAGGGCAGCTGACCCCAAGAGACCAATTGGATATCCTATATATCCCATTGTTGTGGTTTTACTTAGCTGGGCAGCTGAGTTCCACCACAACAGCTCTTTCACTACCCCTCCTCAAAGGGAAAAGCGGAGAAAATATGATGAGAAGGACTCAAGGGCTGAGATAAGGACAGGGAGATCACTCAACAATTATTGTCATGGGCAAAACAGACTCAGCATAGGGACATTAATTAAATTTATTACCTATTACTAATAAGCTAGAGCAGTGAGAAACTGAAAGCAAACAAAAAACACCTTCCCCCCATCCACCTTCTACCTCCTCCCCCTAAGCTGTCCAGGGGAACGGGGAATGGGGACTGTGGTCAGGCCCTGAGTCTTCGTCTCTGCTGCTCCTTCACGGTCAGACGGTCTTCACCCCTGCTCCACATGGGGTCCCTGCCACGGGATGCCGTCCTTCCCAAACTGATGCCTACTGGTGCTTCCCACAGGCTGCAGCTCTTCAAGAACTGCTCCAACATGGCTCTGTACCACAAGGTCCAACCCCCAGGACCAAACTGCTCCTGCACGGGTCCCCCACGGGCAGCAGCTCCCCCAGACCCCCTGCTCCTGCGTGGGCTCCTCTCCACAGACTGCAGCTCTGTCCCGGGGCCTGCCCCTGCGGGGGCTCTCCATGGGCCCCAGCCTCCTCCAGGCCACATCCACCAGCTCCCCTGGGGGCTCCTCCACGGGCTGCAGCGTGGAGAGCTGCACCATGTGGGACCCATGGGCTGCAGGGGGAAAGCCTGCTCCACCAGGGGCCTCTCCACAGGCCGCAGGGGAACTTCTGCTGCATGCCTGGAGCACCTCCTGCCCTCCTTCTGCACTGACCTTGGGGTCTGCAGGGCTGTTTCCTGTACATTTTCACTCTTCCCTCCCAGCTGCTCTTGCAGCTTTTCTTTTTCTTAAATTTGCTCTTCCAGAGGCCCAACCAAATCCACTGGCCAGCCGCGGATCCCTTTCGGAGCCAGCTGAAACTGGCTCTGATCTGACATGGGGCTGGGCTCCCCCCACATAGGCCAGCCCTTCAGCCCCCCTTGCTACCAAAACCTTGCAAAATCTTGCCACATTTTCCCAATACACCAATTAAGCTTTCTTTCTTTCTTTCTTTCTTTCTTTCTTTCTTTCTCTTTCTTTCTTTCTTTCTTTCTTTCTTTCTTTCTTTCTTTCTTTCTTTCTTTCTTTCTTTCTTTCTTTCTTTCTTTTTCTTCCTTCCTTCCTTCCTTCCTTCCTTCCTTCCTTCCTTCCTTCCTTCCTTCCTTCCTTCCTTCCTTCCTTCCTTCCTTCCTTCCTTCCTTCCTTCCTTCTCCTTCCTTCCTTCCTTTTTCTTTGTCTCTCTCTTTCTTTCTCTCTTTCTCTCTTTTCTTTCTCTCTTTCTTTTCTTCCTTTTCTTTCTTTTCTTTCCACGGGCTGCAGCGTGGAGATCTGCTCCACCATGGGACCCATGGGCTGCAGGGGGACAGCCTGCTCCACCAGGGGCCTCTCCAAAGGCCGCAGGGGAACTTGTGCTGTGTGCCTGGAGCATCTCCTGCCCTCCTGCTGCACTGACCTTGGTGTCTGCAGGGCTGTTTCTCACTCCTCACCCTCCCAGGTGCTGTTGCGCAGCAGGTTTTTTTGTTTGTTTGTTTGTTGTTTATTATTTGTTTGTGTTGTTGTTGTTTTCCTTTCTTTTCCCTTTCTTAAATCTGCTCTGACAGAGGTGCAAACATTGCTTATTGGCTCGGCTCTGGCAAGCGGCGGGTCCTTTTGGAGCTGGCTGAAACTGGCCTTTATCTAACATGGGGGAGCTTCTGGATTCTTCTCACATAGAACACCCTTGCGGCTGCCTGCTACCCAAACCTTGCCATGTTAACGCAGTACACCCATACCATATGATGTCATGCTCAGCAATGAAAACTGGGGGAAAAGAGAAAGGATTGGGGGGGGGGGGGGGGGGGGGGATTAGAGTGATGGCAGATTCCAACACATTACTTGTGTTGGAACCCTGCTTTCCTGGAAATGGTTGAACACCTGCCTGCTGATGGGTAGTAGTGAATTTTTATTTATTTATTTATTTATTTTTCCCCAGAGCGTGAAGCTTTTGCTTTACATGTTGTCTTTATCTCAGCCCATGAGATTTCTCACTTTTACCCTTCCGATTCCCTCCCCCATCTCGGGAGTGAGTGGCTGTGTGGTGCTGAGCTGCCTGCTGAGGATAACCCACAACAACCCCCAAACCTACACAAACATCTAATCTTACTTATTGAAAACACTGAAAATTACTGGTAACTTTTAGCACGTCTTAGACTTTTGCAAAATAATAACTTCAAGATGTACACTCATGAGTACTCTCGATGGTAAAATCTTATTTTTGTTTATAGACTGCTCTGAATATTAGTAGCTATCAAAAAAAAGTTATTAAAAAATTAAACAATTATTTTATTCACTTTTGAACATAACCTTTCTGCAGAGCTTTCATGAAGAAGACCAGCTTTTCCAGTTCTGTTTTGTTCAGCATTCTGATGTGGTAAGTAAAATATCACTTTCTATTTTTGTGGCAAATATATATATATATATATTATATATATATATATATTTTTTATTTATTTATTTTTTGTAAGAATCTAGTTTAGAAAGAATGGTAGATGTTGTTTAGTTTTTGTTGTGTTTTGTTTTTTTCCCTGTGGACTGGTAACAATAAACTAAAATTAAGATTTCATTGCTGTAAACTCTTATTAAGAAAAACAAATACACTCTTACATAAATTGGTGGAACCTAAACATTAAGTTTTCAGCAAGACGTTTCCTGAATGAAGTTTTAGACTTGCCCTTCAGGCAAGGGAAAAAACACAGCACTTTTCTGATTTCTGATTTATTTTCAGTGATGACCATGAAAGGTGTTTGTAGTTAACATTAATATCAAGCAAATACTCTCTGGGAGAGACAAGTGTTTTTAGTTACTGGAAGTCACAGCTTCTGCGTCTGTCCAAAATATGAGAACATCTATGGACTATAGGAAATAATTATAAAGATGATTTTCTTTCTTTCAAACAACTTGAAGTTAAGGAAAAAAAAAATCAGATTAGATCCACTTCAGCAAATCAAAGTATATTTGTTTATTCCGTGCAGAAGAGTGTGGTGCAGATTTCTCCAAGTTAGTATTGTTCAAGTTGCCATTAGCTGTTCACATGCTTTTATACTAAGAAACTGTAGGTAGGAATAAATCTGTCCTTGACACCAGAGATTTACACCAGTCAAACCACTGTTTTCAAGATCAGCGGTCACTGTTCTCCTAAGCACACCTGCATTGCCAAATAACTTTAGTTCCCAAGTAACCCACTACTCTACTAGTAATCCACAAACTACCATTATATACAACCTCAAAACTCAGCAGACTATCTACAAAACCATGAATCATCATGTAGTGTACAAACAGATCTTCAGACACCTCCCCTGCACAGATGAAAATATTCACTGCATATTAACATTACACAAAGAATTTGTATCTTTTTTTTCTTTTCTTCAGATCTAAATTGTATGTTTGAATAAGTTACACAATTACACACTAAATACTTTCTATGTATAGACATAAAAAGGTTGGTAAAAACAAACACTCCTTCCTGTTGAATTTCCTAATCCCAAATTGCCGCATTTCAAACAGAAATATGTATAGAATATCAATGAGCACTGACATCCCATAATGGAAGACTATACCTTAAATTATTTTTTCATGCAATTCCATCATACATTCAATGGAATGACTATGCTGACATTGAGTATGTTGATCACTTTCCATAGACGAACAAATACCAGACACTAGAGTAATAAATGTACAATATGTCAGTGAGTTTTAACAATGCTCATAACATGTGGCAGACCCTCTGACAGAGCAGTACACAAATGTTATACGTGTTCATTCCAAATCCAATATATTCTGTCTAAACGATTTAAAGGAAACTGTTGTTGAATCCAATCAACATCTACCTAACACAGTGAACTCACACAACTATTAAAGGACGTTATCTAGTTACCAATAAGAAAAATTGTGGGTTTTTTTTGTTTGTTTTTGTTTGTTCTGTTTAGTTTCTAATAACAGCTATTCTTCTTAATCATCATCTTCATAGGACATCTAGAAAATACCTTCAGAAGGCAAGTCTGAAAACTCAGAAACTTAACTATATTCAATATAAAAACAAAACAAGTTTCAAGGAACGTTTGATCTTGTACTGCATTACATTTCTCCAGGTTTTATGCCCCTTATTCATGGTTACCTCTCTGTTTCATCTTCCCATCTTCCTATTTGTGTCCCACGAGGACTAGCAATTTCATTCACTCTTTCATTGCAGAAAATCTGTTCCTTCAGTACTAAAACTGCCCCTCACCCCAACCCCCTTGAGTATTATAATTCATGCAATTATTTAAGAATTGCTATGCATACTCTATTTTTTTTGCTTCTAGAAAAATCTGCAAGAGGGACCATATGCCAGAAGGCTTCTTAATTTTATCCATCTGTATTAGTTAATAATGCTCCTAAAAGTAGCTCCCAGTTAATAATAGATTAAGTACCATTTGGCAAACATTATCTTTCACGATTAACTTCAGACTACATTCATATAGGAATATTCCATAATATTTTCCAAACTCTCTGCTGATGTTAAGAGAATACATATTGAAGAAATATGAGAAAATAAATTATTAACTATAACACATTCATAAGACTGCCACATTTCATTAAGCTCTCCACCGCTCTCATGAAACAAAACACCAAAAAAGTATCATTACACTTTACAGAAAGCAAATAAGCCTGTAATATATCTTCCCTATTAGTCTGAGATTTTATGACAGGCAATTGATAAGCTCTTAGTCAACTCCATTGATTTCAGACCATGAACCACAGCATCCTTAGATCAGTTTACAGATGAAATTTTATGACTAGGAAAGGTTCAGTTCTTCCAGTCATATACCAAATTATGGAAATGAAGACTCATTTGCTTTCTTCAGGACTGTCCAACAGTTCTAAGCATCTTATTATACAAGTACCGGAAAAAGAAAAAAAAGTTTTGAAAATGATCTCATAAAAATTTACCTAAATGATGCTGTAAGACTTGTGTTGTAAAAAGATGTTGTTATCTAAAAAAAAAAATATTTATAGCTTAACTACATTTCAGAAGGTAATATAGAGCAATGTAAAAAAAAAAAATACAGCATAGAATACATAGAAACATCAATATTTTCTTAAGTTAGTAGTGTGCTTTTATGGAGTAAGCACACACTTAGAAACATATACCATGTCCCATTGGTTTCTTAACAATTTCTGTTGATTGCCCCACTTAGTATATTGTAAATAATATAGCAATTAGAAAATGCAATGCAATGCAATGCAATACAATACAATACAATAAAGTAATAGTATTGTAGATGGAACATAACCTTTATCAGATTGAAGTCAAACTTCTGCTTTTAATAGCAGCGGTTGGCTGCCTCAAATTCATAAAATAATATTTTTTATGTGAGTCAAAACAATTGGCATGTTATTTCCAAACATTCTAATTTATTATTTAAACTTGAATGATTCAAAATGGCATAAATGCTATATGACAAATGACATAAATATTTAAAAGCATTTTCATATGCGCAGTACACATGTTGATATCAATTACTACATAAAACAGACATTTTCCAATATTTTCTGGATATATCTCACACTTTTAAAACACAAATATTTTAAAACATGAAACCAATTTTGAAGTAATAGTGCTTACTCACTATTTTGAAGCAATGAGGCTCTGTAGATAGAGAGGAATCCTTAATTCAAGTTTTAGTTCTTTTCATTATAAACTGTCTTCAAGGTAAATTTTAAAAGGCTCATGGGACTTTTTGCATTAAATGTAACAATTTTTTTACCAATTACAGTAAGAGTTCTATAGTATTATTGCATTGCATAACTTTCAAAAATAGTTTTGACTATAATTGATTCACTTTTCCAGGTTTTTGGTTATTGGATTTACTTGAATTTTGAAGTATTCTCCACAAGACTAAATGGGGCTGTTGAATCTCCTCTTCATTAGCATTCCAGCCCTCTATTTCCTTTCAGTGGAGGGAACCACAGAATCACAGAACAGTTGAGGTTGGAAGGGATCTCTGGAGATCATCTAGTCTAAACCCACCTCAAATTTCCCATTGAAAGTTTTCACATATAGAGTGAAAAGATATGATCTGACCATATATATACATATAGATGCACATATATGTTACATAAAATTATAGAATCATAGAAAGGTTTCAGCTGGAAGGGACCTTAGACATCATCTAGTTCTAGCCCCCCTGCCATGAGCAGGGACACATTCCGCTAGATCATGTAGATCTAGATATATGTAGCTGGAAAAACAAAATTATTTATATTGATGTTATTGGCTGTGCCTGAACACATACTTCATGTAAGCCATCAGCTCTATGTTATGGTAGACATAACAGGTTCCTCAGACCTGGATCATAGCCCAGTCTGGGAAGATGTACATTCTGGAAGGTATCAGAATGGTGCGGTTGGTGGAAAATACCAAAATTGCCTTATCTGAATCATAACTATGATGGAAAGGTAGTGACTAAAAGTCAATTGTCTTGCTGTCCCATAGGTCCTTAGGACCTATAGTGGTCCTAAGCGAGGAGCCCTTTGAGATCTCCAGGGATCACAGCTCTCCATGACCCTTGATCTACCTCTGAACTCGGATGCCTCTCAGGGTAGATTCCTCAAGGTTCAAAGATCATTCATTGTACATGCTGATGAAGGAGAAGGGTATGTGATTCATCAGAAAAGGGGGGGAAGTTTGTAAGTGCATGACTGAACATTACCCCACCCAATACCCTGCAGTAAGTTTTGTGTGAACTTTGCCATTTTTGAATCTTTAACAGTCACTGTTTCGATTGTAGGAAATTCCATTGAATCATGTTAAATTGGCTTATGATTAAGTACTGTTAAGAATCATAAAATGTAATCTTGTGATTTACCACAAAAATATTAATAAATCTTAAATTTTTGCTAAATCAAAGTTGTGTAAAAAATCTGTGACAGTCAGGCTGATTTTTTCCTAGTAGGTGCATATAAATTAGGATGGTGAGGCACTGGAACAGGTTGCCCGGAGAGATTGTGGATGCCCCATCCCTGGAGGTGTTAAAGACCAGGTTAGATGAGCAACCCTGAGCAACCTGATCTAGTGGGTGATGTCTCTGCCTGTGGCAGGGGGGTTGGAACTAGGTGACCTTTGAGGTCCCTTCCAACCCAAGTCATTCTATGATTCTACAATATGAGACTGAGCAGAAAGGGAGCTGTGATAAGATAGTTGTCTAATTATGCACTTAATTTGGTCTATTATGTTTATGGAGATCTTCACATTCTTTAGTCAAAAAATAGTACAGCACAAATAGTAATAATTAAAAAAAAAAAATAAGAGCAAAAAACAAAGGCACACTTTCATAAATAAATCAGAGATCCCTTTAAAATTTACCAAGCTAAGAGCTGAAAGAAAATTGTGGAGGCTTTTTATTTAAGATTTTTTACAAGTTGAATTTGTCTAAGAAATAACAGCAAAATCTCAGTCACAGAATTCATTAGTGTCAACTCCATCACAAGTTCATGTAATTCTGTCATTGTTTATTAGTTACTATATTATGCAAACATACATATGGACATTAATAATCAAAGTAGCTGAAATGTTCTCTTCAAAAGGTAGAATCTGTTTCTCATTCTATTTTCCTGGATTTGTAAGAGAAATTAGAAGCTTCCAGAAGACTAAGGAGCCAATGCTGTTAAGCAGTAATATCTGTCAGAATTCTGACACTAAAGCTGGCTTCTTTCTGTTAATTAAATGAGTCAGGAGATAAAATAAAAATAATTAAAACAAACAAACAAAAAGAATTTGGACACCCAACCTACTGCAATAGTCACACATGTTCTGATTGTATGTCCTGAGCTTGGACTCTCCTGAACATTGGCATTTATCTTAGGAGACAGTGTGCTTCAGTAGACCTTTTGTAAGGAGAATAACCAAGTGCTGAGGACATTTAAATAGTATTTAAATACCTCCTGTTTTCCTCCCTTCTTGTTCTTTCCAAAAGTTGCTGTATTATGTATGAGTAATGTAAAATCATGAGAAAGTTTTATTTTGTAAATAACAGCACAACTTCAAATTCACTGAGCATCAAATGATCTATATGTGAGATATCACAGTCTTTCCTTGTCAGTATTATGTATGAAGGGTATTTGCTGAGCCTTCAGCAGTCATTACTAAACATCCAATGACAGAAAGTAAATGTATATATATTTGGATTTATTTACAAGAAGTCAAATCTTCAGTTACATCACGTCTCTCACTTTGCCATACATACTGATTGTGCTAGACAAAAAAGAAAAAAAAATCTTTCCTCCAATTCTTTTTTTTTATTATTATTATGAATTGATATTTTTGATGCCTTTAAGAAAGCTGGACAGAATGAATGTAAGAACCTTCCAGTTTTGTGTGCTTGTATGTCTGTTACCTTTTTTTTTTTTTTCTTTTGGCCAGCCAGACTGATTCGAAGTAAAAACAATAACACTAGCAAAAACCAAGAAATTGATAGCAGAAATTACTGTAATAACATACACTGAAAGGATGAATCATACCTGAAAAGAAACTACAGATAAATGTGCATTTATCAAGGTTTAAAAATACAGAAAATCTAATGCTTCACTCGGTTATTTTTTTTTCATGTATCCTAACTCATTTTCTACTGGCAACAAAGTTCAGCCACAGAGGAACACATGTATGTTCTCTGACCAAATGTCTTTTTACTGGAAAAAATATCTGATAAGCTGTCACAAAACAAAATTGTTAAAATAAAAGGTTTGGAAATAACTCTATGCACTAGAAAATAATAAGTTGTCTGGACAATTTGATGTTCACCCATGAATTTTTACAAAATGCATAAGGAACTGCTAAACTGTTAGTTCTGTAGTTCTATAAGCTCTTGTTTAAATCAGCTGTGGTATTAGATTGACAGACAGCAGCTATTCATGTGACACCAACTTTAAAAGGATCTCTAACCATTGTATAATTTGAATTTCAGGGACACTGATAGAAAAATAAGGAATGTCATTAATATATGTATGAATACATGCAGTATCTACATTCTAGTTTGAAGTATCAAATTAGCTTCTGTAGAAGCAGTAATGCTCTTACAAGTTTTACCTGGGCCCTCTGAAGGAATCGGCATGTATATTATTATGTTATGAGCAATATGGACTCTGTTTTCTGATAAATCTTTTTTTACTTCTTCCATCAAAGTCTCTGAAAGAACCTGTCTAGTTAGAAAGGAAGAAGACCTTTAGTGAGTTAATAACTAGCTAAAAGATAGAAGACGGACTGGAATAATTGGTTATTTATAATGAAGAGTCCTTTACAGGGAGAAGCATCCCCGAAGAACCTGTGTTGCTGGGTTTGTTGTTAACTATTTACCAATGAAAAATGAGAATGCAAAATTATTAAGTCTAATATGATCATACAGATGTAAGAAAGACCTCACTGAATGACTGAGAAATATGTTTCAATGTTAACAAAATTAGATGATATTCAGTGTTGATAATTTTAAGAGTCAAGGAGATAGGAGAAAACTCCAAGCACATAAAAAGCAATAGACTATAAATTGGCTATTATTTGGCTATTAACCCGCAGAAAAAAAATCTCAATTAATTGTGACCAATTTTCCAAATGAAGTCATTAGAATACCAAAGAATACTAAAAAGGGAAACTTCAATTTATTATTATGAAATAACCTGCAATCAAACAATATTTTGTTAAGATGTTATGCCAACTATATTTCAATACTACATTTGTTTGCCAAAAATTTGCCAGAATGCTTTTAACTTCTCAAAAAGGTGCTGTTATATTGATTTAATTTTAATCCTCTTGTTTTACCATGCTGATTTTACTTTCATAATATATATTTTTTAATTCTAGTTACAAAATACAGGCACAGGGTTTTTGTTGTTGTTGTTTGTTTTCTGAGAGCCTTTCAGCATCTTTGTTCTGCAAGAATGGAAAATTAACCTTTGTGTACATATACCATAGTATACCACCACACTGATTGGATTTAACAGAAATATTTCTTATAATCGTCTCTTGAATTACATGCTATAGATTAAAGGTGATACAGAGCAGATGCCTTGGCTTACATCTTATCTCTAGTTCTGTCTTTTGTGCATTGTTGATTCCTTTAGTAAGTCAATTATTGGTAATACATATACTCCTTCCAGATGTAAAATGAAGAATCATTTTTTTGTAATTTTACTTAATCAAATCGTTAGAGTGTGAAATTTTCCATGAAAATTTGTATGCAACCAGATTAGAACCAGACCTTTATTAAAGAAAAAGCAATACACAGAAGCTTTGCAGGGTTTCAGTAATTTAGGCAACTTTTGCCTTCACAAAAAAAAACTCACAGTAGAGACTTCATGAGTACTCTTAACGACTGAAACAGTTTGTGGTTGTCTGATTTACTTAGGGGAAATTTAGTACTATAATTTTCTGCAGAGGGTATACTCTTCTATTCTTCATTACAGCACAGTATATACTGCAGCCATTAATTGGACTTAATAGGAAGACTGACTTGGGTCATTTGTCATGACTGAGATCTTATTATGTTTGCAGTTTATAAAGTAGTATTTTCATGAGGCAACAACAGCAATATAGCATAATGCTGTGGGATGAGAATAAAAATGAGAGAAAGGGAAAGGAAAGGGAGAGAAGAAGGGAGGGAGGGAAGGAGAGAGGAAAGGAGGGAGGGAGGGAGGGGGAAAGATTGGGAAGTTGGTTCCTTTGTTCTGAAAACAACTCACTGCATAGTCAGTGGATAGGTGATCTGTATTTCACACAGCAGTAAACTACATAAAGGGGACATAAAGAGGAAGCAAAGACAAATCAAAACAAAATGTCTCTCATTTCATTCCCTGAAGCTATTTCTAAGTTGAGGATTGGAAACGAAAACATTGGATATCATCAATCACACTAGTTAAGCAAGCTTTTATTAATAGAGTACCATAAAACACGGTTTTAAGCAGTTTTCTTGTGGCTAGCAGAACTTTACATAACTAAACTACCCCATCCAACTGTGACTAAAATACACTTTGAACCAGGGATGATTCTTTGCATGAACTTTCTTATAAGTTTTCTTGTTGTTTAATTTTAGTGGGATTATTGCAGCCAAGCAATATGGTATAGTCAATTGGAATTATCTGAAAACTAATTCAAGTAATACTATTTAATTCCCACATTAAAATAGGGCTTCCAAAAACTTTAATCCAAAATACATATCAATCATTTCCCTCTTACACATTTTCTTTTAAAATACTTTCTTGAAGGCAAAGCTTTAACCAATTCTTATTTCAAACTGCACTTATCCCTTGAGTGATGATATTTTTAATTGACATCAGAAGTGTGCATACTAAAAATATAAAGGTCTGCAAACATCTAATTCTATGCTTGGAATTACTAAAGTAACCTTTTCCAAAGGTTGTAACTAACCTTTTGATGATACTTTTGTAAAAAAAAAAAAAAAAAAAAAAAAAAAGTGAAGGATGACACTAAAGCTGGTTCCTGTTAACATGAAATATTTACAAATGACTTCAGTGCTTTCTTCTTTGTGCTAAAGAACCCCTTTCAAAACATTCTTATTCAGCAACTAGCTTCTGCTGATGTATTAAAATTTTATATCAGAGTTAAACTTTTATAAGGTTTAAGGTTATAAAATATTAAGACAAGTTGAGCTTGTGATATGTTCTGTTTAAAAGAGAGCAAGTATATCTACCAAAAAGGAGAGAAGTGCACATTTTATTACATTATTTGCTTGACAGTGATGCTTTTCTGATTCTTTTTTTCTTACATATATATA
Source organism: Cygnus olor (assembly GCF_009769625.2). Taxonomy (NCBI): domain Eukaryota; kingdom Metazoa; phylum Chordata; class Aves; order Anseriformes; family Anatidae; genus Cygnus; species Cygnus olor. The sequence goes on along the minus strand of NC_049169.1, from coordinate 168,064,965 downwards.
TTTGTATATTCACATTATATATATCTGGTTTTGGTATATGCTTGACAGAAAAAAAAAAAAAGGAAAATAAACTTTGAGTTCTAAAAAAATAAAATTATTACAAACATTCTTTCAAACTTACAATTAGTTGGTCTTGACTAATCCCAGAATTTGACCAGGCACTACTCAATCAAATGTATCAAATGTATCAAATGGTCAAATGTATTTAGCCACAATTAATAGCCAAATTGTCAACAGCTATGCAACACTCTAAGATTTGGCTTCCATTTCAATGCATCTTGCCTAAATTCAGACATGTTCATCCACAATACCTCCATGTAAAATTCTTATACACACCTCTTAAGCACTTTCAAAAATAATACAAATGTAAATGTTTCAGCCATGTTAGAAAATTAAATAATAATATTAAAAAATAAAATTAATAAAAAATTACCTTCTCCTTAAGTAAACAAATGTGTATTGGATTACAAATATCACTTTCAATAGCAAAGGTAGCTTTAAAATTATTTACCTTCTAAATTTACGTAAAATTATATACTTTCTGAATTTTCATTTTTTATTGCAATTTTTATAGTTTGCAGAATTTTTATTATAAAGATCTGTATTCTGTAATTCCTGTCCTCTACCATCTACTTATTATAGCTTTCTGCAAATGGACTTACATTTTTATCCTAAAGTCTTCTTTGTTGTAGTAGTAATTGTAAGTTAAAGTAACTATGTGAAAGACAGTAATTAAAAACTATTCTTTGCTTCTGCTGTTGCAAGTATGTGTGTGTATTCTGTTTTAATTAATTCTTCCTACTATTTCGTGTTAAGCTGATCACGCTCACTCTGCCTTCCCAGTAATAAAAGTACATTAGAAAAGTAAAATTAATATTCTGCCTTGCCCTGTTCTATTCTGTACTATTCTATACATAGAGAGCTTTTATGAAACCTTAGGATGGGCACTATAGACATCTAGGCAGTTCTGAAGCATGATCCATTCCATTTCACTGTAGACATTTGATCATCTCACATACAACATCTTAACCATGACTTACTTACAAGTGTCCATCTCTCTTAATTGGCTATAAAGACAACATAGGAAGATGCACCAAAATAAGTCATCTCAGTGAAATGAACTGAGATACTCTGTAGTGAATACTGATTCTGCTTCCCATGTAATATGAGAACCTAAAAATGACTCTTGACACACAACTGAAGTTTCAGTTTCTCACCAAAATCAATATTCTGCTTCATACCTGAGAATCTTCAAAGCAGACCTGTTTGTCTTCCCAACAAAATAATAAATATAATACCTGTAGACAATCCTGGTTTATTTCCAGACCACCACTGTGGAGCCCTTCATAACAAGTTTTGGAGCAAACTTGATGATCTATCCTTTCAAAGCCCAGCTTTTTTCCCCATGCATGCTAAGCTAGATGCAAATGAAAAATATTAGGTAATACAAGACAACTAACATTTTTCATTTTACTGTTTTATTGAATAAAGTCAAACTCTTATCATTTAAAATTTTCAGTCTTAGTGTATGGACAGATGGTAGCAAGGGAAAAAGTTGACCTGTCTTAAGATATTACTGTTTCTCAGCTGATATACAATAACTGCCCCTGCAAATGCTCTTAGATTGATGTAGCTATAGAGCAAAATGAATTAAACTGCCATGAAGACAGTAGCGGTTCACATTTTCCTTATAGCTATTTTTTTCAATTATTTTATTTTATAGTTTCTCAGATTTTTTTTTTTTCTTTTTTCAGTTAAAAAGTCATTAGAGTTATTTACAGTTACTTCCAAATTAAAGGATCAGAATTCCAATAATCACCAGTGCATTAAGGGAGGCTAGTTTTTAACCAAGACTGGGTTGTTAATATTCCAATTAAAAGTTTAGACTCTTCTATATACATGGAAAATCACACTGTAATAAAATTAACAAGTAAGCTTCACCAGAAATAACAGGGCTTGACTTCTTATATATATACATATACATATACACATTTTTTTTTTCTTGCTATCTCTAACAAGATTTTCTGTTCATCTTTTTATAGATACATGCTGTCCTTTCACAGAGCACTTTGGTGGTGGTATGCTGGCTGCCATGTTCAAATGAAGTGTTTTGCAAAACTTCTAGGAATATAATTAATTTGGGTACATGCTCCAATACATCACATTTTGCTGATGTGATATGCACAGAAGGTTGGGTTGCAAGAGTTACAACACAAATTTATACTGAGATGGTACTGAGATCTCACCTGAAGGGGCATCAACCTTAAATATGCATACACAGATGTTCAGGGATTAAAGTATTATGCTCTTATTTTCATTTTATAAAGTTATCTTGTTAACTTTAATTCTGTGGTGCATCTAAAGCAAGTTAACAGTAGTGCTACTTGAGTAAAAGTAACCTAGGTTCATCCAGATACTTGAACATCAGAACCCCTGTCACTTGCATAACCATTTGAAGTTATCTTTGGATTGTATATTCACAAATATCTGCATTTACTTATTTAACTAATGCACATACTTTCGTCACACAGAGAACTCCTTTTGTGCAGCATATGCCACATTCTCTTTGCCCAGATAAACTGTATACAATTGTTAGGTCCATTAGGTTGGCTAGATGACCACTGGACCGGATGTCTTAATTTAGATGAATAAAAGTAAATTGGACAAATTCATTAGTAAATGAACATATCATTATGAAAACAAGCCTCAAATAGCTCCACTTATGTTAACTGCCTGTGTCTAATCCAAGAAAATTTGGCAAAGTTGATAAATTGTTTTGGAACTGATAATTCAACAGACAATAATAATACTATGAAAAGTCCTTGTAGATCAAACAGGGTTACTGAAAATTTAGTACTATTCCTCTTACCATTCTCTAATGCATGCCATTTCTCCTACATTTTCTAATTATAATGTAATATCTAACATTTTTTCTTTTATTCTTGGAAACTATTTTTACAATGTTTAGGTAAATTTATTTCTAATGCAATGTAGAGATTTAAAAATAAATGTCATTTTAAAAGGTCATATGGCAAGGACAACAGATAGCATGCAACTAAAGGCTTAGCAGAGTATAGCTCTTTTGCCCCTATTAAGCTTTTAACTAAAATGATATTTTTTGACACTACATTCTACTGGGTACTTTTTAGCAGTAAGGGATAATAGGCTTGAAATATTATGTTGATAGTAAACTATAAGCTATAATTTACAAATAATTAAAGATATTTCTAAAAGGGTTTCCATCTGAAGCTGATTATTGTTATTTAAATCCTTGGATGTTGTCAATGATATACCATAAACATAGGATTCTAAAAAAAACCAAAAAAACAGGAAACTACTAAGATAATCATATGCAAGTAAGAGTGTCTATCAACAACAAAAATACATATACATTTTGAAAATATTCATGCCATGGTGAAATTCCAACAAATACGATCTGTGATCTCAAAATTAGAAAAAACATTTATATGTTTTCCTTCTTCACTAAACTTCTGACCATCTCTTCAACCATTTTGATGAGATTTTGAGATTAATAATTTATATGAATTATTTGAGATTATAATTTACCTAATATGACAACACATTCAGCACCCTGAAAATTTGATGAACCAGCATTCAAATTAGTAAGTAAGAAGTCCTGATCAGTTCAATTCAGTTCATTCAATTAATTTAGTACTCATTTTTGTAACACTCTTTCAACTGTTTTATTTAATTATTATCTTTGAAGTAAAAATGTTATTGAAAACAGATTTTTTTTTTTATATTCTGTATGGGATGCATCAATAATTTTGAAAATATGTTTAATTTTTCATTTTAAATCAATAAATCATACAATGAAACCAGTCCTTCCTATTTTATTTTTTTATAAAACATTATTTTCTTACAAGAATGTTTTCATAGAAGATTCATTATGATCTCTGGTTTAGTGCAAAAAAAAGACACATCAAATCTTTTTGTCTGACCCTTCCACAGTGAACAGCTTTGGACTAGAATGATCACATTGTAGAGTCGAGAATATAATTTTTTTCCCTTTTAACAGATTTTTTTTCTCCTTTATATTTCATAAAAGCCTGAAGGAACTTCCTATAGCAAGGATTTATTTTAAAAATGAGACATTATTATTTAAATTAATGTGAAACATACTTTGAGGGGTAAAGCAAATAAAGGACTGGAAAAAAAAAAAGTTTAAGTTTCATATCATGTGTTATCACCTATTACAAAGTGAACCTTAGAAGGTGTTTTTTTGTTGTTGTTGTATTTTTTTTTACAGGAAATATGCTTTTAAACTTAATAGCATATAGTTGTTCCCCCCCTACACACTCCCCCCGACCCCAGTCCCCCTCCCCCCTCCCTCCCCCCCAATCTAACTATTTTACTTTGACAGCTGTAAATTTACTGGAAGATATAAAGAATGTATCTGAAACTCCTGCTTCAGATTTATGGTATGTTATATGGTGTTTTCCAATTTCCAAAAGAAAAATGTACTTTTTCTGAGCTCCGCCAGAGTCTACCCCAATGTATTTTTAGACAGAAAGGCAACATTATTATTTGTATGCTTGTTTTTCTGGAAAAAATAGAGTAAGTAAGAAAAAAAAAATTAAAAATAAATAAATAAATACAAATCAGTTAGTAAACTATTACTTAAAACCCATCTCTTTGGCATTTAAATATTGTCAAAAGGGCAGAGGCATAATCAAGAAAAAAAAATATAGTCAACTGAAGGATTCTATTCTAGGCAATAACTACATCCAAAAAGATTTAGAAATCTGTTGAACAGAACAATGTTCTGGCTCAAAGAACAGTGTTTGGGACATATAATCACAAGAACATGACCTTTGAATAGAGAGGCAGCATTGCTTCTGAAATTAGTACTATTAATGGTTTCCCAGATTGTCTCTATATACTTACATACACAGCTACATACAAATGTGCGTATGTTGAAATAGATAGATTCTTCACCTTGTAACATGAAAAAACACATGTATTGATTATTTTTCTGCTTTATTTAGACCATTATACTTCTCTTCAAAACTTTTAGCAAACGTTTTCTGCATATTAGTCAAAGCGCCTGTCATCTGCTTGTAACAGAATGCACACACCATCTGTTGCTCTTTTTTTTTTTTTAACTGCTTTTTTCATATGCTAACATAAAAAGTAAAACAAATCAAAATAAAAATCCTGAAGTGTATTTGAGCTTCTCCTACCATGCAGTAACATAGGAGGCTCTGTGTAGAATACCGAGACAGGCCAGGGAAAAAAAAAAAAAAAAAAAAAAAAAAGACCTTCAAGAGTTAAGTTATTTGACTTCACCCTGAAAAAAACTAAAAATAAAAATAATATGCCTTGCCATCCTATCCCTGTGTTGTAATATAATAATTACTCTGTAGGAGGAAAAAAAAAAAAAGTTATTCCCAAAATTCACTCTTGAGATTAAATTGAGATTAATCTTGCTACTTTCAGTTTTGCGTATCTTAAACTTTTCATTGATCTTTTCAAAATGCTTTTGTGTCATGCACAATTCCAATACCACAATACCAGAGATTTAAGAAACATCTGTATCAGTTCTTAATCGCTGTGATTTGGAAGGAAACCTTCCAATGATTTCTCCTTTGAAAGGAAACTTCTCAGAAGACAGTTCATAAGGCAACACAAATACTTTCCTTTCATAATTGTTCTCTTTCTTTTTTCCTACATAATTCCCAAGCACCACTACACAGGAAACACGACAATTCAGACAGGAGTCTCCCTGATTAGAGGAGGTATTTGGTTCTGCAAATTACACTCTCAATGCTGTGCACTCTCTTATTAAGAGATTATTAAGAGCCTAGCACATAAAAAGATCTGCTGTCAACTGTGAGCTTTGGTAATGCTTGCCTGTGATGACGAGTAGTGAACAAAACTCACCTGAAGAGTAATAAACATGAGAAGTTAGATGCTGGCAAGACAGGTGGTACTAGAGATACTTGGTGCTATTAGGAAATTATAAAAAAAATACTTTAAATCTTTCTTTTGTATCTAATTTATTATTAATTTATGAAATCAAAAAGCTTAACGATACTTTCCACAATCCTTTCAAGATAAAAAGAGAAATATAATATTGAATGGGCTCACTGGGGGAATATCAGGGACAATGGCACCCAAAAACGGGGCCACACAACAATTGTCACAACAAATGCAGAGTTAGGGGAACTAAACATACAAGTTTTGATTACAAACGTTATTTATTTATTTATTTATTTATTTTTGTGAATATTGTAGATTAATTTACTTCAACACTTACTTGAGGAAGGTCTAGGGTCTACTCTTCAATGACTCAGACTCAAAACAGCTAGTTTCAATTTACAACAGTTTCCCATGTAATTGTTATTTTTGCTTAAGTTCTGTCTTTAAAAGAAGAGATAATAGCACTGACATTCACTTCAAATTTCCTGAAATTCTAAGCTTTTTAAGATATGAGTATATATGTTTAACACCTTACATGATGGGTACTGACTTTGGTTATGGGAAGGCATGAGATTTGACACTCACACCGAAGTAGAAGAGTGGCTCCTGTAAAAGAGCCATACGGATGCAATGATGAAGGCATAAATGGTAAAGAGTGGATGTACTTATGCTGTAAAAGATATTTTTAAAGAATGTAAAACTGGGATGATAATAATAAACTTTTAATTCCCATATGAAATTTTTAAATTTTTATTTTTATTTTTTTTAAAACCGTCACCATTTGTAGCCTGGCTGACAGTTTGTGAGAGATTATTTACATGTCATGATTGACAGATGTTTGTCTAACCTATTATTCTAATCTCTGATGTTAAATAGTCCGCAGTACTTCAGGGAAACCGTTTTCAGTGCTTCACTATCTACAGAATCAATTACTTACCGATCGTCTGATGTGTGATTTAAGCCCTTTAAATCTTCTCCAATACTTCCTTCATAGGAAGAGTAGATCAATATTTTTATCAAATATTAAAAAGAAAAATAAAATCTGTTTCCTATGCTAATTTTGTTTTGGTATGGTATTTCCTAAAATACTGGGATTTTTACCTGGAACTTCTCCAAACAGTCCATATCTTTCTTGATTGGCCTTGACAATACAGCAGAGCTGAGGCTCAATTACTTAAACTTGTTTTGCAGACTATGTATCTGTTTATATATTCCTATGATTATTTTTTAGCAACAGCATGTCATTGTTTACTCATATTTTACTTGCTCTTTACTAACTGCAAATCTTTTGCAGAACTGCTGTCTAGTCATTTGATCCCATTGGGTATTTGTGCTGATTATTCTTTTGGCAAGATGAACTATTCTTCTGACAAGTTGAACTGTTCCATATTCATTTTTTAGAGGATCTCTTTTTTTTTTTTTTCAGGATTATTTTGCATTCTGTCTGTAATATCCTGGTGAATCCTCTAAGACTCTTTTCATTTTTATTTTAAGAAGTATATGCTTTATTTCATTATTTAGCCACTAGTGACTATAATTACTGGGCCCCAAAGAAGTATCTGAAGAATTTCAGCTGATACAGCCTACTATTCTGACACTGAACAATTGTTTCTAATTTTGCACATGAAAAAGGCTTTCCTCTTGCATCCATTTTATAGCAGTTTTGATAAATTCCTTCCAACCTAGATGAACCATACACTTTCATCTACATTTCAGTCCTCTCAAAAAGTATTATATTTTTAAACAAAATTAATATTTTAAAGTATATAACAAGAGTTATGATATGCAAAACTCAATTCAAGAGGCTTAATTATAAACATATATGTTGGTGAAGGTATTGGTGATTAACAAATGGTTGTTTATTGAAGTTTTTTTGTCAAAAATCTTTTGAAATGTGGCAGTAGTCTTAGGTCCTAATGTCTGTCAACAGAATACTGAAACAATTTCCAAAAATTATTCCCATTAACTTAAGATACTAAGAACTATTTATTCAATTTTCTTTCGTTCTGTCTCCCTTTCTCCTATCTTCTTCCTTGTTAGAAATCCTATTTTAAACTTGTGCTTACTATTGCTACTTTATTATTATTATTATTTCTTTTGAGGTATTTTTATTCTGAACTTCAGAATCGGTATGAAAATTAGGCTATCACTGGGAATAAATTGATAATAAAGATTAAGACAAAGGAATTGACAAATAATTATCAAACAAAAGTTCAACTAGAGTAAATAGAGCCAACAGATGTTATGCATGGAAGTTGTACATGATGTGTAGTACTATAAAATTCTGTGAGAAATCTTTTTGTAAAAGGAACCTTTCACAAATTCACAAATGACCATAATTCAATTGCCTGCATAAAATTATAACAGTATGTGTGGAGATAAATAATGAATGGACGTATACTAATGTTATTCCAGATTCCAGTTTTTTAAGAGAAATAACAAGAAATTTGAGAAAAAGTGGTGAACCAGATCAACCTGAAGTCATGGATTAGTGACACACCTACCCTGTCTAAAACATAAAAAGAGCTTCTATCTCTGTATACAGACAGAAGTCTAAGAAGAGCAAGTTGTGTATGTGAAATTTGTGACACATATTCTTGCAAATACAGATGCACCTTTTGCATATTTTCTTCATGTTTGCCCAAGAAATATAAAGCAACTTCTATGCCCTGAAAGAACTTCATCAGTAAACTGTAAAATATTCTGAGACAGCTTCAACAAAACACACAACAGAACAAACATGCATTATGTATGCATCCTGTATTTTCTCTCCTTATGTATTTCTACAACCTATTTATACAGTTGAAGAGTGCCAAGAAAGAATTAGGAGACAAAACAGGATTCAGCCCAAGGACTATATTCTGAAAAGACAGTGTAAGTGCTTGAGTATACCTGTCCAGATTGAAGATCTGGTAAATTTTCTGTTTGATTGTTTTAGGGGTTCCTCTTTGAGCTTTGCACAAAGCTACACTACAATAACAGCAAAAAAGATACCATGGGGTCAAAACAATGTTGCTTTTCCCATATGGTGGAGTGGGAAGGAGGGTAAAAACAGATGACAGGCAAATCCAATCATTATAGAAGGTTGAGCATTCTAGTGTTGTTAATACAAAGTAAAACAGAAGACTTGATTGATGCAGTTTAAAAAAGAATGAATGCATTCCACATAGTGAACACAGGCACTATTAGGCATTAAGAAAGAAAATTCCTTAACTTGGCAATCAATTCAGTGTGATAAAGAGTATTGGTTTAGGTTCAAGAAATAATTTTAAGTGGCCATCTGTAAAAGATATTTATGTCCTTCAAACTCATTTTGAGATAATGCCAAACATTGAAACCATGCCAAAGAATGAAAGATAAAATCTCTTTTCAATCAGATCTAATTGCAAATGTTTCATTTCTAATATTCAATTTTATGTAGCAAGCTGAAGCAAATAATTCCAAACATGTCTGGCCTCTGCAACCACTAGGCAGAGAGCACAAGGGCACAGGGATAGATGCTGCCCGAGCATTCTTTCATTATGATCACAGTTAATAAAGCTTCTGTCTGACCTGTCTTAAATTCTACTTGCATTTTTACATGCTTAGAGCCCTAATATTCCCCAACAACTGCAAAGGACTGGAGAAAGAAGAAATAGGAGGTTTGATTAAAACTGTGGTTTGGAAGAACAGGATACATATGACAATGACCTGTGATACTCTAAATGTATATATATATATATTTATGACTATATAACTGTAGTGACAGTCTAAACTTACAGTAATCCTCACCGCTGCTAGCACAAGTAGTCAGTGTTAAGTTGTAAAATCCTCAAAGTGAAATAGATTTTATAGAATTATATACATTGCAGGTAACATTTCTTGTAGTTGATGAAATAAATGAAAACCACAGGGAAAAACAAGCTCATTAAATCAAAAATATGCGTTGTAATTTTCAGATAGACATGCAAATGAAATTTGGAGAACCTTTTTATTGTTGTTTGTTCTGAAATAAAATGCTTTCTTTCATTTCTTATTCTGCAGTACATTACAGAGTGTTTTAGAAGTGTAAACGATGTTTTAACTGCTTACGGTTAAAATTAATATTTTAAAATTTATTTTGAAACTAAAGATTGAAAATAGTAAGACCTAAAAAATAATCTTTTTAAGTAAAACACTGCTATGAAAAATCAAGATATTTTAATACATTTGTATCTGTGTTTGGCTTAAATTATTGGTACCTTTTAGCTCCTCCTGAACATCTCAGATTAATTTAGGACATTTCAGGTAATGCCAGTATATTACAATGTAGCTGCTGAATGACACCAATAAATGTAGGTGTCTTAACTGCACGCTGCATATCTTTCTTAAAAGATAAATCATGGAACTGATTCTCAACTTTATTGTTTTAAAGTCATGGGAACAGCAATGTTTAGTTCTAGACCAATAAATGGTAATTGGTGATAGCCAACAAGGGTACACAAGCGGAAAGTCCTGTTTAATTACCTTAATTTCCTTTTACAACAACATTACCCATCTAGTTGACCAAGAGAGACCAGCAGATGTAATCTTTTTGGATTTCAGCAAAGTTTTTGTCACCGTTTCTCACAGTATCCTTCTATCTAGCATAAAGCTAGACAAATACATAATACAATGGGTGAACAACTGGCTGATAGGTCAGGCTCAAAGGGTTATAGTAAATCAGGCTAGTGGCCAATCACTAGCAGGGTTCTGCAGAGCTCCATTTTAGGGCCAGTTCTCTTTAATGTTTTCATAAATGATCTGGACACAGGACTCGAATACATACAAAGTAAGGTTGCAGACGATACTAACTTAGGAGGAGTTGTTGACTCCGTTGAGGGTAGAGACGCCTTGACAAATTAGGGAGATGGGCAATCACCAACCACATAAAGTTTAACAAGAGCAAGTGCGGGATTCCACGCCTGGGAAAGGGCATCCCTGGATATACATACAGGCTAGAGGACAAGAGGATGAAAAGCAGACCCACGGAAAGGGATCTGGGGATTCTGGTCAACAGCAAGTTGACTATGAGTCGACTGTGTGCCCTGGCAGCCTGGCAGTAACCTGGGGTGCATCAAGCATAGCATTGCTAGCCAGTTGAGGGAAGTGATTGTCCAGCTCTACTCAGCATTGATGGGACCTCACCTCCAATACTGTGTGCAGCTTGGGGCACTACAACATAAGACACAAAACTATCAGAGAGTGTCCAAAGGAGGACAACAAAGACGGTGAAAGGTCTAGAGGGCAAGATGTGTGAGGAGCAGCTGAAGTCACTTGTTAGCAGAACTGCAACCCTGGACTTCCAAAAGGCAGACTTTGGCCTGTTTAGGAGACTGGTTGGCAGAGTCGCTTGGGAGAAGCAGTCTTGAAGGGTAAAAAGAGTCCAGGAAAGCTGGACACTCTTCAAGAAAGAAATCCTAAAGGCACAGGTCTCCCACATGCCAAAAGATGAGCCAGCACGGAAGAAGACTGCCCTGGCTGAAGAGAGAGCTGTAGCTAGAGCTCAGAAAGAAAAACAGAGTTTATGACCTTTGGAAGAAAGGGTGGGCCACTCAGGAGGACTACGAAGATGTTGTGAGGCTGTGCAGGGAGAAAATTAGAAGGGTCAAATCCCAGCTGGAGATCAGTAGTCCAACTGGCTACTGCTGTTAAAGACATTAAAAAATGTTTTTACAAATACATAAACAAGAAAAGGAGAACTAAGAAAAATCTCCATCCTCTACTGGATGTGTGGGGAAACACAGTGAGGAAAAGGCTAAGGTACTTAAAGCCTTCTTTGCCTCACTCTTTTGCAGCAAGACCAGTTGTTCTCTGGGTACTCAGCCCCCTGAGCTAGTAGATAGGGTAAGGGAGCAGAATGAAGCCCTCATAATCCATGAAGAAATGGTTAATGACCTGCTAAACCACTTAGATGTATGCAAGTCTATGGGCCCAGGAGTACTGATGGAGCTGGCAGAAGTGCTTACCAAGCCACTTTCCTTCATTTATCAGCAGTCCTGGCTATCATGGGAGGTCCCAGTCGACTAATGGCTAGCAAATGTGACACAAGAAGGGCCAGAAGGACTGTGGTGATTTTACTCAGGTGGGCAGCTGAGCTCCACCACAACCGCTCTCTCACTCCCCCTCCTCAAAGAGGAACGGGGAGAAAATATGATGAAAAGGGCTCAAGGGTTGAGATAAGGACAAGGAGATCGCACAGTAATTATTTTGATGGGCAAAACAGACTCAGCGTAGGGAGATAGTAAGATTTATTGCCCATTACTAACAAGCTAGAGAAGTGAGAAACAAAGGAAAGAAACCAAAAGCACCCTCCCCCCCATCCACCCTCTTCCACCTCCCCTCCCCGAGCGGCGCAGGGAACGGGGGAATGGGGGTCATGGTCAGACTATAGCGCTGCTTCTCTGCCACTCCTTCTCGGTCACTCTCGTCCCCTGTGCTGTGGGGTCCCTCCCACAGGATGCAGTCCTTGCTGAACTGATCCTGCAGGGGCTGCGCACAGGCAGCAGCTCTTCAAGAACTGCTCCAGATATGGGTCCGTACCACAGGGTACATCCCTCAGGAGCAAACTGCTCCAACCTGGATCCCCCACAGGCAGCAGCTCCTGCCAGGTCACCTGCTCCTGCGTGGGCTCCTCTCCACGGGCTACAAGTCCAACCCGGAATCTGCTCCAGGAGGGGTCTTCCACAGGCCGCAGCCTCCGTCGGTGCAGGTCCACCTGCTTCACCGTGGTCTCCTCCACGGGCTGCAGCGTGGAATCCTGCTCCACTGTGGTACTGCATGGGCTGCAGGGGGACAGCCTGCTTCACCATGGTCCTCACCACAGGCCACAGGGGACTCCTGCTCCGGCGCCTGGAGCACCTCTCCCCCTCCTTCTTCACTGACCTTGGTGCCTGCAAGGCTGTTTCTCACTCCTCTCACTCTCCCAGCTGCTGTGTGGCGCAGCATTTTTTTTTCCTTGTCTTAAATATGCTCTCACAGATGCACAAAACAACATCACTTATTGGCTCAGCTCTGGTCAGCAGTGGGTCCCTTACCTTACATGGGGCAGCTTCTAGATCCTTCTCACAGAAGCCACCCCTATGGCCCCCTGCTACCAAAACCTTGCCATGTAAACCCACTACAAGGATCTGGAGAGCTACAGGCCTGTCAGTCTGACCTTGGTGCTGGGGAAGCTAATGAAGCAGACTATAATGAGTACCATCATGCAGTACTTACAGGACAACCAGGTGATCAGGTCCAGTCAGCATGGGTTTATGAAAGGCAGGTCCTGTTTGATGAACTACATCTTCTTCAACAAGGTGACACACTCAGTGCATGGGGGAAAGGCTCTGGATGTGTTCTACCTAGACTTCAGTAAGGCTTCTGACACCATTTCCTACAGCATTCTCCTGAAGAAGTTGACTGCTCAAGGCTTGAATGGGTGTATGCTTTGTTGTAGCAAGGTGGGGATCAGGCACTTCTCCTAAGCACCAAGTGATAAGATGAGGAGAAATGGCCTCAAGTTTTGCTGCGGAAGGTTTATGTTGGATATTAGGAACAATTTCTTTACTGAAAGGGTTGTGCAGCACTGCAGTAGGATGCCCTGGTAAGTGGCTGAGTCACCATCCCTGGAGGTCTTCAAGAAATGTGTAGATTTAGAACTTAGTAACGTGGTTTACTGGTGGACTTCAGTACTAGGTTAAGGTTCTTAGAGGTCTTTTCCAACCTGAATGATTTTACGATTCTATGATTCTTTGTTCAGCTTAGAGGAGGCTGAGGTTTAACTTAACTGCAAACTTAACTGCAACCTCGTGGCGGCCTACAGTTTCCTCACAAGGGGGGACGGAGGGGCAGTTGCTGTTCTCTTTGGCAACTAGTGACAGCTAGCTAGGGAACAGCATGAAGCTTTGTTAGGGGAGGTTCTGGTTGGATATTAGGAAATGTTTCTTCACTAAGAGGGTGATTGAGCACTGTAACAGGCTCCCCAGGGAAGTAGTCATGGCGCTAAGCCTGATGGAGTTCAAGAAACATATGGACAACACTCTTAGACATATGCTTTAATTTTTAGTTAGTCCTCTGTGGAGATGGAATTGAGGATCCTTGAGGAGCTGGATCCTTGAGGGTCCCTTCCTGCTCAGGATAATCTCTGATTCTATGAAAAATGTAATTTTATCCAATGCTTAAAGTACATAGACAATAACAATAAATAAAGTACATAGACAATAACAACAACGATAACTGTCAAGTCTTGATTTCTAGTGTGTTTAATGGGCTCATGTTTCAGAGCAGCATCCTTACATTTATTAGGTTGAGGGATATGCTCTTTATTAATGCTAAGAAAATCTAAGATTTAATTATATCTGTCCTTTTAGAATAGTTTGAATTTGCAATGTAGACTTCAGTTGATGTTCATTTTCTCAAATTTAATTGAACATTAAACATTTAAATTGAACACTCAAATCTGAATTAGTCACTCTAGACTACTGTTACACTCAATGAAGAAAAACGGGCATGTCTGGATGACAATTCCTCTTATTCTAAAACGGACGTCTAAGAAAGAGATAAGATAAATCTGCGCTGACAGAATGAATTACTCAAACTTAGGTGTCACACTGACCCATTAGATATAGCAAATGGTACCATCAACTTGGCAGCAATTCAGGAAACAGATCAGCAGAACATAGTAAAAGTGGGAGCTGGAGAAGAAACAGGAATTGGAATTCTGTTAGAATTCCATTAAAACTGTCAAAGGAGCTGAGAAATGTTCTGAAGGATACTGACATATGAAGAGTAGGAAAGAGTGTCAGAGAAGAAGAATGAGAGGTCTGATGAGTTGTTAAGGAACTAGAGGGCAATCAGACTTTATGAATTTTAATTGGACTGTGTGAAAGCATCTAGGAAGGAATACAAGAAAGAAGGGACAGTTCTGTGGCACAGTAAGTAACCTGGTGAGTAAACTAAAGAGGCAGATAACAAGATAAATCAGGAAAATCATGTAGGACTATCTGTATAAATAACTCAGGACTTGATAAGACAGAAAAAGGTCAAGACTGCAAAGGAGAGTAAGGCTAGGATAAGATCTAGAATGAGTACAAATAAGTACAACAAAAATAGTTTAGAGAGGATGGAATAAATGGAAGTAAGTCTGGGAGTGACAAGAAGAAAAGTGTATGAGTGTGTGGTTGGCACTAGGACCTCAAATGCAGAAGAAAATTCTAAGGACTTGCTATCCCTTCAACTGTTGTATCCCCAAATCTTTTACAGAGAGGGTACACAGTCACCATTGTAATTATCCACACAAATAAGAACTTCCTTTTACTACCAGTTATTTTACTGGTTCAAGTGGCAGTGAGATATAGAGTGAATCCTGAAGTTTCAGACCCGCATCCTAGTTGATGACAAAAGAAATAGCAACACATGAAGTGACTTGTATGTTCTATTTCCATTCTTTTCTAAAACCAAGCCAAAACCAGCCAACCAACCAACCAAACCTATTTAAAATCCCACATTAGAAATGCTATTCTTAATGTAGCAAAGACAAAGATTTCAAAGTTAGAAAATTCCAGAACTAGATTGTCCTTGTCACCTTATTTTAATTCCATCTGTATGTAGAGTCTTCAGCTATATGATCATGAACTATTTTTATCAGATACTATTGCATGATATGCACAGGACAGAAGTCCTCTGAGAATAAATCAGAACTGTGGAGTGAAAAAGTCTGTGGTGTGTGGTACATCTGAAACCTGTCCTTTTTGTTTTCAAAGTCAAAAGTAAAAGTATAGAAGTAAAGAAGTTATACAACCATTTTAAAAAGTTTCATAACTGAGTTGAAAAGCAGTTTTGTGGTTAAGGCAAATTAATTATTCTCTTCTGATTCTGTAACCTAGAAATGCAGAGTTCTGTGTTAAATATTCCAGCCCAAGCGCTAAATTATATTCCGAAAAGAACATTCTATATGAAATAACAAAATCAACAGAAAATGTGAGTACCTGTAAGTTTAATATTTATAGTATCTAATTCTAGGATATGGCTGTCACAGTAGAATCCACAGTTAATATTTTGGTATCTAAAGAATACCAAGCGGACAGAACCTCAGAATGGCCATTGCCATTTTTGGTTAAGAACATTCTAAAGGTTTGACAGCTCATAGGATAGACTAAGAAATAGAAAGGTGTGATTCCCCTCTTTTTTGTAAGCATAGATATTTGCATATCTAAATGTATCTTTACTTAGATACATTTACTTAGATGCATGTACAGTAGTATATCGAGTAATTACAATGTAAACTCTGATGATGATTTTATCTAAAGTTCATACAATCATCACAGTATTTTCTCATGATATTAGAAAACTGCACTGAAATTCTTCTTTACCGAGAGAGGTTTCAAACTCATAACTTTCTACAGCAACATGCTAACCACAAGATTGTAGGGTGCTAAGATAAATGGAGCTAGTCTTGGAAGTGGAAGAGAATAAAAGAGAAAAGCATGCGAGATTTGTGGGGTCAGTACAGAAAGATATGAAAGAAATGCTTATCTTGATTTCATAGTCTAAAAATATACATGTTTATGTTTCTGATTCTACTTTGATCATTATTATTGTTTCTTAAATAACTATTTAATTTTAAAAATAGTTGTGAAACAGACTGGTAAACTTAGCCTTTGAATTGCAGATTTAAAGTTTAATTTACAAAATTACTTACAAAATTACACTCTTTAACATTTTGGGCTCCAATTTATACTGAATTCTTTACTTCCCATTGTCAATTTCAACGGAAATAGTTGTAAATGCTCCTCTGTCATGACTTTTTCTAGTGAAACAAGATATGGGTTTGAAACTCTTCTTTGTAAGGAGGGCACAGAGATCAGCTCTTTCAATTCCTACTTTTTAGCATGCTATTATATGGCATATAATAGTGGGAGGACTGCCCACCTTCACTCAGAAGTTGTATTTTCAAATACCTGTACATTTTATGAAAGACTTCTGTACTGTCAGTGATTGTTTTATGTGGGCTTGACATATCTAGTATATCCTTCCTGCAGCTGTCTCAAACAAAATGTTAATTGAATTCTGTGTTCCTCATTCCTCTTGCAGACAGTCAGAGAAGTCTGGAACTGATTTGCAGAAGTGCTGATCATTTATGGGTGCATCTGAGAAAACAGAAAGTAGTAGGAGAAAAATGTTATGTGCTCTAAAGCCAGCAATTCAAGTTTTTGTTTTGTGGCTGCTTTTGTTGTTGTTGGTGGTGGTGGTCTTGCTTTGTTTTGGTTTTGTTTGTTTTTATTGTTATCTATGTTTCACTTGCCCACTGTAAAATAAAGAGGTAGTAAAGACAAACCCATGAACAGTTTGTGAGGCATATAGCAAGTGTTGTGGTGAACAGTACTGAGGGCTCATGAGTAATTACATCATCACAGAGAAGGTTTGGACAGTGTAAAGTAAGCGAAGTATCCTACTATTCACTGAGCAAGGAGGACAGAAAATACTGACCACTTGAGTATTAAATGAGTACCATTCATCTTGTGGATTGATTAATAGATCACATGAAAAAAGCTAACATGATCATGGAAAAACTCCATTATAAACACATAGGAGCTCATGGCTACACAGGAAATGTTTGCACTCATATTTTCCAAGCTTTGTTGGGTTGATTTATAAATCTGAATTGCAAATCCATTGTATAGATTATTTTTTCCTGACAGCTTTTTCTTATATAATTAAGATCAAAATAGAATCTGTGCTTGGATATCTACTGTAGTCATTTTAAAATATGACATGCAAGCTCTGAAACAATTTGATATGTAAGCTTTCCAGCAATTTCAAACAACATTTCTTTTTAAATACAATATACAATGTAGACCATTTATGTCAGTACTTTATGTCATACACAATGATATAAAGTCTTAATGCCAATGGGACAATCCACATAACCTTGTGTGGATTGCACATTATGCATAGAATCTGTACAATCCACCTGACAGGATGTTCTCTAGAAGTGTACCAAAATAAATAAATAAACTACAGTGTGCTATTACCCAACCATGCTACCCTGTAACATCTCCCAGAATATTAAAAGTAAAATTCAGAATTCAAGATCATTCAGCTGTTTATCTTAGATGTGAAAATAAACTAACTACCAATCCACAAATAGCCCCAGACAGGATTCTGCACATGAGATAGGCTGAAAAAAAATGATTCCAGTACAGAATTGCGTCAAGCAGAGGGGAGCAACCAGAAAAACTTGTCTGGAGATTAAAAACAAAAACAAAAACAAAACAAAACAAAACAAAAAAAAGGCATTTGCACTTGTAGACAGTTATTAAAAGTAGAAGTAGCAATAAATATTTTATTCCAAGGCATGAAGGCATAAAACCAAAGCCTTCTTGTTGACCTGTTCCTCATGTTATATACCACTGCTATACTCCCAGAGGCGTCCTGCTCATGTCTGAAATATTGTGGATATGTTCCATGCTGTGACACATTTAGGTGTTGAATTCTCACTGTTTTCACAAAACAAAAATGCTGCTTTCCCAACAGTCCTAATGTTATAAAGTAGTTGTAAAATGTGTTCAGGACAAAATACCAAGGGGAGCCATGAGCTAACGATTTTATACTAACTGTACCAAAAATGCAAATATTTGTCTGTAGACTTGCTGGAAGTTCAAAAATTTTGGCTCTTCATGCATTTGGTAATTTCTCTCATTAAAAACTGAACTGCAGTTTATACATAGTGTATATATATATATGTATAGCCATATTGAAGTAAAAATTTGGCACTATTTACGAAAAAGACTAATTTCTACAGAATGATGGAGATGCCCCTTGTTAGGGCATAAGAAGATTTTTAGACCACTGAATTTTTATGTAATCAGATACTGGACACTCAAGTACAGAACTGACATTTTTGCAGTATTTGCCATAGCATTCAAAATTGCTACAGGTAAACTAAAAGATCTTGGATGGAAAAAGAGAAAGGAAAGTATCAAACTGTAAACTATCCTAAATATTCTCATATTTCAAAACCTGACATTTTTATTAATAATAAAATGTTATCTCCGTTATTTTTAATTTAAACAAATTTTAGCATATGACTTCAAAAAGATTAGGAGCTACAGATGACGAGATTTGTTGTTTTACCATCAATGAATGAAAAGTGTGGAAGAAACAGACTATAAAAAAACAACAACAGTAAAAGTAAATTGGAGATGTAGTATCATCAAGTACATATGTGATGAGGAAATTCATTCTAGCAAGTCAACCCTTAGAGCCAAATTAAGTAGTGCCATTTAAATTCAGTAAGCTTCTGCCAATATAACAATCTCCAAAGACTCTTAGGTCAGTGATGCACCCAAAATAAAATCTGTAAACTGAGATTATATTTGTGTCAGTTTTTAATCTCTTCTATTCTTTTCCGAAACCCTGGAGAAAAATTTTCTTTTACCTGTCTGTATAGTGTATCTTGATAACATTTTATATTAAATCATATATCAGCATCTATCTTCTTGTTTAGAATAACTACCAATGTTTACGAAAACTAGTGTCACTTTTTATTTTAAAATATAACTTTTGAAATATCATCAGCTATTCTACATTTGTTTAAATGGTGTAGTTTCTATGAAATTTACTACTCTGATAAAGCAATTAAGAATATATGCTTTAGAATATATTCCCTACTTCTCAACTTTGGTCTATAGAAAAACTTAGCATAGGTGAAGTTGGATGTACATGTATGTATATGTATAGCTATGTTAATCCAAACAAATGCATGGTGTTGTCTCTTTACCTAATAAAGTATTTGATACAATAAACTTTACTTTCAATAAGAAGAACATAAATTGTGGCATAAGAATGCCAGGTGTCTTGTTTCTGTTTATAAATACAACTGCATGTTTATTTCCCATAGAAAAAGTAATAAATGACAAGCTAAATGAAATTTAAATTATTTTAACAATGGGGAGATGGGGGCAGGCAGAATTAAACCAGTGAAAAGTTTCTTGTCCTCAGGAATTATTATCTTTATTATAGCATTTCTGGAAACTCTGTCTGAGATACATTTCCCTCTTCTGCTGACTTTAATTTCTCTTTGTGCTGAGGAGGGCAGGGAGACTGAGAAGGTGAAGCAGCTCAAGATTCAAGGAACTTCCATATGAAACAACCAGGCGCTGGATGTGATTTGCTGGCTCTTACGTCTCCTCAGGTGTCACTGGGTTCATGACTCAAATTCTCATTTTTCTCTGACACAATTTCGCTGAATTTCCCAGCTGTTCCCTGACATCTCAGCACCCTGACATGTCGGTACCTGGCGCTACCATTCCCCTGAACTTCTGAGAAAGTTGGATGCCGAGAGCTCACCACCCCCGGGGCTCGGGGCGCTGTCCCGTCCCCCGAAGCATCCTTGGCACATGAGGGATCCTCGGTCCGCCCTCCCTCCCCATCACAAAGCCCCCCAGCCCCCAAAACCCTGCCTTTGGAAGCCCAGGAGCCCTCCTCCCCCGGCTCCGACCACCCTCCTCCAACAACCCAAACTTTCCTCCGTGCGCCCGCGGCCCCCTCACTGCTCCCGGACGGTACCGGCCGCCCCCCATCGGGCCTAGGACAAGCCCCCCCCCCACCTTTCACCCCCCAAACCGCGGCCGCGCAGCCCGTACCTGCGCCCTCCTCCGTCACCTGTTGCCCGGCTGCCGCCATCCGCGCATCCCCCCGGCGCCTCCTCCCGCTCCGCCGGCGCCGGGGGCTTCTCGGGCTCCCGGGCGACCTCCATCCCGCCGGGCGCCGCCTCCGCCTCCTCCTCCTCTTCCTCCTCCAGGGACTCCACGTAGAAGACGGTGCGGGGCGGCGGCGGAGGAGGACCCGGCCCCGGCCCGTGCCCCCCGCCCGGCCGCGGCGTCCCGTTGGGCGGCCCGGCGGCGGTGTAGGAGGCTGAGAAGGGGGATTTCTTCCAGAAGGCGCTGCTGCCCCTCTCCTGGCTCTTCAGCAGGCGGCTCTGGCTCGGCCCCCAGTGCTCGAAGCTGCTGTCGGGCGGCAGGCAGCCGCCCCCCGCCGGGCCGCCCGCCGGCGAGGGGTGGCTGAACAGTTTCCAGCGGAGGCGCAGGATGTGCTTCACGTCGAAGTCTTTCCTGCCGGAGCCGGACATGGTGCCGAGGAGGGACTCGGGGCGGCCGGGCAGGGCCGGGAGGCGGCGGAGGATCGGAGGCTTCTCCGGGCAGCGCTGCGCCTGCAGGGCGAGGGGTGGTGGTGGGCGGCCGGAGGAGGGAGATGCGCGCACACAGGCAGCGCGGAGAGGGAGAGGGAGAGGGAGGATGGAGGGAGGGATGAAGGGATGGAGGGAGCGATGCACAGAGCCGAGAGGAGGGGAGAGGTACCCAGCAGGGAAGGGAGAAGGAGAAAGGGAGCTGACGAGAATTTGCACGGCGATCGGTGGAAAGGGGAGGGGAGAGAGGCAGGAATGAGAGACACCTCTCAGGGGAGACAGCCACTTGCGGGTGAGAGAGGCTGCAAAGGAGCGCTGATCTGATTAACGGGGGAGCGAGCCGAGCTACAGCCCGGAGAGGACCAGCGGCAGCAGCCGCTCCGGGAGGCAGGTGGCTCTTCCTTTGGCTCTTGGAGCTCCGTGACCGAGTGCCGCTGAAGAAGAAGTCAGCTGGAAGCCTCTCTCCACGTCCCGCCTCCCCATCCCATTTCTCAGGGGAGTCCCATGCCTGCGGCTATCTGCGATAGCAAAGCCAGAGAGCTGGCACGGGGTGAAAGCAGGGCTCCTTTATATACGCTGTACGTAGGAGGGGGGAAAAATAATAATTAAAAAAAAATGCCTGTGAGGCTGTCAAGGTCCTCACTGTACAATTTTCTATCTGTCTCAGTGCCTCTCACCAAGCCGCCCCCTCCCCTGCATGTGACGCAGATGTGCTCTGGGGCCATCAGTGTGAAGAGACAGAGGGAAAAAGATGCTTCAGTCTTCCTCATGCAAGTAAGTTGGCAGGTCACTAATTGTCTGTTGTAGCCTCCTGCTCTCCTCTCCCCAGAAGGTTGTTATTTTGGTTCTGAGTCCACTATATAATACTGGGAGAAAAAATAAAGGGAAACAAATGAAGCAGCAGCAGTAGACACAAGAGCATGAATCATAGGAGTACAAACTTAATGGACTGCATGCTGACTGGATGAGGTTACAGGTTAACAATTTATTCTGCAGGCTCCATTCATTAGCCTGTTGGCTCAGTGTTACTTCACTAGTAGAAAACATTGGCTAGAGGGGCGGTGCGTGAAACAGAAATAGCACTACACGTCTGCTTCTTACCTTTTATATATGCTCTTAATGCAGTCTGACAGTGTTAAACCCAAGGGAGGTTCCTTCACAACAGAGAAATCTGCTTAGGAACATCTGCCCACTTGGGACGGATATCGCAAAGTATGCTGTGCATCTGGGACATAATTACAGAATTAAAAGCTTCATGGTGAAATGTGGGAGAGGGGGATATAGGGGTAAAACTGAACTGCATATCATCAGCTGCTAGCGTATGAATCATGATGCCTGCAAAGTTGCTAGCAATAAGAAGATGTACAGAATGCCTGCAATCCACCTGTACTTTAGAAAGTAGCATTTTAAAAGAAGATTTATCCTTAGGAAAGTGAAGAAGAAGATTTACCCCTGCGAAAGTGATGAAAAAAAATATATATTCTCCTCAAGGTACTCTGCTTTGGTCTGCTTTATCCATGTACTTGTGAGCTATCCATTATTTATTTATTTGTTTGTTTGTTTGTTTATTGGTAATAGTTCTCTGTGAATTCAAGAAAAAAAAGTTGAAAGAATTCTTTTCCTCAAACTGGAATGTTTTAATTCCTCATTCGTAAAACACTACAGCTTTAAAAATCCTCCAGAGAAACAGAGAAGTCAAACATTAAGTAACAATTTTATTACTGTTTTATTTAGTTTATCACAGAAGCTGTGCTTCTAGTTACAAACCAATATTAGGGTTACTGTTTCAACTTTGATAAAGGTCTGTATTTAACAGAACAAGAAATTCAGGACACAAAGTCTGGCTTTCAAGGGAAGAAAAATTGCCACTGTGTATTTTAAATATTGATTTATGCCACAACAGCTGGACTGCAAACTCTCTAGTGCCTCAGTTCTGCTCTCAGTATTCAGTGCTAAAAAAAAAAAAAAAAGACAAAAATCCTTCTAAAGCAAACAGAAGAGATGGTTCACTTTTATCCAAGAACTGATCTGAGTGAATATGTACTGCTTGGGAGAGCAGTGGGAAGAAAAGCATAAAAATTTTAATCTAGAATAGGACAGACAACTTTTATAATTTCAGAGACTTTAGAAATGCACCTCTTATGAAAATGTATGTGAAATCATCCATAATGAGTCCTGGTTACTTAATGCCTGGTTATGAGCTCTAAAAGGTGGGAATATGAACATGTAAAATAGTTTTACTCAGTGAATACATAGATAGTATATATCTAATACCTTTTAATTGATTAGGGAAGTTCAGAAATATTCTGAGGAGGATTGCATATTTTCCTTGCTTTATTGTAAATCTTAGACATTTTAAATTCTAAATTAGTATGTTAGTTGATCTTTTGATGTGAACAGTTGACAGATTTTTATTTATTTTCATCTAAACTACACTGCATAGATTTTATGTCTTTATTTCTGTTACCTAGATATTATAAATAGTAATTCATTGTAACATTTTTTTTTCTACGTATACTTCAGAGGTCACTCAATGAATATATTAAAGTATCATCCAACAAAGTGATTGAGTTTTTTATCAGCTTTCTGGTACAAACTAGAAAACAATTATGAAGAAAAAAAGTAAAAAATATTTTAGGTTGTTATTCAGACTTTGTTATTTCAATTATGTCAGTAACTGAAATTGTCTTGGATTATTATTGTTTTTAATAATTAAATTCTCAACTCTTCGGTGTATTCTTTGTAGGTTTTGATATGCATTGTAACATTACTTGATTCTTTCATGTTCTGGTTCATAAACATTTTTTGCAGCTAAGAGATACATTAATTTGGTATGTATACCTGCTTTTTTACAAGCATCTTACACATGTGTGAAGATGTATGAACACTATCATAAATCTGGAAAGATCTTTAATCTTCTTATTCAGATCACATTCATAAGTATAAAGAAAGTATTTTGTTGATGTACACTAAACAAGAGCTAGACCATGAAGAAACTACACCAGAGAAGTATCTGTTGTCACTACATATAATACATGAATAAATTGGTTTCCTTAACATGACGTAAAAAGATGAAACTGTTTTACTTAGTTTTTCAGAATTTCTTTTCTTCTTGTCTCCCTGAAAACACTTTTGACATATGCCAGTGAGGGAAGGACATATTTGAGGCATGACAAGGTGAAGACAAATGTCTTTTAAGTTTCAATTGAAACTTCTGTTATGTAAAATCATTAACTTAACTGTTTAGGTTGTCTAGACTTAGTGTGGTAAGGTGTAACCTTTCTCCTCCATGCAGGAAAAATAAAAGGTATTCTCTGTTGGAGTTTTAGGGACCTTGCTCGTATTCAATACACAATACAAAGAATAATAATTAAATCATTAGTTTATTAGTCAATGATGTCGGACTACTTATATGGTGTTGGCGTGAACATATGAACAGACTTGTGAAAATACACATCTCTAAGTTGCTGAAGGGAAACATTTTGATGCCTTACACACTTCCATCCTTACCAAAGGGGGCAAACCATGAAATGTAGCCAAGATAATAATAAACTTGGGTAAACTGTCACATGTCTGTTGCACACTACAGCATACTGTATTGCATTGTATTTTTGTTCATTGAACAACATGTTTCTGAACTCCTCACCTCTTGCAGTTTCCCCAGATTAATAACCATGCAAAGCTTGAATAACTATAGAAACTTTGCTTGAAAGTGCTCATGGCTCTTTTTCTTTTTCTGTTAGTTAAGTAAAGATATGAAAGTAGTTAATCTCACGGTCTCTTTTTAGGAGTCAGATTCCTGACACTTTCTTTTTGTGTTTCCAGCGGTCTGCAAATGAATTAGTTTCACATAGCTATGTCCTTAAAAAAATAAAAAAAAGTTTCATGTTCATTCTTTGTAGGAAAAATGGCCTAGAGGTATACATTCTTTTAATAAATCTTCCAAGCAATAAAGAACACTTCCAATGAAGACGACCTTGTAGTAGGTGTCCAAACTGGTCAGATTTGATTAACCCTCTTTTTTTTTTTTTTTTATTTTTCTTCCCATTGCAAAACTTGTTATTTATTTTTGTTTTTCAGATATTTTACATTAAGCTGTTTACATGTTTTACCCTGTACCCCAAGGAGAATTAGTAGATCAGAAATAAAGATAAATTGTAGTTGCATTAATTGAAGAAGAAACAGCATACAAGGTAATTTGCTAACAGTACCCTTAGAGTTATGAATAGTCATATTATATGTGCATCTCCACATTACATTTACATAAAGTCCAATGACATATAGCAAGTGAATTTGAAGGTGATGAGCATTCATGTTACTGTGGACCAATCATTACTAGCAAGAGAAGGCATTATTAATAAGAGAAGGGATATGCCTGTCAGCAAACTAAAATTATTAAAGGTAATTTTGTCATTTAATTTTAACTTGTCATGTATTTTTAATCCAGAAGACACTAAATCTTGCTGAACAAAAGCAGAAGAAGAAAGAGGAGACATGAATGTGCTTAGAATAGGGATGATAATAGAATGAATGATTTTAAAACAATTCTCACTTGAATGTGAGAATTCCTGCATGAATGAATGAACGTGTACTTCAGTTATAAAGACAGTGATTTTGTAGGTGGTTAATCATGCATTCAGGAGCAAAAATTTGAGGGTGTTAAAAAGATGCTGTGAAACAGATCTATAGAATACACAAAAGAGTAGAGAAAGAAATTGATGGGACTGGACATCCATTGAGAGATCAAAACTTACTGGAGAAAGTGGCAGTGTAGTATGTGATAAACAAATGAAGAATGCATTTGACTTAGTCTTTAAAGTTCTGTCATATATACTTTTGTCCTTTCTGAAATGTAGATATATTGTACAGGTAAGTAAAATATGAAACCGGGGAAAGATGGTAATAATGGGAAACTAAACAGTTATTTTGTAAATACCATACATATACGTTGTCAAGAAATGGAGTTTCAAGCTGTTGATCAGATTTTCCTCTCAAAGTACCGTAAATATAGAATAGAATCACAGAATCATTTAGGTTGGAAAAGACTTCTAAGATCAAGTCCAACCTTTAACCTAGCACTGTCAAGTCTGTCATAAACCATGTCCCTAAGCACTGCATGTACATGACTTTTAAATACATCCAGAGATGGTGACTAACCCATTTTCCTGGGCAGCCTGTTCCAATGCTTCACAACACTTTCAGTGGAGAATTTTTTTCCTCGTATCCAACCTAAGCCTCCCCTGGTACAACTTAAGACCATTACTTCTTATCACTTGGTCCTTGGGAGAAGAGACTGACCTCTACCTCGCTACAACCTCCTTTGAGAGGTCTACAGAAATGACTAAAGCAAGGCAAGATAGCCACACTTAGTAACTATGATTGTTTTCTAATGGCAAGGATGGAATAACAAAGCCAGACTAACACTAAACTAAAACTTACTCGCTTGTCAACTCTTCTGTATTTATTTTTTTTTTTTTTCTCTAGTGGGTTTTCAACTGAGATTTCACTTTTGAGAATGTTTGTTTTTACATACGTAAAAAGGTTGTCATATTATTTCTCAAAATTAACAGTGAGTTAGGACAGTACTGGTAATTGTGGTCACATGACTAACTACATTTATTTTAGGGAATAACAAAAATTACTTCTCCAAAGTTGTTACTTACTGCCTTCTTAGTAATACTGGGTAAAATAATGATGGATTAATTGCTCCCAGTGGTGACTGGAGCAACACATTTTATTCTGCATTGCAGGAGCCTAGAAGAGCCCAGTCAGTTACCAGTTTGAAGGACAGTCACTTTTTAAACCATTTCATTGTGATCACAAGCAGTTGTATAAACATACCCTAAAGCAGTTTTTAAATGTTCAGAGAATTTCACTTAAGAAGAGTAAATGCTACATGATTTGTCAGTGATAAAGATTCATAAGTAAACTAAAGACAGAGAACATAAAATTATAAAACCAGAGTAATAGTTTTTAATCTTAGAATAGTAATATGTCACTGTCTTTAAGCAAATTTAAAAAAAAAATAAGATTTTTATTCTAATTCCAAAATCAGTTCCCACAAGTTCTCCATTTGCAATAATTGTCACTTATCTCAAGAAATGCATAATTCCTTTATACCAACAGTTCCCATGATGGCTATAGATGACCCTTATTTGAAAAATTTGTCAACGCTTTCTTTCCAAAATAATGTTCAAGAGAAATAGTGGAACTAGATCTAGTACAGTTTTGGAAGTGCACACATGTTTGTGTGGCTATGCCATATTCCACCATTTGGAAGCCATTCATTTGTAACATTTGCTAATCCACATGGAAGCTGTTATAATCAATTTTAGGTGATAGCATTTCAGTATCTTACTAAAATCACTGTGTTGTTTTGTTTTGATTTAAACACTTTTGGCAGTGCTTCGGTGAATGAGTAGTCTACCCATGGAAATTCTGGTGATGCAAAGAAAGGATACTTTTTCTTAGCTAGACTCAATAACAGGGGCTGTCTTTTTTTTTTTTTTTTTCCCCCTTTTCCTTTTTTCTTGTTCCTTCTGTGACTCAGAACCTTCTCAGAGCTGTCTTGCTTTCATGTTCTGTTCAAAAAATATTCAGTTTCTTGGTGTTCTTTTATTTAACATTTATTAATCTGAAGTAAAAGCTTCTGTCAAATTATATATTAGAAAATAACAACAATGAAGATTGTAAAATAGGCTATAAAAACAAAAAAAATCTATAAATTTACCACTACACATATATTAGTAAATTAAATTAGAATTAATTAGATTTAACAGAGTCAATGGAGCTGGTATAAGATGGTCAATACTGATAAGCATTACCACAGTCACTAAAGTGGTTTTGGATTGTACAAACTAGCATTCTCAGAAACTAGTTCAGGAATTAGCATAAGTCAAGAAACATGCTCATTAGGCACATTGGAAATAGCCACTGTTTTAGAGGATAAGAGCATTTAGCCATATGGATGTAAATTGTGCCATGCCGTTTGGCCTGAGTCCCAGAGCCTGAGGAGAGCAGAGAACAGGCACTAGGACATTTTATCTACTGTTTTAGATATGACCTTACGATACTTATATTTCAGCTTACAGGTTCCTTTGAAGAAAAAAAAAACAAAACATGCATATATATATATATATGTTTTCAGAGGTGTTTCACCCTTGAAAACCTTTTAATATTTGACAGAAAATTTCTAAACAATTTCTAGAGTTCTCTTAAGAATGAAAAGTAGTAAGGTAAAAGCAGATTTATAATGCCACATCATCAAAGAAGTTATCTTTTGAGTAACTTTACAAGTTGATATGGCCTTCTCCAGCATCTGAATAAGCAGCAATCTTAATCAATGTCAGAAGACATTGGGATGTAAAGTGAATACAGGAGAGTCGCTGAATATGAAGGAAAAATTTTGGTCGGTTGAGTTGAATAATAAGCATGTTTTTTTGGTATTCACCCACAACTCATAGTAGGTATTTTGTAATGTCACTCTGTGGCTGGATTATTTTAAAAGGAGTGTTTCTTTTCATAATCTGACTCATAAATTTATTCCTTGCTTTATTTAATAGGAATACATACTATCCCCATAGAATGTAATTTTAAAAATCAAAATATTTTCTCTAAATAACAGGGAATCAGATGATTTTAATTTTAAGAATCTTGTCTGATAATATTATTTACCTTCTAAATGACAATTTTTTGTAATCAGTAGGAAAGTGGGTAAGTGGAAAGTAGAAAATATGAACTGTACTCTATTGCATATAAACAGTTTCATTTTGAGGAATAAATAAATAACATACCATTGTTCAGATTAACACTAGTGGTAACAAATGTAGTAATCTTATATTTGTATATTAAAGTTTTGTTATTTTAGAAATAATGTGATGAACACAATACTGATTTGAGTGTTGTTTTTTTTATGTATTTCTAAATGAATATTTTCCTCCTGCAGCATACAATAAAACAGCTTGAAGTACAGAACAGCAATTAAATTATTTTAACTTTTTTTTTTTTTTACTTTGCAGTTGAAAAGTAGGAGCAAAAGTTCTGTTATGAAACTGTATCAAGATAAAATAATCTAGAAATTTCTCTACATCTCATTCGCACAGAATTAAGGAATAAATCATGTTGCTCTTTAAATGAATGCTACTGAGACTGAGTATTAAAACAAACAACATAGGATGATCATGTCTATCACTTTTTCTCTAACTCATAGTCTCATTGCCCTTTGGGTAAAGATTCCTGTCTGTACTGCTTTCATCACTTATGGATATATGCACTCAGAAGAGAATCGTTTCTCTGTTTTCAGGTGTGTCTCATGTAAGGGCCCTGTCCTCATAGAGGTGTCTTCTGTTGCTTGGGGTGTTGTTTAGCATCGGACTTCCAGTACCTTCCAGTACATCAATACTTCTCTTATTTTCTGTTCTCAGTAGATGGTTTTGTAGACTGTGAAAAACTGTATACTTCCAGTTTAGGAAGTTACGTTTTTTCCCCACAAGAAATAAAATTTCTAGTTGCAACTGAGATTCTTGTGCCAAATGCCTTGTTACGTTTGTAAAATAAGTAGAAATTTTGACATTACAGACCACAGTCATTGCCTCTGTTGTTCTCCAGATATGGAGGATGGTCGGGCAGCTTCTGACTTCATGATCAACTAGAAGAATCTTTACTTGTGGGAAACCTAACAAAGAAATTCATATATAGCAATACTGAATCTCTGAATGCTATTTTAATTTCTAAGTAACTGTTAATGACACTGAAGTCTTTATTTGCTTTGCATATCATTGTGTTGTGTCTTGGAATACCATAGTCAAATAACTTGTTCAAAACTTCAGTAAGAAGTTACAATATTTCCTATGAAATTATTTTATTTCTTTAAAGGAATTCTTCAGCATTTAGGAGCAGAGTAAACTCTTGTATATTTCTATTGCCCTACCTTTTGAAAATGAAGGGTGTGGGATTTTTTTTTTTTTTGTAATTATATTTATATGTACTCTTTCCAGTGTCTCACCAAATTAAAAAATCAGATATTTTAGATATATATATATATATTTTTAATCTACTTATTCATTCTTTCATTTGAACTGTATATCACTCCTGAGAGAAATTCAAAAGCTACCTGGAGATGGTTCTGGGCAAGCTTGTCCCTGCTTGACCAGGGGGGTTGGACTAGATGACCTCCGGAGTCATCATGTCCCTTCCAACCACAGCTATTCTGTGATTCTCTGTCTGCATTTTTTTTCCCATGTAAAACGTTTTGCAATTCAAATGAGATTATTATAATTGCTTGAACAACTTAAAAACATAGTCTTCTGTCCAAATTCTGTGATAAGTGTTAAAATTGAAGTTCAGGATCACAGAGTGCTTCAAATTTCCCCTTTCTACCATACAATACAAAAGCAATAACTGTATGAACACTATTTGTTTTTTTAAATATTTTACCATATAGTATTATATGTTGAAGTTTCACATAGTTATAATTGTTCTTGTATACAGAATGGCTTTCCTACTGTGATTTCTTTGATTTTACCTAATTAACTACACTACATTTTTTAACCCTTTGGCCACAATCTTTTATCCTCTGATAATGTCATAGATTTCAGTGTCATAAGACCATAATTTCTGTCATAGTGAATACATTTTAACTTCATATTTTGACATAGTGACTTATCAGTGAAATTATACATAAATGACACTGTGGAATTATAGAATAGAGATGAGCATAAAGATGAGTCTAAGCTTTTCTCCTCAAAGCTGAATTAGCTACAACTATTTTTGACATGCTTGTCTGCTTTTTTAAAAAATGCTTATGATAGAAAGTCTACAATTTGCCTAAATAATTTATTCTAGTAATTTATAACAGATACATCTGGCTATACGTAAATTAAATGTATATGTAAAATGGAGAAGTGCTATATAAATTGAGTTTGACAGTTGGATTACAACATATAACTAATAAGGAGGTATAAGTAACAAGACTTTTGTGATGGCCAGACTGTGTGTCCAACTGTCCAATAGGAGTTACATCTATATCTATCTCTCTCTATATAGACTTGCTTGAACTTCAGTAGGAAGAAACCTACGGAAAAGGAATTTTGCTGTTTCTGATGAGAGGAAAGGCCTTTGAACTGAAGAAAGTTCTAATTGATAGAATCATTTTGTTTGGTAACCTTTTGAATAATTGTCTTATTTGCCACAAAGTTTTGCATATTCTGTTTGACATTGAGGCTGCAGTTTTTAAATGGAGGTTAAACAATCTTTCATTTAATAATCTTTAAAGCTACAAGGGCATTACTGTCAGCTTTTTTGTTATGTTTTGGTTTGGTTTTGTTTTTGTTTTTTGAAGATAAACAACTTCATATTCTCAAGATCATTTGAATTTTAATGTAGTCTCCAAAGCCTAGAATAATCTGAAGTGATCTGCAAATTGAATGGTGTACCTTTACTTTCTGTGCAGTTAAACTAGATGATCTTTGAAGGTCCCTTCCAATTGAACTATTCTATTCTATTCTATTCTATTCTGGTCTGGTCTGGTCTGGTCTGGTCTGGTCTGGTCTAAAATGGTAAATATATTGAACAGTATTGAAGTAAAAATAAACACAGTGCTCAGCATTTATTCTTGATTCATTATAATAACAGCTGAGTACAGTTTTCCAACTATTTATACACTCACCTTGCAACAGTTTTTTGTTTGTTTGTTTTTTTCCTTCACTATAAATTTCTAGCTCATTTAATAGTATGTAGAATAGTACTAGGTACGATCTGAAACAGCCATTATTTCAACCATACTCATGAAATGTGGTATCCTGTTGAAGGAAGTTTTGTTGTTACAGCATGATTTCTTGGCTGACAGTAAACACCTTTTTATTTTATCAAGATATTTTTCCTCAACTGGAGTTAGATAACTGTGGCATTTTCCCTCCCTTTTAAAAAATGAGTATGTTTGCTCTTTTCTAATCTTCTGGAAGATCATCTATTCTCTTCATGCTTTCAAAGATAATGCTAACATGAGATTTCTTCATGTTTTTTTCATGTATATTTACATGAAATCTGTCTTCAGTGATTTCTGAAAGCTTGATTTCTTAACATTGGTATAATTTCTAAATTTGGAGAGAAATAACTTGTTTCCCAAAACAAAATTGGAATTTAACTACTCAACAATAAATGTAGATTTTTGATTTTTTGATTGAATGTAGATTTTTGATTTTTGATTTGTGAAGATTTATATTAGTGTCTTTAAAGATAGCTACCCACTCACATTCCCAAGAGACTACCAGAGAATTTTGGTACTAGTTTCCTAAACACATAAAGCACATAACAATTAATCATAAATTAAATATCTTTGTTAAATAGGCAGTATGTCACTCTTGAATAAACTGGCTCATATACCTCTTAATACTTAGTAAAATGTGCATTAAAATCAAATATGAATTTCAGATATAATTTAAACTTTGTTGTAGATCACTTATCTCTTGGTAATGGAAAAAATGTATTCCAGTTAATTGGAATTTATGTGAAATACTGTCCTAATTAAATATAAATTAGTATTCATTAACATTTGGCAATAAAAATCTCTTGGAAAACACCCCAAAATGGCATTCATTTTTATTCCCATAAATAGCATGGGTTTTCCATTTCAAACCAATTGATAAGACACCCCCCTCCCCCCCCAAAAAAAGTATAAAATTACAAGCCTCAGTACAACAACGTGTCTTAGTTATCCAGGTTCAATATTTAATTTTTAATGTTGATTTTAGTATCTTAATTGAATTTACAATATATATAAATGTATCACATATTTGAAAATAAATACTCCCACCCACAACAGTGAGAGTTCTGATACCTGGAAAACCTAAATAAAGTAGGAATATAAAATAACAACTCAGAAGAAAAGGACCTGCCTGAAAGTGTCATCTGTTTGAGCTAACACTGATCAAGACATATGTGAGTTAATTAGGCATCTTCATGGAAGAGTTTTGGAACTGAAAGCCCAACAAATGGCAGTGGAATTTATGATGGTTATGTTTGTTTGAACATTTGTTTGAACATAAATTATTTAGGATATTTCTGCTGATAAGAACAAAAATGCAGAACCCAAAATTTGATGGAATATGTTGAAAAACATAGCAATTTACATGTAAATCCAGGTCTTTTTTTTTTTTTTCTTAGTAAATTTATAAGGAATTTATGTATCCTAAGTGATTTTTTTTCTTTTAATCTGCCTTCATGTTGTTTCTTCCTTTTTTATTTCTTACAATAATTAAGCATTTTGCTGTAATTTGATCACACAGTATCCTGTTTTATCCTCTGTACTGTACTATATGAAATTCGAAATATTCCATATTCCATATTTTCAATTATTTTTTTCATTATTGAATATGCTAAAGGCCTAGAGGAACAAATTCTTCATTGAACTTTGTAATATTAAAAGAGGAGGATAGACCTGTAAGAAACTAGGATGGGAACTTTCATTTTATTTCAATTATTTGGGTAGAATTCTGTTACTTCTTTCTGAAAGTTTGTGTTCTTCCTTGTTTGCATTAATCATATATTACCCCATAAATTTAATGTCTTCTTTTGAAACAAGTGTAGAATTCTAAGGAAAATGAGATGAATAGGCTGTGTTGTGGTTTAACCTGGCAGGTAGCTAAGCACCAACAGCCTCTCAGCAGGATAGGGGAGAGAATTGGGGGGAAAAAAATGTAGAAGCTGGTGGGTTGAGATAAAGACAGTCTAATAGGACAGAAAAGGAAGGGAAAATAATAATAAACAAATATACAAAGCAAGAAAAGCACAATGCAATTGCTCACCACCCACTGACAGATGCCCAGCCTGCCCCTGAGCAGTGCAACCCCACCCCCACCCCAGCCAGCCACCCCAGTTTTATTGATCAGCATGACACCATGTGGTATGGGATGTCCCTTTGGTCAGTCTGGGCCAGCTGTCCTGGTTCTGTCCCCTCCCAGCTCCTTGGGCAACCCCAGCCTCCTTACCGGCAGGGCAGTGTGAGGAGCTGAAAAGTCTGTAAGCAGTACTCTGCAACAAATATCAGTGTGTTGTCAGCATTATTCTCATCCTAAATCCAAAACAAGGCACCATACCAGCTACTATGAAGAAAATTAACTTCATCCCAGCCAAAACCAGGACAGGTAGTTATGATATAAGCATTTCTGTACATAAGCATGTAGACAAAGTATATGATTTATACACAGACAGAGGTAGAACAGGTATGCAGAACATTTTTATGCTCTCAAGTTTACTTCATGGTAAAGATGAAGGTAATAATTATTTATCATTCTTGAAGCAATAGATTCTACAACTGGTGAAGCATTTGACTCTCAGCTCAATAAATTACATTTTTTTGTGGTTTATTTGTGTTTTTTCAAAGTAAGCATTACATATTGAATGTTCTACATGTAGATCATAGAGACTCCATCAAAAAAAAAAAAAAAAAGAATTTCATGAATAGTTTCATGAATAATATGAGAAAGGTCTTAATTTGACCTCTCTGGATCAATAAACTTTCATATCACTTTTCCAGTGAGTGTCTTTTCCTTATAAAGAATTACATAAGTTGCTAAAAAACTGAAATCTGACTTGCATTAATTGCATGGCAAGGTTTGTTTCAAAATGTTAATCTTGTTAGCAATGAGGGGCAGGTGCAGATGCTGTCAGAAGCAAGACCTATCCTGGAGATACCACTGATTTACCTGTCCAGGTATGTTCCTATAAGACACAGAGAGAACTCTGCCCAAGCCATCCTGCCTCTAGGGTTGAGTCCTGTGTTATGCTCAGCGTGACAGGCTTTGTCTATGGTCCTGATTTAGGCTACAGTGATCAAGTGCAGGACTTCCCAGCAGGTATCCCCAGGCAGCACTGGTCTCAAGATTAGCATACTTTATACTGCTTTTTTTTCTTTATCTTGACCTTCCTTTATGCTACCTTTTGTCTCCCTTTCTCAGACCTAGCTCATCCCAGCAGCCTTTAATTACTTTTTTTTTTTTTTTTTTTCCCTGTTGGTCCCAGTTTTATCCTCATCCAAATTGGATATTTCTGCTACCATTACCAACGTAACCTCAGCCTTGTAGGTTATTATTGACATGTCTGCCTAGCCACTGCTGGTTTGTGTACTACCGACCATCCCAAAGGTTCCCAATACTTCCAATTACCTGTGGCATTCTCAGATAACTCTCCCTTAACCACCTGTACATACCTGCCATGCCTCTTGGTGCTGTCTCTAATTTATGTCATCTTCTCACACTGTTACCTGTCAAATCCAGCAATTTCTCATGTCATGTCATGTCATGTCATACTCAATTAACTTAATCTCAGGGCAGGGTCTAGCCAGCAGCCTCAACATTGTCTTGCAGTCCTAAGACTCCATGTTTTATGTAACTTTGCAGCTATTTAAAGCCAACCTTCATGCCCATCAAAACTTATTTTAAGTATGCACACTTATAATACTTTTAACACAGGTAACCAGAAGGACCAAAATGTCAATGATAAAAGCACTATAAAAGAAACAGAGATTAAGCGCCCATCACTTCTGTGCACTTCTTTCTGCCATATCTGTAGTCAGCAAACTTTTCCAGAAACACCACCGGTAATATATGATATTGAGGGACCTCAGATAAGTATAAGACCTCAGGTCTCAGATAAGACCTCACAGATATCACTGTGGTTTTGATTCCTTTTCTTAAATACTCCGACCCTAAATAAAAATTTTACTTGTATATTGTTACCATATCTAATACATTGGCACTATAATCTGTCATGCTTTGCTTGTTGTTTGTTTCTTTATGAAGTGTGACCTTGTAATCTCACTAAAATATATCCATTCTGTAAAAGTATACTTTAAAATCTTTAAGTTAAAAAAAAAAAGATTACAAAGCTGTCCCCGATAATTTTGCAATCCATTGTATTTGTATTTTGTGTTAAGATTTGCCGTAAGTAGGAGAATGAGATACTGTAGCTAAATAAAAAGAAAGTCTATAGCTATGAACACTACAGACAGAACTGATTTCACTGTTAAGGTGTAATTAAGAGGAAACTTTGATTTTAATTTAATTTAAAAGTGCACTCAAAGTTAATTCCAGTTTCTGAAGTATTGATTATTCCTTTTGCGCTCTCCTTTACTATACAGAAAACTATACGGAAAATTACCACCAAAATTTAACTGTACAGAAAATTACCACCAATTGCTGGAGTTTTACCTTGAGAACTTAAAATGAATATCTCTGTTTTAACTATACACTATGGTGGGTTTTGTTGTTGTTGTTGTTGTTTGTTTTTTTCATTTATTTATGAAATAAAACATGGCTGAAACATAGTTGCTAATTCAAGTATTGTAATCTTTGCATTAAACTGCAAAAAAAAAAATATTTGTTTTTAAAAAATCTGTGGAAGTAACAGATCAGTGAATTTGATTTTCTCTACATACATTGCCCTGAACTTGATCCTCCTGTGAATGTGCTTTAACTGTGAGCAGTTTTTAGGCTTGCTGCTCATGTAGAGAGCATATGCACAGACTATGCTCTCTAGTTCCTGTGCACTGTCTTCTTTCCAAATGGGTTTTGGATGTTAAGATAGATCCTTCAGGATAGTGTCATGGCCAGAAGAATGAACATAGAACAAAGTAGGCATGGTGTTGCAGAAGGTGGGAATTAACTCCACACTTAAAATTGCATGCAGTTGGCTTTTATATGTGGTTTTGAAAGCTAAATACTAAATTTTACATTAGGGTCAATGGTATTTTTGGGCACCATTCAGTTGCATCAGCATTCAGAGAGATCTAACAGATGACAGCGGCTCAAGTCACAGCTGCGTAAGGTACCTAAAGACAGCTGTCTGTTTTTGAAATTGGAGGCATTTCATTAGGTATTGCCTATTTGTTAAAAAAAAAAAAAAAAAAAAAAAAAAAAAGTACTATTTTAGCTTATTCTTGGTATAGTGTATCCAACTTCTTTTCAATGTTATTACTTGCCTGGGCATTCTATTTGTGTATTTACACAACTCAAATTCTGAAGTGTCATATTAGCTCTCAGAACAGAACTAAGCATAGACAGACAGAAATGTAATGTCTTAGTCCTTTATGTGCTTGGAATTTGAATGGCACATCAATCACTAAGTTCACTTATCAGTATTCCTTTACCTATATGTTCAGATTCACACAGATACTAGAAACAATACGTAACCAAATAAGTCAAACTTATTTTAAATTTCAAGCAAGTTAATGTCCAGCATAGCTTATTGAAGCACAGACTAACATCATTAAACTACCAAGTCATATTGAAATGGTAGTCTCCCTGCTGTAGGGATAACAATTGAACTTGGTAATGTGCCCTGTAGAGTACATGTGTGGACTACTTTTGGCGAAGTGAAATTCAGTAAAAGCCCTGTAAGTCTGAAAACCAGTGGTGCTACACAAATGGCAATATAAACAATAAGATGGAGAGGAGTTAAGGAAAAAGTCAACACAGACACAGACACACACACACACAAAACCAAAACAATAAACACTAGATCTGGCATTTGACAATGGTTTTGTTCCTTCTGTTGTTTTAAACATTCTTTTTGGTCTTCATGAACTTTTAGAAATGATACACCCTGGCAAAGCAATAGAAGAAAGTGGAAGAAGAGTACGTGTTAAAAGACTTTGGGGAAAGAAGGAACCTTTTCACAAAATGCATGTCTTTTCTTAGAGTTGGTCGTGAGCTTACTGATGAAGATTTATGGAATGCTTTTCCTCCCTGTTATTTTAATTAAATTTAGAGAATATGCTTAAACATACAAAAATTTTTAACCAGAAGCTTTCAGAAGACTTTCCTAGGATTTCTTTTTAATTAAAAACAGAGAAAAATGGTTTGCAATATGTTAGCCTGGCATTTAATAAGAAGATCCAGAATCATAAAAAATGTACCCAGTTCTAAAAATAATATTTTTTGTTCATTCTTACTTGAACAACCTGAATAATTACTCTGCCTGTATAAAATTTTAAATCAATAAGATATAATTAAAATATTTTTCTGTCATACATTTCTCATTGTGACCACCAAAGATAACATCCAGAATTATGTAGTCCAAAGAAGAAATCAGAATTCGCACAAATCCTCTTTTATGCACTCATCCTTATAAGTCATGTTTATTAGGGCTCTCTTTTTCTTTTTTTTTTTTTGCCAGGCTCTTTGGGAAAGTAAATGTAGACTAGGAATTCTTTTTGTTTGTTTGTTTCAGAGAAGCAATTAAAGCTGTCTACTCAAAAATACGTCAATCCAATTTCATGAAATAAATCAGTGCAATTATGGTAAATGCAAAATCTCTTCTATTGTAGTTTCAAAAATTCTTGACATAATTGCTTTGGATATACTTTGTTTATGAATAACTCATTTTGAAACAATAAGAAGTACAATTAACAATGTATTGCTATAATAAGCACATTTCCGGCAAGATTAATATAGTCCAATAATATATATATAAACAAACAGCATAAGTGTTGTCTGAAATTAATATGGGATTAGATCCAGGAAGGAATTTAGACACTGTGCATATTATTGCAGTACCTCATTTTTAAGTCTAGTTTTCAGATGCACTTGTTGTAGACTGAAATCCCAGTCATTTTGTTACAGTATTAGCTTCCTAAACAAAGTTACTTATTTGAGATTGACAAAGACTGGATTATTGAATGATGAGCCAATAATTAGTGAATAGTAAGAAGTATCTGTTCAGTGTGATTACTCTTTAGACAATACTGATCTCCAGGGAGGCTGTTCTCTCCACTCATGATTAATAGCCCGTCTCCTTAAGATACAGAGCACAACAAGAGTTTTGCTTCCCTTTCACACGGCAGTTTTATTAGGACAGATGAAGATTCTCTCCCCTCTTTGCAGATTTAAATTTACTTTTTCTATTATTTTTTTTTTCATATGACCTATCCTCCATGCTATTGTGAAATGAAGAGGCAATTTGAAGAGCAAGATATAAAAGGGAAGCACGAATAAGTTACTGGAGCAAGATCTTATTAAGACAATATATCTATTAAATCTGTCCTTTATAGTCTCTTAAGATGTAGTTCTCTGCGTACTCCTGAAAATATCTTCAAAGATTAGTCACGTTTACTCCTATGTAGTCCAGGTTTTAATACCATTTTAGAAAAAAATATCACATGCTTTTGATAACTATTCTTCTGAATCCTGTGATTTCTTCTTGTTTATTTATGTATGCCACAGCTTTTCCTACAATCACTTCACTTTCAGGAAAAACCTTTACAGAGCCCTTTGCAGAAAGAATTCTGCTCTAAGAACTGATTTCTTGCATGAGTTGAAGATTCAAGTATATAAAGTTAAGTACTTTGAAAATATTTAGCATATAGTAAGAAGATTGGAGTCTGTAACTTTGAATAGAGAGTTTTATAAAATATAATTTTGGCCTGTAGCAGAGAACAAGGAAAAGATATAGAACTATGCTCTATGCTCAAAACTGTGCTTGGCTCCCTCTTGGATGCCAGTATTTCACATTGCATATGAAATACGCAATATGGTTGCATATTTCAGAACTGTTACTTTCCTGTTTGTCTTCGACTTCTCCCAGGAATTCTTCACACTTTGTAGCTAAATTGAACTTTTTTTTTTTTTTTTTTTTTTTTTTTTTACTGAGTGAAAAAAAATAGAGTTTGCAGTTTAGTTGCCATATTTGTGACTTAAAATCTGAATGGACTGCTAATTTCTTTAGCTGTGTCTAAATAGTAATAACATAAGCATTCCAAGGCAACACTTATTTTATCTAGTGCACCTTGGTGCAAAATCAGAGCCATCAAGGTGTATTCACAACCCTGATAGATTTAAGATTCTTGAAGTTTTAGTATTGTTGAGAATAAATCAGTACTACAGGAATGAGATACTATTTTTAATCATTATTTATTCCAATTGGGGTGGGAGTGTAATATGAAGTTCATTTAAGATATAGAAGAGGCTTTGGATTATGTCTCCGGACTTTATTTAAGTTATGAAAATAATTAGAGCTATCTTTTACACATATGTAAGCTTTTAGTTCCTTGTTAGGTGGTATTTTAATTCTTATGAATTTACTTCTTTCTCAGTTACTGAAAAGTTGTGTGTTTTGTTTGTTTGTTTGTTTGTTCATTTGCTTAATTTGGATGCTACTGATATCTGTTTCTAAGATGACTTTTATGTTCATCCCAACCAAAGAAATAGAATAACATTGATTACTTGTACTAGATGGAAGTTACTAACTTCTTAAGTTATTAACCTATGACATGAGTGAGAGGTAAATGTGAATGCTTTACTTCTAAGGGCACTGTAAGTTCACTTGTTGAACTTAACTCATTACCCAAGGAGTATTGGGCTAGTTATTCTTGCTAAGAACTATACATAAGAAGATACAATATGAAACATGACAAAATTAATACCTAGCATAAATCACTGCTCTATTGCAATATTACTAGAGAATATCTCAACCCACTATCCCTACAGTAATTCACATTCAGTAAAACAGTGCAGAATTCATAAATGATAGGACTCCCAAATTACAAGGGATTCAAAGAAAACAGGAGCTCAGATAATGATGCTCGCTCAGTATCTTGCTCATACAATTACAGTGCAGGGATAGTTTATCATAAGACTATTAAGACTGACAACTGCTATGTTTTTGGTGGCACTACTGGTTGCACAAATGTCATACATTCATTTTATACTGTGTTGTGCTTAATAGTGTACTTGTAACTATAAACAGCATTTGTATATCATAATTAATCCTTGATAAATGAATGTCCACATCAGATTATAGTTAAATTATTTTAATTAAGTAGATATATTTTCTGTGCATGATGGCAGAGGTATGACTCTTGTTATATTCTCACCCATTCACATTTTATGATACTGAATGCAGTTTAATTATGTTTCTCTAAATCCACTGTTAAAATTATCTACACTGAGCACTGTTAGATGTCTCGTTGACCTACGGATTTAAGTACTCCAAGATGATATACAGGTCCATGCGTACAGGCTGGAAAAAAAGGCCTCTTTACACAGAGGCCTTTCCAAAATAATAAAAACTGCATGAGTAAAAGATTTACTTATCTTGAAAGAAACTCTACCGCTGAAATGTAAATACAGACAACACCCAGTAGATAATGTTGGAGTCCGAATTTGGACTTGGGAAATATGGTTTTGTGAAAGCCTAAAATTTGGGTTTGTCACGTAATGGTGACAGAAATATATAAAGCCCATCCCTGTTTGACTTTAAAAATCACTAGTATCACTGTACTTTGACAATGTGCATGCTTCTAGGGAGTCTCATTCTGATCTGTTTGCATAAGGTCTCGAACCTTGATGACGCAGACTGAATCCAGTGATTGATTATACCCACAACTTCTGATTTGATATGTAGAAATCTCAAATGGCAAGAAGCAAACTTTATCACCATATTGGCCCCTCATAAATAATAATCAATGTCTCCAAAAATATTAACAGTAGAGTATCACATAATTAAACCACTAGAGTAGTAGTTGAAATGCTGAAAGAGATGGAAAAAAATAAGATTAAATTCCACTTTTTTTTTTTTTTAAGAGGGACTAAATTCATGTCTTTCAAATGCTGTGTCAGGTATTTCCCCGACACAGTACTGTTTTTCTTTATTGTATAACAGCACCACTCCAAAAGGAAGAATTAATTCATCTGCTCCAACTCAGCATCTCTTAATGTAATGTCTAAGGCATCTTCTTAGGAAGGGCAAGGTGCTTAATTTACACTGCTAATGTAAGATGTGCATTAGATTAAAGTCTTTGACAGCCTGGATAAGTTCTCTGGCTGTAAAATAACAAAAAAATAATAGTAATAATAGAAAAAAAAATCACAGTTTTTTCCAGTGCCTCAGAAATAACACTGCAACTATAATTTTTATAAGGTCTTTAGGCTTTTTATAAGGTCTTTATAATAAAGTCCTTTTAACCTTATAAGGTTTTTATAAGGTATGCGCACATGCTTATCTACCAATAGATTCTCAGGTGCTCACATCAAAGCTCTCCTACAGAAATTCAGAGCTAAAGAGGCACTTAGTGAGTTTAGATGATTTACTCACAGTACTTGTGAATCACAAGATTTGTAACTACTTAAATAGCAAGATCCACTGCACAGTTTTTATCATGTTGATAGTCTGTAGTTAAATGATTATGATAGACCTGCTTATAGTAATTTCTATTCTTCAACATAGTCACATAAAACATAATTCTTCTGGAACCTGACATAACTGAATGAAAATCTGTAACCCAAAAGAGGAAAGGAACCAGTGAGTATCAAGGCGGAGAACATACTCTAACATACTGACAGTCCATTTCAAATGTTTAAAACACCTTCTGTTCTTTGATTGTACCTTGATGAGTTCCTACAGCCTGGAGATTAAAACAAACAAACAAACAAACAAACAAACAAACCTAAAACTTTACCTTTTATAGATAAACGTCCCCTTACCTTAAGGTCATGCTTCCTTATTCACAGAATCAAAATCACAGAATCGTCTAGGTTGGAAGAGACCTCAAGATCATCTAGTCCAACCTCTGTCCTAACACTAACAAGTCCTCCACTAAACCGTATCACTAAGCTCAACATCTAAACGTCTTTTAAAGACCTCCAGGGATGGTGACTCAACCACTTCCCTGGGCAGCCCATTCCAATGCTTAACAACTCTTTCAGTAAAGTTCTTCCTAATATCCAACCTAAACCTCCCCTGGCGCAACTTGAGCCCATTCCCCCTTGTCCTGTCACCAGGCACGTGGGAGAATAGACCAACCCCTACCTCGCTACAGCCTCCTTTAAGGTACCTGTAGAGAGCGATGAGGTCTCCCCTGAGCCTCCTCTTCTCCAGGCTAAACAATCCCAGCTCCCTCAGCCGCTCCTCATAAGACTTGTTCTCCAGACCCCTCACCAGCTTCATTGCCCTTCTCTGGACTTGCTCGAGCACCTCGATGTCCTTCTTGTAGCGAGGGGCCCAAAACTGAACACAGTACTCGAGGTGCGGCCTCACCAGAGCCGAGTACAGGGGGACAGTCACCTCCCTAGACCTGCTGGCCACACTGCTTCTTATACAAGCCAGGATGCTGTTGGCCTTCTTGGCCACCTGAGCACACTGCTGGCTCATATTCAGCCAAGTATCAACCAATACTCCCAGGTCCTTCTCGGCCAGGCAGCTTTCCAGCCACTCATCTCCCAGCCTGTAGCTCTGCTTGGGGTTGTTGTGCCCCAGGTGCAGGACCCGGCACTTGGCCTTGTTGAACTTCATACAGTTGACCTCAGCCCATCAGTCCAGCTTATCAAGATCCTCCTGCAGAGCCTGCCTTCCCTCGAGCAGAACAACACACGCACCTAACTTGGTGTCATCTGCAAACTTACTGAGGGTGCACTCGATCCCCTCATCCAGATCATTGATAAAGATATTAAAGAGGACTGGCCCCAGTACTGAGCCCTAGGGGACTCCACTAGGGACCGGCCTCCAACTGGATTTGACTCCATTCACCACAACTCTTTGGGCCCGGCTATCCAGCCAGTTTTTAACCCAACGAAGCGTACGTCTGTCCAAGCCATGAGCAGCCAGTTACTTGAGGAGAATGTTGTGGGAAACGGTGTCAAAAGCCTTACTGAAATCAAGGTAGATCACATCCACAGCCTTCCCCTCAACCACCAAGTGCGTCACTTTGTCATGGAAGGAGATCAGGTTCGTCAAGCGGGACCTACCTTTCATAAACCCATGCTGACTGGGCCTGATCGCCTGGTTGCCCTTCAAATGCCGCGTGATGACATTCAAGATAATCTGCTCCATGAGCTTCCCTGGCACTGAGGTCAAACTAACAGGCCTGTAGTTCCCCGGGTCTACCCTCCGGCCCTTCTTGTAGACGGGCGTCACATTTGCTAGCCGCCAGTCGACTGGGACCTCCCCTGATAGCCAGGACTGCCAATAAATGATGGAGAGCGGCTTGGCCAGCTCCTCCGCCAGTTCTCTCAGTACCCTCGAGTGGATCCCATCCGGCCCCATCGACTTGCGTACATCCAAGTGCTGTAGCAGGTCGCCAACCATTTCCCTGTGGATAGTGAGGGCCACATCCTGTTCCCCATCTCCTTCCACCAGCTCAGGGTACCGGGTATCCAGAGTCTTGCCACTAAAGACTGAGGCAAAGAAGGCATTGAGTACCTCAGCCTTTTCCTCATCTTTTGTAACTAAGTTTCCCCCCGCATCCAGTAAAGGATGGAGATTCTCCTTAGTCCTCCTTTTTGTGTTGATGTATTTGTAAAAACATTTTTTGTTATCTTTAACGGCAGTAGGCAGATTGAGCTCCAGATGAGCTTTGGCCTTTCTAATTTTGTCCCTGCACAGCCTCGTAACATCCTTATAGTCCTCTTGAGTAGCCCGCCCTCTTTTCCAAAGATTATAAACCTTTTTTTTTCTCCTAAGCTTGAGCCACAACTCTCTGTTCAGCCAGGCCTGTCTTCTTCCGCGCCAGCTCGTCTTTGGGCACGTGGGGACAGACCGCTCCTGAGCCATTAAGATTTCCTTCTTGAAGAGTGCCCAGCCTTCCTGGACTCCTCTGCCCTTCAGAACCACCTCCCAA
Source organism: Cygnus olor (assembly GCF_009769625.2). Lineage (NCBI taxonomy): Eukaryota > Metazoa > Chordata > Aves > Anseriformes > Anatidae > Cygnus > Cygnus olor. The sequence continues at coordinate 168,020,245 of NC_049169.1, read as the reverse complement.
GGGACTCTGCGAGCCAGTGTCCTGAACAGCTCAAAGTCAGCCCTCCGGAAGTCCAAGACAGCGGTTTTACTGGTCCCCTTCCTGACTTCGCCAAGAATAGAGAACTGAACCATTTCGTGGTCACTCTGCGTACATTTCTAGGGACATATGATACAACTCTTGTAGAGAACTCACAGAAAATAAAGGCCAAGTTTTAAATGAAAAAAAAAAAGTGAAAAGGAAAATCATGACTTCATGACATTGCTCATCTCTGTATAAGGCCATATTGACTGGCCAATAAATCAAGCAGATTTTGACTGCCAATGGTGGAATATATAACAGATACATAGAATCATAGAATCATAGATTATCCTGAGTTGGAAGGGACCCATAAGGATCATCAAGTCCAACTCCTGGCTCCACACAGGTCTACCCAAAAATTCAAACCATGTGACTAAGAGCACAGTCCAATCGCTTCTTAAATTCAGACAGGCTTGGTGCAGTGACTACTTCACTGGGGAGCCTGTTCCAGTGTGCGACCACCCTCTCGGTGAAGAACCTCTTCCTGATGTCCAGCCTAAACTTCCCCTGCCTCAGCCTAACACCGTTCCTGTGGGTCCTCTCACTGGTGTTTACAAAGAATAGGTCACCTGCCTTTCCACTCCCCCTCGTGAGGAAGTTGTAGACTGCAATGAGGTCCCCCCTCAGCCTCCTCTTCTCCAGGTTGAACATGCCCAGTGACCTCAGCCGCTCCTCATATGACTTCCCCTCTAGACCCTTCGCCATTTTCGTCGCCCTACTCTGAACACTCTCCAACAGTTTAATGTCCTTTTTGTACTGTGGTGCCCAGAACTGCACACAGTACTCGAGGTGAGGCCGCACCAGCGCAGAGTAGAGTGGGACAATCACTTCCCTCGACCGACTAGCAATGCCATGCTTGATGCATCCCAGGATACGGTTGGCCCTCTTGGCTGCCACGGCACACTGCTGGCTCATATTCAACTTGCTGTCAACCACAACCCCCAGATCCCTCTCTGCGGGGCTGCCCTCTGGCGTCTTGTCACCCAGTCTGTACATATAGCCAGGGTTGCCCCATCCCAGGTGCAGGACCCGGCACTTGCTTTTGTTAAACTTCATGTGGTTGGTGATCGCCCAGCTCTCCAATCTGTCCAGATCTCTCTGCAAGGCCTTTCCACCCTCATCCAAGTCCACAACTCCTCCAATACATACATACATAAATGGAATATATACCAGACATATAATAGATACAATTTCTTTATGTCTTTTCCCATGATATTATTCAGAAAAACTTATTGGCAAAGTAGTTGTAAAAATGGTTTCTTTAAGCTCCAAATCTGATAGAACCAGATGGAAGAATCTGACAGAACCAGCAACAGGGACTATGTTGTCAGAGAAATATGCAGAAAATATAGACTTATTGCAGGCCATACAAATATTACACAATTTTGTGCTTATTTGCAGATCAAAATTCTCTGGTAACTCAATAACGCAACTGCTTTTGTACTATTTATTTTTTTTTCCAGCAATAGAAAGAAATAATAGAAAGTAAGTCCAGAAGTTATAAATCACAGATTCCAATGACTTTGTTCTTGAGTATACATACATATTTATGTTCTTAGAAATATCAGAAAGATGAATTACATCCATATTCTGCAGCTGCAAATGACTGCACGATCAAGAGTACTATAGAATTGGATCCCTTTCTGTCTGACTAATATATTTTTCCAGGCTTCATTTAGTTAGTCTGATTTATAAGCATTTTTCAAGTATTCTGCTTTTGTTTAACAGAAATCTTTCAACTCTTAATGAATTTTCACATCCTTCTTGACTGTTCTTAAAAGGAAATTTCCATTTCTAGATATAATGTTTTTCATCTGACAAGTGTTGATTTTGATCATTGAGAGCAGATGCAATTATTACTGAAAATAATCAAAAAAAAAAAAAGTTGTCTTGATAGAATAGCCCCAAGTGTTTTTTCATTAATATTAATGACATTAACAATGCTATATTAATAATAGAAGGCTAAAAAGTATTGCAATGCAAATTGGTAGTTGTCCTAAATTTGGCAGGACTATATCCAGTTATGCTGGCTAAGAAGTGATGCAGTTTCTAACTGAACCTGTTTTGTTTTCTTTCAGTGTAATTTTGATAGTTATATTAAGTTAAAATGCATGTTATTTTATTTCCATTTCATTATCATTGTTGTAACCTTGTTACTCCTATGCATTATTTTAAATATCAACAGTGACTAAGAAAGGAATACATCTCTGAGCCAGTAAAAAATTTGAGTTTCTTCTTGGTGAAAGTTTCCTGTTCTTCCAATGACTGCAGAGTTTCTTGAAGAATTGATGCATGTCTTCTATGATCTTTTATGATAATAAAAATAATAAGCAATAGATATATATTTAGTCTGATGTTATTTACCTTTTCAGGCTTCTTTAAATTACATTTAAATATAACTTTCTCCATTATTGAAATAGATTTGTATACCACTTGTCTGATTTTAAAAGTTGTAGTCCCCATTGATTTTGAGTGGATTTGTTAAGAACTTCTAGGAATTTATGTTTGAAAATGTAAAAATGTGTAATTATTTTAAGATATCACATGCCATCTTTTTCTTTTCAGTAAAAGGTGAAAAGGAGTTAGGAAAGCTATTTTTTCTTATTATGCCAAATATATTTTTCATTATTGTATAATGTGTTCTTCCTAAGCCTTGCTATATACAAATCTATAGGCATATATATATACACACACATATAAAAATTGCATGATATTGCTGCTGATTTTTCACACTAGCTACTTCTCAGTCAATATTTAACTGGAAATGCTTAATTCTTGTTAAGTGAGGATTTTGTATAAGCATTATAAAGCATGTAACATGGGGACTGAATAACGTAGATACTCAAAACTCAAAAACTCAAAGATACAACAGAATGCTTAACTCTAGGCATTGTTTGCTTTCAAGTAGTAAAAGGATAGGTAGTAAGAAGGACAGTTCTGTACAACTGGTCAAGATTGGGGCCTGTATTGAAGGACTTCCGTAGGGCTGACATTTAAGTATGTGGTAACTGCCTGTGTGGTTCCAGAGAACATTCACGACTTGGATAGGCATTATAAATCAAAAAGATCAAATGTGGGATGACTCCAGTGTCACAATTTTGTGGTAAATAAGATGCTCAACTGACTCAATGGAAACTTTATTTATAATCAAATTAAGTGTCACAAATTGCCACAGAAATATGGCTGAATTTTAGAAGTTAAATGGTACTTGAAAAATTAACCACATAATCTCAGATTTTTTTCTAAATTATTGCAATAAAATACCATACTATGTATAAGTGATCAAAAGAAGTTATAAGATAAAAATCAAGAAGGAAAATTCTTACAGCCTTGTTTGTTCTCTGTTTTGATACATCCTGCAAGTTGCTTATCTTGTTTGTCAGAAAGCACTATAGAGTATGTCTAGGATGATTTTAAATGATTTATTATAATTAGTAGAATGGTGAGAGAGGACAGAAACTGCATTGCATAAAAAGATTTACATGTCTAATTTCCGTTAGCAGTGATCAAGAAAAAATCAAAATAATTATTTCAATTTAATGATTTCCTCCAAACTTCAGAACGCTTCTAATTTAAAATCAATAATAATGTTTTCAGGTTAGCACTGTATTCATTTAATATACTGAGGCCCTAGGGGTAGGGGACATTTACATGGCAGCTCTTAAGTGATTTCACTTGCTAATTCTGCCAGTAAAATCAGATGATCTCCCAAAAGGGGAGAACTAATTAAAAATTAGATGTCTTCCTGACTTTTTCATTTAGAATAAAACCTCAGAACTAGAATGTCACAGTCATTCTGTAGGGAGGATTTGTCAAATCTCTTTTCTTTAGGGTTGATGAGCTTTTGGATATATAAAATTAACATCTTCAATCCACAGCTTAAATCCTCGTGATATAAATAAGAGTTTTACACAAAGATGAAGGAAAGTCCACATTCTCATGAGTGTTAAGCCTTTTCTGCATCAGAAAGACAGGAAACAGAAAGACAAGAATTGAAAAACTACTTCACATGGAGCAATACAGTTCTTTAACAGATAGACTGTTTGCACCACGTTACACTGAATCTGACAATAACAGTCTCGTTAAGTTTGTGACATTTACAGAAAGCTCATTCGCAATTTAACTGACTTTGTATATAACCTCTATGGAAGAAGGCATTTAATGCTAAGAAAACACTATATTTGTCATGATTTTGGCTGGGATAGAGTTAATTTTCTTCATAGATTCTCATATGATGTCTTGGATTTTTGATGAAAATGATGTCAAAAACACACTGATGTTTTAGCTGTTGCTGACCAATGCTTACATTGAGTCAAGGACTTTTATGCTTCTCATGCTTCTCGTGGTCCATACGTCCAAGAAATGACTTTTGAAAAATATGTATACTGTTCTCCTAGTTTTACGTTCATTTGCTTTGAGTTTGTTGTTCATAAAATTATAAGCAAGAAATGCGTAAACATGGAGATTATTTGCATTGATAGACCCCTTATGCCAAATATATATATATTAATTACATCATGTTGCAATCAAATCGTAACAACTTTTATTCTTTTCCTTTTTTTTTTTTTTATACCATCTTATTCATAAGCTATATACATACAAAATCAATCTCATGTACTTCTTATAAAATTCAAAAATGTAATTTAGCACTATGTGTGTCCAGGTCAATCTTAATCCTGAAAAAAGGCCATGATATTCCACCCAATGTATTTGCAAAATGGTTAATGCTACTAAACACCTTTACAGTCTACAACCTCCTGTCCTGGCTATAGCTCTGGCTCCCTGAGACATTGTTTTAAAGCACTTCTTTAGGCTACTTCAGAAAGAGAAAATTTAGACCTCTGAAGACAGGTTATGTGTTTGGAAAGAAATAAAACCACAATCCTTCCCTTTCAGATCAGTACCAGATCAGTTTACATGTCAATAAAAACAGAAAATTGCATACTGGGAGGGAAAAGTATGCATTCCACATATACTAGAAACTATTGAAAGAGATTGACCATTAACAAGGTTTTGGATCTTAGCAGCAACATATGAGAGTAAGCTCTGAAAAAGCAAGGAGGAAAGTTAAAAAAAGAAAAGAAGATCAGATGCTAGAGATCCCTGTATCAGGACTAAGTGGCAGGTTGGGGTAGCTGGGAGCTATAAGGTACCCTGGGTGGAAGAGGCCCTGAGGGTCCAGTTGGCTCTGACATCGTTGTAACACCCCACTGCAGCCCCAAACTGCAGCCAAAACAGGGTGCATTCAGTGCTCCACTCCATGTGTACTTAGAAAAGATTGGCAGCCATGAGGCACAGGAGACACACTGAGGAACGGCACTTTAGGAGAGTTACTTGGGGAAACACATTGAGACAAGGCACCTCAGTAGATACACGAGGGTAGAGGCGCTTGGGAAGACAAGGTGAGTAGCTGCTGTGCATGGCACTGTTTGGACGGATGGCTTTTGATAAAAGAAGTCTCTTGCCTCCAGGGATGTGTAAGAGAGGACCCAATGCAGGACTGATGGTGCTGCAGAAGAGAGTACTGAAGCGACATCCAGGAGACCCCATGGCCTGGTATGCAGATTGTGCGTTGCACAACTGTGACCACTGCATTGACCTATCCAACCTTCTTCCTGGACTATGCCATCTACCCACAGGACAGTGATGTCATGTAATTTGTAAAACTGCACATATATCTGTTATAAAAGTGTTTTGTATCCAAGTCGACTTCAAACTGTCAAAGTGATTTTAAACCATGATGTTCTAGAAATTTGATTCCATGGTTCTGTTGGTCTTATTATTCTTTATTGCCAAATAGGACATAGATACCAATACCTTTGTCTTTCACAGGCACTAACAGAGAGAACAGAATTAGCTCCCAAAATAAAGAACAGATGGGGATACAAATTCAATAATTTTCTCATTACTAAAAAAAAAAAGTATTCTCTGCAGCAAACCTATTTTCAGCATGTAGGTCTGTCCCTCTAGCTTTAGAAATCAAAGAATATTGTGCCTTGAAAGTACTCGTAAAATAAAGCTTGATAAACCATAACAACATGTTGTAAATTTCTTTTACCCTGGAATATATATTAATATATATCTCAAAAATGCATTCACAACTACTATTAGAATAACAAAAGGCAAAATAATTATGAATATATCCTATCCAACTGCATTATTTTAATATAAGGGATTACAGGGAAATTGATTTATATTTCTTTTGACATCATTCTGTAGCTACAGGCATGCCAGTGTAACCCATGAAAAAGGAAAATTTGCATGTCTTCTTTAATTTACTGGTGTTCCAATATATCTTAAATACTTGATTTTATGGGCACTTTTGTGTTACATAATCTTTTATAAAACTTTCATATTTCTCTTTGACTTCAGTAGTATCAGAATAGGATTTCAAAGCGGTACATTTTACCTAATGCAGTACATTTTACCTTTCTGAAACATTAAAAAAAAAAAGTTATTCCAACACAGAAAGATTTTAATTTTCATTATATATCAAGATACAATAACTGTGCTTTTTCTGATTAATAATCATTTTATTATGATTAAAAATCATTTTTTCATGCATTATAGAAGAACTACTCCTTTGGTTCCATGCTATAAAAGTTGAAATAATGTAAATCCTTTTGCCAGTTTTTGTTCAAAGACAGTGCCAGGAATATACCTGTCTGGATTATGACAAAAATATTTTGTTAAAGAGAATTCATATTCATTTTGAACTCATAGGAACATTTGATGAAATTTTAACAATTGTTAAGGAAATGGTTCTACAAGACTTGTAAACATCTTTGAATATTAGATAGAAAAATTATGAGGACTAGCAAGTGGATGCCCACTTAGCCATTTTTCAAACTTTTATATCTTGACCTTTCCTAAATAATTGTTGAACACAGGCCCTATGATTGACTAACAGTGTGTACAGATGCTTCTTGTTTATCAGTTGTGTGCTGAAACAGTCTGCATACAAAACAGAATTTATTTGTCAGCTCTCAGCTATTCCATATTCCAGCCTGTATTATGGACTACTACTTTTTCCCGTAAGGAAAGGAAGTGGGATAGATGTCAAGGCAATAATGAAAATGCTATGTACTTTAAATGCATTGTAGTCTGTTTATCCTAGCAGAGTTTTTCCTTTAAGGAATTCTCTGCTAGATCTTGTGTTTATCACATCCATTGTAAAGGATTACACAGAATATATTTTGGAGAGGCTCCCAAATCTGCATTTGTAAGAACAGTGGTTATTTCAGATGTGAATTTCCAACTCACGCTCTGTAACTAATCATTTTAAAAGGAATGAAGGAAGTGGGTAAGGATCATCATTCTGTATCCTTAGACAGAACACTAAAAGATTGATTAGAAGCTATATGATTCTTAGAAATGCTCTATGACATACTTAACACTCTTAGAGAGAGAGAAGGAGGAAGAGAGGGAGAGGGCGGAAGTTAAAATACATATAAGGATAAATTAAGGAAAGATACTTTTTCTAATAACATTAGACTTTTTATATTTACTAAACATTATTACTTCTCTATTGTTTATTACATTATCAACATAAAAATATGTTCTGATCCATGCTTCTGTTTTAACTTTTTTTTTTTTTTTTAATTCATACAGTTCTTCTGATGTAAAATTTCAATTTCAGATCCTCCACCAGTATGTCTGTATATTACCCTGGCCACTTTCTCTAGAAAACTAAGCACTTAGATTAGCACTAGATCTAGCACTTAGATTTTAATTGAAAAAATATATATATTTGTCAGTTTTTGTCAGTATTGTGTATGCACCTATGGATGAGACAGAGAAACAGATACCAGAAATAGCTGGCTGAAGGGAGAAGTACATGCTGAGGTATAGCATGTGAAAGTCTCACAAGCCCTTGTAATCTTGAGAGACTAGCAGACCTATCGAATCCACAAGAACTAAAAAACCCAGGCTGGATAAAAGGATGGTGGCCATTGTGTGCAGACAAAAATGACAGTACTATGTTTATATTCAGCTGAAGAAACATAGGAACTGCTTGATGGACCTTCTGAACCTCCTACAAGCCACTGGAGCATGACTGTAACAGTGTGATTCCCTCCTCTGCCCCCTCCCACCTTCAGTCTGGCCTTGCTCGAACACTGGCTGTTGCACTCAGGCAGATAGGGGCCAGTGTACTGGCTACACCTGAGGCACTGCTCAGGCAGATAGTGACCAAAATAACAGCTCAAGCTGGATGCTAAAGAGACTGACAGACAGACATCTTGCTCAGAAGCTGTGGGCCAATGGAATATGCACCAAAACAAGCAATATGACTACTAATCCATCAACTTACCACATAAATAGCGAGCAGCCCCAAAGCCTGTCAAGCTCTTCCACATGGCAGCTAGCTGCATGACAGGATCTCCTCTTGAGTAGAGACACCTCTCAAGGTCATGCCTGCTACAGAGATTCCTTACTCCTTTTGAAAGATCCCTTCCACAACAGGTTGCTGGTAAGTGATTAATAGTTTGTTAAGCTTTGTAAGCTTTGCTAAGATTATGTCTTTGATTGATTGTGTACATATAAACTTTAGATATAAACTGCTGACCAAGTCTGGGACTAGGAGTGGATTCAGGTGCACCTAGGCTCCTTACCTCTTCAGTTCAAGGAATTTAGAAAGCAAGGAGGTCCACCCTGAACCTTGTGACTCAGCGAGAGGGTCTCCCTGATGCATCTGACTTACTCTGTCATTTATGCAGTAAATAATCAAGTGTACCTTGTATCTCAAATCCTGTTAAGTTGCTGTCTTATTTACAATTAAGCTTTGGTAGATCACTAAATGCTGCTTCTCTCTTACGAGAAGTGTATAATTTCCCCAGTGACAATGACTCTCCACTCCTGAGCCTCCCAACTGTTGACCTCCTGACTGTTGCCCCAGCTATATATGAGTGTGTATGCAAGTGTGCAAGCCTGTAAGAGAGATCAGTTTCCTTCAATCTGGTCTCCTAATAGTGTAGTGGGTTTACATGGCAAGGTTTTGGTAGCAGGGGGCTGCAGGGGCGACCTCTGTGAGAAGAATCCAGAAGCTGTTAGAGAAGGGCCAGTTTCAGCCAGCTCCAAAAGGGACCCGCCGCTGCCCAGAGCCGAGCCAATAAGTGATGTTGTTTGTGCCTGTGTGAGAGCAGAAGTAAGAAAGGGAAAAAATAACTGCTGCACAACAGCAACTGAGAGAGCAAGGAGTGAGAAGCAGCCCTGCAGACCACAAGGTCAGTGCAGCAGGAGGGCAGGAGGTGCTCCAGGCACGCAGCAGAAGTTCCCCTGCGGCCTGTGGAGAGGCCCCTGGTGGAGCAGGCTATCCCCCTGCAGCCCATGGGTCCCTCAGTGGAGCAGATCTCCACACTGCAGCCCATGGAGGAGTCCCCGGTGGAGCAGGTGGATGTGGCCTGGAGGAGGCTGCGGCCAGTGGAGAGTCCCCGCAGGAGCAGGCCTGGGCCGGAGCTGCAGCCCGTGGAGAGGAGCCCACACAGGAGCAGGGGGTCTGGGGGGAGCTGCCACCTGTGGGGGACCCGTCCTGGAGCAGTTTGCTCCTGATGGGTGGGCCCTGTGGTGTGGACCCATGTTGCAGCAGTTCTTGAAAAGCTGCTGCCTGTGGGAAGCCCCCACAGGATCAGTTCAGGAAGGATGGCATCCCGTGGGAGGGACCCCACGTGGAGCAGGGGCAGAGTGACCATGAAGGAGTAGTGGAGATGGACCATTAGGGACTGACCGCAGCCCTGTTCCTCTGTGCTTTTTGGGGGTAGGAGGTGGAAGAGGGTGGATGGGGGGAAAATGTTTTTAGTTTTTCTTTGTTTCTCACTGCTCTAGCTTGTTAGGAATAGGTAATAAATGTTATTTATCTCCCTATTCTGAGCCTGTTTTGCCCATGATGATAATTGTTGAGTGATCTCGCTGTCCTTATCTCAACACTTGAGCCCTTTCCATCGTATTTTCTCCCTTTTTTCCTGTAAGGAGGGGGAGTGAGACAGTGGTTGTTGTGGAACTTGGCTGCCCAGCTGAGTAAAGCCACCAGAAATAGAAAAGTGAATTTGCAACAGTAGATACTTCTTACAGACTACATCCAATTTCATGACTGAAATGGATGCAGTATTTCTTTTTGTTGAATTGCCTATATGCCAGTTAATCTCATGAATGTTAACACTTTCACTCATTTTGTCATCTAGACAACTGTCTTCTGCCATTTATTTATCACTACCTGCTGAATGTCCTTTTTTTTCCCCCAGTTTTCTTACATGCCACACAGTAAAATTACATAATTCTATATACTTTCCACTTCTGATTTCCATGTTTAAAATAAAATTTTCTTAGTTGTTAGAGTTTATATATATATATATATATTAAAAAAAAAAAAAAAAGATTCTTTACTTCAAGTGCTTCACAAAACTCCTGCTTCTAGGGATGCTTTTCTTTCTGTGTATGCCTCTCTAAACAACTTCCTATTACTCACCTCATTGTTTAGACAACATTAAAAAAAAATCCAATAAATATCATAGGAGCACAGGATCATGGTATCATGTGGTGGTGGTTCAGATGAGAAGGGAACTCAGAAGATCTCTAATGGCATGTCCTATTCCAAGTAGGATCAGCTATGAGGTTGCTCAGTGCTTTATTCATTCAACTTCAAAGGATGGAAACCACACAACCTCTTAGGGCAGCCTGTTCCATTGTGTGGCTGTCATGATGGTGAAAAAAAGTTCTTAGACAAATTATTTAATGCTTTACTGGTGAAAAGTGGAAAAGAAATTGAACTTTTCTTCTTTCAACAGATTCCCACGGTCCTTTTTCCTCTCACCATGTATCACTGTGAAGATCTTGGCTTCATCTTCTTTGTGGCTTCTGAGTGAATTCTTAACATCTCTGTAACTATCATTCAGTGATGGACAATTAAGTCTTCTGTAATGATTCTTCTTGGACAGAGGCTGTTCACATCTTCTGCATTTGATATGGAAAGCCAGCACATAGTGCACATCTGTAGTTTTGCTACAGTTTGCAGTTAACAAAGTTGATTGTGCCAAGCTAGCTTGAAAATATAATTACTTATATATAATATAAAAATATTGTAATGGATCTATTCTACTTAAACTTCTATTGAAACTTAAAAAGCTAGTAGTTGAACTGAGCGTAACTACAAATTATAAGGCAGATAAAGAACTTGCTAAAAAGAGACAATAAAATTCAAGGAGAAAAAAGCATCTAAAGGAAGCTCCTGTTGGATGTTCTTAACATTCAGTCTGGAGAACAAGATTATTAAGTATTTTTGTGACTGATTCTGACATAAAAATAGGAATATTTGAAGTAAGTTTTCTCATGATATGGAATTAAGGAGATATCAGACATACACAACCAGACCTGAATATTGTAAGGGACTAATAAGATGATCTTCCAGGATAAAGTAATACAAATGGGACAAAATTTAGTACAGTCATCTGCTTAGGAGTTGAGTTACATTGAGTTTCTACTAAGATCTTATCAGTGGGAAATGACTTCAGTGACCAAGACTGTATACTGCTAAATTAATACAGAAATGGAGAATGTCAAAGGAAAGTCTAAAAAGCAACATGCAAAATATTGCTAGTAGTGGTAGAAAACTAACAAAGTTATTATACAAAGTTTTATGAGTCATAGAATACTACTGATAATTCTGTTGTTCCGTGTAAGAAGAAGATAAATAAACTTGCAAGACACTCAGAGAAACGTGATTTAGGATTAGGAAGATATAAAATTTACGTTAAGAATATCAGCTAAAACATCTAGCACTGTTAAGAAAGATAAAATGAAACTTGAAAAGACAGTAGTAAAAAGTATAGAATAAAAGTAAGAGTGATTAAAGCTACGGGATAAATGCTGGTGCAAGAACAAATGGGCATAAAGTGACTATAAATAAAGGTAACATCTAGATTTGAACATATGTATGAAACTGCTTATAAACATACTGTAACACACAGACATAAGAGAAAAGAAAAAGAATACTTCAATCAATAGACTTGGAAAGCAATATGCATTCTAATCATTGATACCAGCGTGCAACTTTAGTGAATACATTTGAGAGGAAATTTGCTTGTGCTAAGTGATTACTATTAGTTTTCAACTTTCACGTGGGCTCTATTTGCACAAATTTATAACTGGCTTAGTAATACTGCATACTAGCCACCTTACATAATTTGGACATTATTGAAATCTTACCCTAAAATATAAACTGTAACAAGCTCATCATGGTATATTTATGTCAGAATATTAATTATGAACATCATTAGTTATATTACCAGAAATTTTTGTTTCAGAAGTTGAATTAATTTTTTGGGTGATATATTAATTGGGTCATTTATTTGTTGACTTATTGCTTCACAGAATTCAGACAAGAGGGACTTATTTTTCTTTTATCCTAAGTGGAAAAAATGTCTAGGAAAAAATAAAAGGAAGAAGTCCTTTTTTTTTGTCGGCAGAGGTGATCGCCGAACCACTCTCTATCATCTTTGAAAGGTCCTGGAGAACAGGAGAGGTGCCTGAAGACTGGAGGATAGCCAATGTCACTCCAGTCTTCAAGAAGGGCAAGAAAGAGGATCCGGGAAACTACAGGCCAGTCAGTCTCACCTCTGTCCCTGGAAAGGTGTCGGAACAGCTTGTTCTGGATGCCATCTCCAAGAAATTGGAAGAGAAGAAGGTTATGAGGAGTAGTCAGCATGGATTCACCAAGGGGAAGTTGTGCTCGACCAACCTCGTTGCCTTCTGTGATGACATCACCAGCTGGGTAGATGGGGGGAGAGCAGTGGATATCATCTACCTTGACTTTAGCAAGGCTTTCGATACTGTCTCCCACAACATCCTGCTAGCAAAGCTGAGAAAGTGTGGGATAAAGGAGTGGACAGTAAGGTGGGTTGAGAACTGGCTGACTGGCCGAGCTCAGAGGGTGGTGATCGGCGGCGCAGAGTCTGGCTGGAGACCTGTGACTAGCGGTGTTCCCCAGGGGTCGGTGCTGGGTCCGGTCTTGTTCAACAGCTTCATCGACGACTTTGATGAGGGATTAGTGTCTGCCCTCAGCAAGTACGCCGATGACACAAAGCTGGGAGGAGTGGCTGACACGCCAGAAGGCTGTGCTGCCATTCATCGAGACCTGGACAGGCTGGAGAGATGGGCAGGAAGAAACCAAATGAGGTTTAATAAGAGCAAGTGTAGAGTCCTGCACCTGGGAAGGAACGACCGCATGTATCAGTACAGGCTGGGGGATGACCTGCTGGAGAGGAGCTCTGAGGAGAAGGACCTGGGGGTCCTGGTGGACAACAGGTTGACCATGAGCCAGCAGTGTGCCCTGGTGGCCAAGAGGGCCAATGGGATCCTGGCGTGCATTAAAAGGAGTGTGGCCAGCAGGTCAAGGGAGGTGATCCTCCCCCTCTACTCTGCCCTGGTCAGGCCTCACCTGGAGTACTGTGTCCAGTTCTGGGCTCCCCGGTATGAAAAAGACAGGGATCTCCTGGAGAGAGTCCAACGGAGGGCCACAAAGATGATACGGGGCCTGGAGCATCTTCCCTATGAAGAAAGGCTGAGAGACCTGGGTCTGTTCAGCCTGGAGAAAAGAAGACTGAGAGGGGATCTTATCAATGTTTATAAATACCTGAAGTGTGGGAGACAGTGGGATTTAGCCAACCTCTTCTCAGTGGTCTGTGGGGACAGGACAAGGGGTAATGGCCACAAAATGGAGCACAGGAAGTTCCGCACTAGCATGCGAAAGAACTTCTTCACGGTGAGTGTGATGGAGCACTGCAATAGGCTGCCCAGGGAGGTTGTGGAGTCTCCTTCTCTGGAGAAATTCAAGGCCCGTCTGGATGCCTACCTGGGCAGCCTGCTCTAAGCAACCTGCTTTGGCAGGGGGATTGGACCCGATGATCTCTTGAGGTCCCTTCCAACCCCTACAATTCTGTGATTCTGTGATTCTGTGAAGTCTAAAGTCCTAGACAAAATAAAGAATCCTTATTTCTCAGGAAGGAAAAAGGAAGGAAAAAATAAATGAATATTAACTATCACATATAAAAAAAAAATCAGCAGATACAAACATAAGAAATGAATATGACTATTAAAAGCAAATAAACCTAAAAAAAAAAAAAAAGAAAGAAAGAAGAAGAAAAATGCTTTAGATATTCAGAAAAGAATATTTTTTTCTAGAAGCTGATCTTAAAAGGTATACATAACATACAGTTACTCTCACATGGGGAATTAAGTATCTCAAAGAGGATGATCAGTATGTGTTCAGATTCTTATGGGTGCTTGTAGAGTGTTTTTAGCTAAGACTCCCCAAACTGTTCTGATAAATTCTTATAATCCGAATGGCTTGTATGCCTACATTGTTGGGGTCCTGAGTGCACTAATGCATTAATTGCCCTAACAGCTTGTCCTGGTTTTGGTGAGGATGGTTTTCCTCATAGTAGCTGGTAAGTTGCTGTGTTTTGGATGTAGGATGAGAACAATGCTGATAACAAACACACTGATGTTTTAGTTGCTGCAGAGCAGTAGTAAGCCAAGGACTTTTCATCTTCTCACACCACCCTGCCAGTGAAGAGGCTGGGGGTGCACAAGGAGCTGGGAGGGGACAGAACCAGGACAGCTGAACCCAACTGGCCAAAGGGGTATTCCATATCATATGGAGTCATACTGAACAATAAATATGGGGTGGCTGGTGCTTGGGGACAGGCTGGGCATCGGTCAGCAGGTGGTGAGCAATTGCACTGTGCATCACTTGCTTTGTACTTATAATAATAATTATTATACGTACTTTAATAATAATAATAATAATAATTAATAATAATCTCTTCTGTCTTGTTAAACTGTCTTTACCTCAACCCATAAGTTTTTACTTTTTTTTTTTTTTTTTTTTTGCAATTCTCTCCCTGGTCCCACTAGGGGTGGGGAGTGGGGAGGTGAGCAAAGGGCTGTATGGTGCTGAGCTGCCTGACAGGTTAAACCACAACACAGCTTCACCTGCATCCTCCAGCAGTGCACTCACCCCTGCTTTGCTTGCCTACCTCAGGTGCTGTGAGACTGCACCCTGTTGAAGATTGTATTGCGCAGGGACTGTGCTGGGGTCACACTCGGCTTGCAGCTCAACTTGCCTCCAAAGAACAGGTCGAGCAGAGCTGCTCCCTGACATACATGGTCACTGTAGCACATGTATGATCTGTTCTTATTGATTATCATAAACTGCATGCAAAATGTCTCCTGCCTATCCTCAGTATGTGCGGAAGATTGTCTTATGTGACCACTTTTCCCCCTAGTCCTAGTCAGCACTTTCTACTGACTAGAAGAGTTATCTATAAAAAGGTTGGTCAGTTCAGCACAGGAACCATCAGGGGAGTTTCTGAAAGGACCAGGTTGATATTCAACGCATGAAACATACAGACTGATCTGGGCACAGCAAGAGATGCCCGGTGTATAATCTTCAGGATAGTTTGAAATTCTGACCTGGAATGCTCCTTGGCCAATTAGTCAAATCCTTTTCTGAGAAGATGACTTAAGAGGTTATTTCAGTAAATAACCTTGTCTCAAGCCAGTTCATTTTCTCAACTGTGTAGGTAACTAAGTGATGAATTTCTGGACCACCCAGAGAATTAATGATTTATGCACACTGCATGTGCACAAAGGCATAGAACACATATTCAACTATACAACAGTCATAGCTAAAGGACCAAATTGAATCTAACTTGCAAATTATGTTCTGTAGCTTTTGCCACACAAAATGGAGCTAAGAAATTATCTTCTATGGATGCTGTGGATATGAGAATAGCAGAACCACAACAAAAGTCCTGTTTCTGGATGTGACAAAGTTAATTTTCTTTGTAGAGACTCACACAATGCTGTGTTTTAGATTTTTGATGATAATAGTGGGGATAACATACCAATGACTTTACTTGTTGCAGAGCAGTGTTTACAGAGACAAGGACCTTTTTTTCTTCTTATGCTGCCCTGGCAGTGAGGAGGCTGGGGGTGCACAAGATGGGAGGAGACACAGCCAGGACAGCTAACCCAGACTGACCAAAGAGAAATTCCATACCTTATGGCATCATGCTCAGCAACAAAAGCTGGAGTAAAGAAGGAGGAAGGGGCAGTGTGTTTGGAGTGATGGCGTTTGTCATCCGAGGAAACCATTACATGCGATAAACCCTGCTTTCCTGGAAGTGGCTGAGCACCTGCCCGTTGATGGGAAGTAGCAAATGAATCCCTTGATTTGATTTGCTTGTGTGCACTGCTTTTGCTTTACCTAGTAAACTGTCTTTATTTCAGCCCCTGAGTTCTCACACTTTTACCTTTCTGATTCTCTCCCCCATCCCACCTAGGGAGAGTGAGCAAGTGGCTGTGGGCTGCATAGCTGCCTGCCAGGGTTTAACCACAACAGCTTAAATGGAACCAAGTGGTCTACTTGTGTTTTATATTGAATAAATCTTCTCACTCAAGCTGAAAGCAAGAGAGGACATAGTGAAAAATAATATGGGATAAAGCTGAAATTACTTTTTTTTTTTTTTTTAATTTTTATTAGAACAGTCTCCCTTAAATATATCTCATATTTCCCTATTGCAGGGCATTCTTGGTCATCTTCATAAAACTTTCCACAGATAATTTATCAAACATTAAATTACAAATATTAGAGAAATATTTACTTATCTATCTATTTATTTATTTATCTGATTATGGTTCTGATATACAGGTATATTGTTTCAACTGAAAAGTTAAAAAAAGTATGTGGAATTATATTTGCAAAGCATTTGGCTTCATAGTAATATAATTTGTAGTGATTCTTTTTAAAAATGTCAGGCCTATAATCCACTGAATTATAACCACGATACTACATTTGTAATGGCAATATGCATGTAATGGTTTTGCTTTAAAAATAAATAATTTGAAGTACAATATTCAGCAACATGAATTGAATCATATAAATAATTAAAAACTGGGCATCTATTATAGGTATGAGTTAATGGGAATAGTATAATTACAGAGCCTTTATTTAATCATGTATTTAGATGCTAGAAAATATCTTCCTTCCAACTGTACTCCTGAAGAGTATGCACACAATTTTAATTTTAGTCTTGGAAGCACCTCTCCCAACAGATTAGTTTTAAATGTCAGTGTTCCAGACTCTAGCCAAATGCAGCAAATGAAAATGTGATAATAAGAGATGTGATGGCTGCACAGCATCTATAATGCATTAATTGACATTACCTTCTAACATTTCTTACATGAAATATATAGGTAGGACTCAGAGGCTTTGTAGCTTATCCATCAGTTGCTAATTGTTAAAGTCAGAATGATTATTTTTACCATTATTTTTTCCCATGATTCTTTTCCTCGAAGGCTCAACTACAGATCAACCACAGCATATTTTTCTGATCATATACAGTATTTTTGTGGTTCCTTATATTCATTGTAGAAACTTTTAGAGATGGACTGCAGGGTGATTCTTTAGCTCACAATGACCACTCAATGCACTTTCACAATTCTTTCTGATTGGATGTGACTCAGATGCCTATACATAGAGATCTAAATTTAAGCTAGTGCTTCTTCCAAACTGCATTTAATCATGAGATATCTGTCTACAAGCAGACATCCTATTCCCCTATTTAAATAGTAGAAGATATTATGGACAGGTAGCCTTCATATGGAGTAATTCAGGTGACTCAGCTTTAATGGGATGGCAGTACAGCAACATGAAGGAAAAGTCCTCCAGGGCATCACACTAAAACCCACACCTCCCACTCTTTCCCTCCGTATTTCTGCTCAGTTTTGCTCCTTCAAATCTGTCATTACTCTGTTTCAAAGAAAAGGAAAAAAAAAAAACTTGGAGGTTTATTTTCTCTTCTCTGCTAAGACCTCTTTCCCATTTACCTGAGGTGAACTATCTAGAAAAACAGAAGGGTCAGTCTTCATGGACAAAAAGAATTAGCCACCATTCTGAAAGGAGGGTCACTGCTTTTAGTCTCACAGAAACACAAAATTTGCAAAAGCTGGCACACATGGACACCGTGGATTCCCTGTCTTGCAGGCAAAACCAAAGCATGTAGGTCATGCAGATATCATCACATGTTCAACCAATAAATATTACAGTTGTTGCCTCTAGTACAGTGCATCTGGTGATTTACATGCTTAGCTTTTCCTAGAAGGGCACATAGACACAGGCAGCTTGAATGTGCTCTATCACTGAGTGGAATAGATGGTAGCATTCTCCCACTTTACCCTGTAAGGTGGAAGAACCCCCATAACATAGGACTGGACAGAATGGAGGGGTAGGGGAGGCCACTCCATTAAATAGGAGTGGGGTTGCCAAAGTACTTATAGAGGGCATTCTGAGTGTACTTAGGAATCTGTGTAAACACCAATCCCCACTTTCCTCATTTGTCTTCAAAGTGTATACCAGATCAAGATAGAGGAGCCAGGAATACGGCTTGCTGTAAATGACTTCATGCCAGACACTTACTGCAAGAGGTCAATACTGACAGATTGCTGCAGTGACACAATCTTTTTTGCAGCAACATCTGACCTTTCTTATAGTTAGTTCCAGCAACGTTCTGGCCAAGTAAAATGCTAAATTTCCATGGCTAACCAGAAACATGGAGCAAGCTCCCAGAGACACATCCATGTGGACATCTGCCCACAAGCCACAGAAGCCAGTGCTGAATTGTTCTACTCCGAGTATGAAATGTTTGCTTCAGGTTTTCAGCAGGATGATCCCATCATCATGATCCAAAGATTACAAGAATTCATGTTGTCTTACGGCAAAAAAAAAAAAAAAAAAAAAAAAAAAAAAAGAATTTATAGTAAAACAAAGTAAATTTATCAAGATAGAGAAGTAAAAGTTGGAGACACAGGCACAAGGCTTGGAAATAAGTGGTGCTGACATAAATTGTAATTTATTCTCTTTCAGCAGCTATTAACAATTGAACATATATCCCTCTGACATGTGGAATACTTAAGGAATAAAGAGGAAAAGTGGGTTAATGAGAGGCTTAATACTTCTGTACCTTTTCTCTTCCCCCTCACAACTCTTTCCATATCATTAGTCTGAATTTTTGGATTGTTGAAAATAATAATGTCTTGTTTTGGGTTCTGTCTTCAGCTGCCAAATTCAATCTTGTACAACATAAAAGGTAGGTGGGGAATTCAAATTAAACTTCCTCACACCATTACTGAATACACTGAATGGAAATCCAACATGGAGAGCTACAGGAGCCATCTACTAAGTGGGAAGTGTTTGAAGCCAGGTGGAAGCTCTCTGTCTTAAAACTGTACATTCAGATAAAAACTATCTCCATACCTGTGTAAACTATATTTAAAACCATTAAGGCTCTAGTTGAATGCTTAATGGAACTACACCTGGCCTGTTAATAAAAGGCAGTCAAAGAGAGGTATCATATTCAGCCTTTGTTTGGAAGGAGCTGACAATCATATGATGTCTCAGATATGGGTCTTCTGCCGGTACCGCTGCTAGAGTCCAAATGCAAGAAGACATCACCATAAAGGGATAATTTTGATAATATTCTAGGACACAATACAAGCTGTATAACCTTGCAAGCAGATACATATGCTACACTATTTTTCTGTGAGCAAGATGATCCACAGAATTCAGTCTTTGATGTAACTATTCAAATCACTAGATCAGTGCCCAAATGAACATACATACACAAGTTCATGAAAGTAAGATTATAAAATGGTTCCCTTTAAATGTATTTTTTTTTTCTTTCAGATATTACACCCTTTTCTGTTTTTCCATTGTAGAATCTTTTGCCAATCTGTATGCTGGGATTGATACCAGAGATAGGTTGCTAGGCAACATAAAATGGAAATCATAGAGTGGACTAGCAGGCATTTAGGATGTAAGCTTCTTAAACCACACCTTGGTCACCACACCTCACAAGTAAATCTGGGATTATTTGCTGATGTAGCAGATAGTCAGTGTCTCTGATAACAGCTACTTGCTACTCTGATATATAGAGAAGTAGCATGCCAAAATGAAAGTTATTAATGAATATAAAATACACAATTAGTAATCATTGGCACAGGACTCGAAACTGATCAGTTGGAGAGGTTAACTGAAAGCACAGTTATGCAATAATGTAACAAATTATCTATCTTTCTAAGCTTAAAGTATACAGTTAAAAAGCAAATGGAACAATAAGCATCAATGAACGAGCTCTTGGTTCTGTCTGAATTAGTAAACAAAACGTTTCCTGCAGACGCTCCTGGATTCTACTACATTCTACTTTCCTGAAAAGTTTTTGGCTTGTGCCAGTAGCATCTCCTAGAGGTAAGTCAAGGGCTTAACACTGATCGTGGATGACCTGCAGAAGGCACTGTGAATATTTCCACTATGTTTTGGAGCATCCGGTAGTTTAACAGTATGAATATGAGCTGTTCTACAGAAATTGTTTGAGTGTTGCACAGAAGTCTGGGTCATAATTTAGTATCATATCCATAGCTTCTGAGGGTTCAGGTGTGCTTTTACAATGTGGACAACTTTCTTGATCCCCAGATCCTGATACTCTATCCAAACATTCTGATTTGCATTTTTATCGTTTCTTTCAAGATGTTCAGAATCTTTTGATAACAGCTAGAGTCTATAGTTTTCTACAAATAATTTTCAAAGTTATACATATATGCATTTCACCAGATTGTCTATATCTGCTGATCTATAATATAAAAACAGTTATTTGAATAATTCACCAGATGCATTTCAATTATTTAAAAGGTCTTAGTATCAGTTCTGATATTCTGCATATTTTCTTTTATTCGCAATGTTGCTTTGTCAGTTGTATGCACAATGATTATTGTGTTTCTGTGGTGAGACATCACATATGCAAACATATAATTTTGTCACCAATTACATAATATGTAATTCTAGTAGGAAACTCACAAGATATCTTTTGTTGTAACTGCTTCTGTTAAATTTTCTTTCTCTGTAATTCAATTCCTGCCTTCCTCCTCACACTCTTGAGTATATCCTTTCTATGGTTTTGGGATGCCTGTTTAAGTTCTCCACCTCCACACTGTCTTTCTCTGGCCTGAACTATATTTAAGCATGCCATGTGAAGTTAAATATTTGTAACAGGAAAACTGAGAAATTAAAAAATAAAATTTATTTTGTTATTCATTGAAAAGATGAAAGATGTGTCTTTAAATCTTTCTCTGTGAAGAAAGAGATGAACCCAGGTATCTTACAAATTTAGTAAATGTGATAGTCATTACTTTGGCAAATTTTACAGAATGCATTTTTACATTACCGCATTTTGAGGTTTGCAGTTTATAGGGAGGATTTTCTGGCTGTGAGAATGGGCTTCATCTCACCTAACTTTACACCTCTGAAAGTCATCTAAGTTTCTTAAATGGTCATTAGAAATATAAACATCTGCAAAGAGGAGGTGGCATTCATCTTTTCATGTGTCTGTAATGTAGATATCTACATCTGAAATGGATTAGTCAGAAATCTTCTGTTCAGTATAGCCACTGAAGTTTAGATAGCCGAGTATCTTAAAGGCTGAAAGGCTCTCCATGCTCCAGTGCCTACTAATTGTATGGACAAAGTTATTTCAATTCTTGAGTTGAATTCTATTAAAAAAAAAGAAAAAGAAAAAAAAAAGGTTTTGTGAAGGTGATCTCTACTCAAGGAATCAATGTTAGGTGGATCTAATCAATTACTTTTCTGTTGATTTTTCTGTCGATAAAGGGACCCCAAAGATTAAATAGATTAAGTTAGTGTAAGGAAGGAAGGAATCCTACTCTTTGTAGACGACATGAAGCACACAGTATTGACTACAGGAAGGACCAAAGTATGCAAACAAGTATGTGTCATACAGTAAGCCAAATTTAAAGAGGATCACTGAAAGAATACTTACCTAGAAGAAGTATTCTTCCTAAGAGGAATCTCTGATATATATATTAGTACAGAAGTGCTTAATTATATTTATAATTCACATTTAAAATATAAAAGTGGATGAGAAACACTATAAAAAATGAATGGCATTTAGAAGATTCCTTTAGAGGCAGGTGCCCTGTGGACACATGTCTAGCCACTGTTATAAATGAAGATACAACTCAATCTGAATTTAGTAATATTTATAAAAGGCAAGTAAACAGCACTGGGTTCGTGGCGACTCTACGCTCTACCAACACGCGCACAGAACCGTCGAACTTTCTAAATATATAGAACATTGCTTGTACATATTCATAAGAAACCCGAGTACGCCTGTACATATGTATGACCTATCCCGGCTTCATATTATAATTAGTATTTTCACAAACTCCTCCTTTTGGTGCCTGTGCAGTGTCTCTCGGTGGTGGTCGTTGGGGGTCGTGGGGATTGTGAGAAACACTCCGTAGCCAATAACTTAGGCTCAGGCGAGGATCTCAGTGAAGTAGTAATTTATTCGCGATTGCAATGGCGGGCGCCCCACAAGCAGGAGAGCGCACCTACTAGTTCCAAAACACAGTTTATATACTTTTTGATGACAGGACCCTCCCCTGTTTCCCCACTGGAGTGGGTAATCCAGGTTCACAATCTATCTGATGCTTCACAGACAATGCCTGGCCTTCAGTTGCTGGCCTGTTTTTGAGGTGGTAATGTTTTCTCCCCTTATCTGGCTTGACTTAACATAGTGATTTTCACCTGATTGCTCTAAGGAGTCTGGTTGTCTGCATTTACGAGGTCACCTGCTGAGCTTTCTTATCACTGTAAGCATATCTCAATACCACATTCCTTCCTTCTAAACAATGTAACACTGCAAAAACAACATTTCTATTCCCACAGGATGAAGGCTCACCGTTCCCCCTCATCACCGCTAGCAACCTTTTGTTCCTGTGCAGACCCTGTGGGTTCCTGGATCTCGTCCAGGCCACAGGGGCGGCTTCGACCGGCTCCCTCTTCTTCTGCGCATGCTCTGCCCTCCACAAGGTTCCCGAAAGCAACAAAACGTGGTCGAGACCAACCCATGCGAGGCTGTCTTTTCCCGCGTGTCGTTAACCCTTGAAACCACACTAATAATATTATTATCATATAACATTAAACAACAAATTTTAACAGTTTCAACCAGCAAACCCCCAGCAACTTCCATGCCTTAACGGCGGGAGAACAAGCAACCCGAGACGGCAAGACGTCTCCTTAATCACCCTTCTTTGTTCCTCTAAACTCTTTACGTTCCTGATGGCCTCATGGTTAAGAGTTTGATGTTATCACCAAACATGGGGCTTGTCGACCCCCATGGCCACACTCCCACATCTCCCCCTTCTTTATTAACATCAACCATCTTCTTGACATGAATTATTACTCCATATATCACACCACCTATTAACTTTCCATTGGCAATTTTTGCATTTTTACTTGCCTTTAAAATCTATAACTTAATGCTTTTGGGGTAAATTGTTTTTAGTAATACTTGCATAATCGTTTTTTAACAGTGGCACAAATTTCTAGAAATGGTCCAATTGCTTTCTGTAATCATTTGTAGATCACTATAAATCATTTTTGTTGTGTACAGAAGGCAAAAACATAAAACAAAGCTGTCAGTTTTCCCCTTATGCTTACACTGTTGCTACAGCCACCAATTAAAGACCATCTTGAACTATTTCCAGCATCTCAGAACACATTAACACTTTATTGAAGCATAGCTTCTCATGCAGTCTTTTGAGACCAACATGGTAATACATTTATTTCCATCATTTTGTTGAAAGGGCAAAAATGCAGTTCCCCCTCACATTAAAATATAGATCTTGGAGGAAA
Organism: Cygnus olor; assembly: GCF_009769625.2. Taxonomy (NCBI): domain Eukaryota; kingdom Metazoa; phylum Chordata; class Aves; order Anseriformes; family Anatidae; genus Cygnus; species Cygnus olor. The sequence goes on along the minus strand of NC_049169.1, from coordinate 167,996,421 downwards.
AAAAAAAAAAAAAAAAAAAAAAAAAGTGCATCAGTTTAGCTCCTGTCTAATACTTTGTTTTCTTCTTTTTTTTTTTTGTTTTTTTTTTTTTTTTTTTTTTTTTTGTTTTTTTTTGTTTTGATTTGTTTGTTTTGTTTTGTTTTCCTGGAGAATTCATTAGTAATGTTTTGACACTGATCATATCTTGGTCATACCACTGACTGGGATTTCCATAAATCTTCAGAAAAGCCAAAGTATTTACAGATTACAATTTACAAAAAGGTGTTACATTTCCAAAGCAATGTCTGCAGTAAATAAATATTTAGTCCCAAGTATCTGGAAACAAAGGGATCAGTCCATTGGTTAATGAAAAGTGAAAATTGTCATTTCAGTAAGTTTAGTTCTACTAAACAAAGGATTCTGAAACACTGTTCTCCTTCATGGGGTTACCTCCTAATCAAAACAACCTTAAGTATATGGAAACAAAAATGCCCAGCCAAATAATTTTTACTGATATTCCAGGAAAATATATGTTTTTCTCTTAAATCATTCATTTTTGAAAATCTGACATTAAAAATGTGTTTCCACATAGTTGTTTTGTATTGCATGGTAACCACTAACTTCTATGCTATTTTAATTTTTACACGTTCTAAACCCAATTCTAAATCTCTTCTGATAGTTTTTTTTTCCTTAAATATAATATATATATTTAAATAACAAATTCCCACAGTTTATGCAATTGTAACTTTTTCACTCATCTTCCATTATATAGAAGCACCCCTTAGCATTCTAAGGAGAACATATTAAAGTCTGTTTGAAACAATATCTAAAAGTGTTTTGGTCTGAAGATTACTACTAATATGATTTTCTTTGTTAGGTAAGTGGTATTGCCTGCTTCTGCAAGTTGCAATTGAAAATATAAATAGTAACATTTATAGGGTTAAAAATAGATTAGTATAGCATAGTTTGGATACAGAAATAAAAATGTCTCTATATAGGTAAGCACATATGTGTGGGTCTGTTGCGGCCAAAGGTGGATTTTCCATCTCACTAGTTAGAGTTGTTCTTCTGGTGGATGAACACAAAGGAACTGCAGTGAAGTACTGTAGTCCAGCATCTGACCTGTTCTCCTTAGTTATCAGTTGTTTCATTTTCAATAGATCCTAAATTCTCACTGAGTTTATGGTGCATGTTTCTCATAGAAGTTTCATATGTTGTAATTCACATAGTTATAATGATTTCTATTTTCTTACTTTGCAGACTAGAAAGTATTAATTGAGTACCATATGTGTTCAGCATATTTTTCATGGCAGATTTTTTTCAAATTATACTGTAGTTCATAAACTTTTGTAATTTATAAGTAGAATCCAGATGACCTGATATAAACCTTGATATACTGCTGGTTATTTAAATGCTTCATGTGAACTCTGCTATAGTCAAGCTAAGTAGATTGAGAATTATTTGTTTTCAGCTTTTCTGATGGTAGTTCTAGTTGGCTGAAGCACTGCAACATGATCTGAAAAGAATGTACATCACTCATTTGCGCTATTAGTTTTTAATTAAAGGCAGCTCGAAATTCCATTCATTACTTGTATATTTTCTATTATGAATTAACTACTGATTATCAAGAGGGTTGATTTATGATTTGTGCCTTTAAAGGTATATGTCTGTAATCTCATTAAGTGTGTATTTATTACATTTCTCTTACAACCAAATCCTGTACTGGGCATATTTATGGGGCTGAGGAATCAATATAAATAAATGTCAATGTATTTGTAGTGATTATAATTCCAGTGTTAACCTCCAGAAATCCAACAAAAGAATGAGCATGTTCTTTCTTCAGTTAAAATCTCACTTTGATCAAGCTGTGTTTTTGCTAACATCACTTAAGAATGTTATAAATTCTTCAAATCAAGTCCTGTTAAGGCAGTCAGTAGGTAATTTCACAACGGGTTTCTCACAAAGTTGTTGGCTGCATTCCATTTTTCAGAAGTTTCTCCTAAAGGAAATTAGCTTGAGTAAATTTCTATAATAGCTTTCTTATCTTATTAGCAGTCAAAATATATGTAATCAAGTTGGAGTTGGAATATGGAATCAATGTGGAGCATCAAACTATTTTTTTTTCAATTACTCTAACTTACTACTTTCAAACAGATGTTTATATAAGGATGACAATTGCAAAAATGCAAAAACTGATAAAATTAATTCTGTTTTCTTTGTTATATCTCCATGATGCATAAATGAACAGGTATTATCTAGGCAGACACCATGTATGTAAATGGCAGTCCATATTTTGGAAAGCGACATCTTGGTTTTAGTGAGAGAGTGTTTTTTATTTATTTTTTATTTTAATGAATTCTGTGTTCTATTATAGGAAAATTTAAATGTAGAAAAGCTTCTTAAAAAAAAAAAAAAAAGTACTAAAAAGTACTAAAATTGCATGCCATACACAAGCGCTAAATATACCATAGATGTGCTCCTGCAAAGGTCACATGTCACTAACACAAATATTCTTTAGTTGCTATTTTATATTCATAACAGATTTTGCCCAATTTAGAAGAATAGTTCATATGGAAGTTTAATTTGGATTGTCTTAACCGATTATTGTATGAATTGACATTAGAGCTGGGAAGAATACATCTTAACATGGAGGCCTTAGAGAGATTGAACAGAAAAATGAAAGTCCCTTCTTTGAGACCCAAAATCACAGAACTATATGCCAGATAAATAAAAAATACTTGCATATATTAAAATGTTTGCTCCCAGAAAAGCAGACCTGTGTTTATTAACTGGAATACAATAAATGTAAAGATGTATGACTGTTTACAAGTTAACACTTTTTCAAAGATAATTTTGTTTTTAAGGATTTTTCAAAACAATTGAAGCCCATCCCCCCATGTTTCTGTAAGACCAGAATTCTCAGTGAAGATTATTTCAGATGTGTAAGGTTAAGCCTTTGTACCTAACTTTGGCTATTTGAAATATTTTACTTTCACCTGAGCAAATTAAATTCCTTATTTTGGAATTCCTTTTGTTATGTCAACTAATAAATTCCAATATTTATTTCCAGAAGATTTGTTCTGAAAAAATGAGATTGTGATCTGTACCAAAGAAATACATAAAACTTCAAATAGTCTGTTCCATAGCTTTAATTTTGTATTTCTTAATTTTCAATATCTAACCTGCATTATCACTTGAAAAATCACAGTATAAATCTCTATCCGCACAGGTTTATTACTTTTACACTTAACAACAATATTTAGCAGAGTTTTTATCTCTTATTGTTTCACACTTTGTAAATTAAGGTCAAAATAGAGAAAAACAAACAAACACAAACAAACAAAACAAACAAACAAAAAATCCTCCTTCTACCACCCTCCCCAAAACCAAAACCAAAACCAAAAACCAACCAAACAAAGAAAAACTGTAATATTCTTGCTATATATGAAATTTTAGTGCTAGGAGTGTCACTAGAAATTATAGTGCTGACTTATATATACAAATAGACATATATGTGAAATGAAACCAGTTAAAGTTCCTGGACTATGATTTCTCAGATCCATCATATTGCACTGAATGCAGCCCTGGGAAACACTGAAAATTTAAGAAATTCTTTGACTTCTTCCTCTCTGCAGGGACCCAGAATCAGTGGTTTGTGACCATAGTGTCCTAAAGTATGTATTTAGAAATGAAAAACTGGAACATTGTTTATTTTAAATGTGACTAGGAAGAATACAGTTTTGTGTTTTTTTTTTGTTTTGTTTTGTTTTGGTTTGTTGATTTTTGTTTTATTTGTTTTATTGTTTGCTGTTTATTTTTATTTTATTGTGTGTGTGTGTGTGGGGGGGGGGGTTATTTGTTTCTTTGTTTTGTTTGCTTTCTTTTGTAACCTAGATTTGTCTTTTGCACATTTGGTAGCAATGCTGCATTAATACTATGTTCACCATGATTGAGCAGAGTCCAAAATGAATGTTCTGATATTTTTTTTTTTCCATTTTTTCAGTCTTCACCAACATGGAGATATGGGTGTTTATTTTGCCTGTTTTGGTTTGTTTTTAACATTTTACAAATGTCACTCTAGCTGGAGTATTTGAACTATAGAAAACAGTCAAACAGAAAAATAAACCAAAAATAACCCAAATCAAATCAAGTTCTGTTGCTAGTTCATCGTAAAGGAATGGGAGAAGATATTCATACTTTTTAGCTCCACCTGGACATCTCGGATTAATTTAGGTCATCTCAGGTAATGCCAGTATGTTCCAATGTAGCTCCTGAATGGCATCACTAAATTTAGTTGTCTTAACCACAACCTGAATACCTTCCTTAAAATGAATAGATAAAACATGGAGATGATTCTTGTAGGTCTCTTCCAACACAGGATATACTATGATTATAAGTATGGTGCCCTGCAACAGACTAGACCTGGATATTGTTGAAAAATGCAGAACAATCAATAGCTTTCAGTCATAGATAAATCTTAAAGTACTTCTACATCATCACAATTCAAGACTTAAGTAAGAGCACTATTATTGGGAATATTTCCTCTTTTAATTTTGCTAAATTGCATTTGACTTCGATTCAAACCTGTATTAACATATGCCATCTCTTATGGTGTGACTAAATGTGTCATCTATCTCCCTATTTTAGGTAAGATTGTTCCTGTTAGATCATAAAGCAATACACATCAATTCATGACCTTATTACACTAATTTGTAATCAAAGTTTTTCCAATGTTGTGTGTGCAGATAAATATAAAGGCAATTTTTTTGATAGTTTTCCAACAGTTACAGCACCAAGAGGAAATTAGGGTCTTTGAGCCAGCACTAAGTCACCCAAATTCTAGATTAGAAAAGGTCATAAAATGCTTTAAAGTAATTGTGTTTTGTTTTGTTTTGTTTTGTTTTGTTTTGTTTTGGTTTGGTTTGGTTTGGTTTGGTTCGGTTCAGTTGTTTTTAATAGCAATGCATAGACCCAGCAGTATTGTGGAATACCTACATCAATATGAAAAACACAAATCCATTACCCTGACTGTTGTCCTTATGCAGAAGCCTGTAACTTTATTTCTGACCTAAAACTTCTTACTACTACTGCACAGTAAGAATATTGTCTTGAAAAACTGTGCCTTTATTGTGGACATGATATACTACATTAGTGGCTCATACAAATGTCCTTTACTTCCATTGGAATAGTTGCATGATGTTCAACCATGTGATACTGATAATTTTCTTCGTTGTGGTACATGTAATAAATAGTTGACACCTTTAATAAACACACGTTTGAAATAACAATAACTAATTTCCAAAGCAAAATTAATTTGAGAAAGAACCCCTAACTTGTAGCCAGTTACCCGCTGTGTACATTTATTGAAAACTACATTCCTTGCAGATGTTATAACCCATGAACTGAAGCCAAGTGATTTTAACTACTTAAGATAGAAGTTACATTATTCTAGCTTGCTGGAATATGTTATTGTAAGTGCAAAATAATATCCTGAACTTTAGGAAGAATATATTCTTATTATGAAGTAATGAAGTGCTTTGGTTTAAAAATAAAATTCATATTGAAGAAAATGAGTTTGGGGGATAACACAGCAAGATCCCTGAAATTCAGTGCCAGCTTAGTTCTCTGGTTCAGTAAGAACGGAAACAATTCAGAAATGTCCTCGTGTGAAAATGGTTTACAGATTCTTTTGATCAACAGTTAACCAGAATCAGAAATGTGCACAAATAAACAACCAAGAACAACAAGTTTTTCATCCATGAGTGGTAGTGTGAAATCAGATTCATAACAATGTTGTTGATGTTGCTATGTCTGTGAAAATAAACAGAAAACTATGAAGAAAAACATTATTTTCCTTCTCTTTCTTTTTTTCTCTTTCTTTTCTTTTTCTTTCTTTCTTTCTTTCTTTCTTTCTTTCTTTCTTTCTTTCTTTCTTTCTTTCTTTCTCTTTCTTTTTTTCTTTCTTTCTTTCTTTCTCTTTCTTTCTTTCTTTCTTTCTTTCTTTCTTTTCTCTTTCTCTTTCTTTCTTTCTTTCTTTCTTTCTTTCTTTCTTTCTTTCTTTCTTTCTATCTCACTCTCTCTTTCTCTCTTCTTTCTTCCCTCCCTTCCTCCCTCCCTTCCTCCCTTCCTCCCTTGCTTCCTTCCTTCATTCCTGCCTGCCTGCCTGCCTGCCCCCTTGCCTCCCTCCCTGACTCCTTCGCTGCCTCCCTCCCTGCCTCCCTGCCTCCCTGCCTTCTTCCTTTTTTCCCAAAGTAATTTTGGTGCAAAGACTATTTTCCTTCCCCCAGGAGACAGTAAAAAGTTCCAACTACTAGAATGCTTCAGAATTGCAAATGACCTGAATCCTAAATACTGCTTTTCAGATAAAATCTAAAATATGTCATAACTATAAGGCAGGTAGAGCTATTGAAAACTGAATGTACTATACATACTAAAATGCAGTAAGTGCTGGCTGGCCATTGTGTCCTGGGCCTTTTTAAAAGTCTAGTGCTCCTGCTAAAGACCTTGTACACAACTAATGTACTTAGACTGTGTTCTCATTTCAGATTATTTATACTCTTTTCATTCTCACCAGCTCTGTACTTGTTATAAGTCTTTTCCTTTACACAAGATTTACAAAAGTCCTTAGAAGAAAACGGTAACTTTTGTTGTGATGTAAAAAGAGAACTGTTTTAAAGCAAAAAAAAAAGGTTTGAATTCTCTATTTTCTACAAAACTTGAACATCAAACCTGAAGAATTTTATACTGTTGTTATTATTATTATTATTATTACATATATAAATACTTTTTTTTTTGGGGGGGGGGGGGAAGGGTAGGGTGGTACTGAACCTAAATTTGAGAAAATCTTTAGGCTTCTAAATCACAGAATAACAGAATCTCAGAATTGTCTAGGTTGGAAGAGACCTCCAAGATCACCTAGTCCAACCTCTGACCTAACACTAACAAGTCCTCCACTAAACCATATCACTAAGCTCTACATCTAAACGTCTTTTAAAGACCTCCAGGGATGGTGACTCAACCACTTCCCTGGGCAGCCCATTCCAATGCCTAACAACCCTTTCAGTAAAGAAGTTCTTCCTAATATCCAACCTAAACCTCCCCTGGTGCAACTTTAGCCCATTCCCCCTCGTCCTGTCACCAGGCATGTGGGAGAATAGACCAACCCCCACCTCGCTACAGCCTCCTTTAAGGTACCTGTAGAGAGCGATAAGGTCGCCCCTGAGCCTCCTCTTCTCCAGGCTGAACAATCCCAGCTCCCTCAGCTGCTCCTCATAAGACTTGTTCTCCAGACCCCTCACCAGCTTCATTGCCCTTCTCTGGACTTGCTCGAGCACCTCGATGTCCTTCTTGTAGCGAGGGGCCAAAAACTGAACACAGTACTCAAGGTGCGGCCTCACCAGAGCCGAGTACAGGGGGACAATCACTTCCCTAGCCCTGCTGGCCACGCTGCTTCTTATACAAGCCAGGATGCTGTTGGCCTTCTTGGCCACCTGAGCACACTGCTGGCTCATATCCAGCTGACTATCAACCAATACTCCCAGGTCCTTCTCGGCCAGGCAGCTTTCCAACCACTCATCTCCCAGCCGGTAGCGCTGCTTGGGGTTGTTGCGCCCCAGGTGCAGGACCCAGCACTTGGCCTTGTTGAACTTCATACAGTTGACCTCAGCCCATCGGTCCAGCCTATCCAGATCCTCCTGCAGAGCCTTCCTACCCTCGAGCAGATCGACACACGCACCTAACTTGGTGTCGTCTGCAAACTTACTGAGGGTGCACTCGATCCCCTCATCCAGGTCATCGATAAAGATATTAAAGAGGACTGGCCCCAGTACTGAACCCTGGGGGACTCCACTAGTGACCGGCCTCCAACTGGATTTGACTCCATTCACCACAACTCTTTGGGCCCGGCTATCCAGCCAGTTTTTAACCCAACGAAGCGTACGTCTGTCCAAGCCATGAGCAGCCAGTTACTTGAGGAGAATGTTGTGGGAAACGGTGTCAAAAGCCTTACTGAAATCAAGGTAGATCACATCCACAGCCTTCCCCTCAACCACCAAGTGCGTCACTTTGTCATGGAAGGAGATCAGGTTCGTCAAGCGGGACCTACCTTTCGTAAACCCATGCTGACTGGGCCTGATCGCCTGGTTGCCCTTCAAGTGCCGCGTGATGACATTCAAGATAATCTGCTCCATGAGCTTCCCTGGCACTGAGGTCAAACAAACAGGCCCGTAGTTCCATGGGTCTACCCTCCGGCCCTTCTTGTAGACGGGCGTCACATTTGCTAGCCGCCAGTCGACTGGGACCTCCCCTGATAGCCAGGACTGCCAATAAATGATGGAGAGCGGCTTGGCCAGCTCCTCCGCCAGTTCTCTCAGTACCCTCGAGTGGATCCCATCCGGCCCCATCGACTTGCGTACATCCAAGTGCTGTAGCAGGTCGCCAAACATTTCCTTGTGGATAGTGAGGGCCACATCCTGTTCCCCATCTCCTTCCACCAGCTCAGGGTACTGGGTATCCAGAGAACAACTGGTCTTGCCACTAAAGACTGAGGCAAAGAAGGCATTGAGTACCTCAGCCTTTTCCTCATCTTTTGTAACTAAGTTTCCCCCCGCATCCAGTAAAGGATGGAGATTCTCCTTAGTCCTCCTTTTTGTGTTGATGTATTTGTAAAAACATTTTTTGTTATCTTTAACGGCAGTAGGCAGATTGAGCTCCAGATGAGCTTTGGCCCTTCTAATTTTGTCCCTGCACAGCCTCGCAACATCCTTACAGTCCTCCTGAGTGGCCCACCCTCTTTTCCAAAGATTTTAAACCCTCTTTTTCTCCTAAGCTGGAACCACCATTCTCTGTTCAGCCAGGCCGGTCTTCCATGCTGGCTCGTCTTTGGGCACGTGGGGACAGACCACTCCTGAGCCATTAAGATTTCCTTCTTGAAGAGTGCCCAGCCTTCCTGGACTCCTCTTCCCTTCAGAACCACCTCCCAAGGGACTCTGCGAGCCAGTGTCCTGAACAGCTCAAAGTCAGCCCTCCGGAAGTCCAAGACAGCGGTTTTACTGGTCCCCTTCCTGACTTTGCCAAGAATAGAGAACTCTGCCATTTCGTGGTCACTCTGCCCAAGGCAACTCCCGACCACCACATCTCCCACCAGTCCTTCTCTGTTCGTGAACAGAAGGTCTAGTGGGGCACCTCCCCTGGTAGGCTCTCTAACCAGCTGCGTCAGGAAGCTATCTTCCATGCTTTCCAGAAACCTCCTAGACTGCTTTCTCTGGGCTGTGTTGTGCTTCCAGGATATGTCTGGGAAGTTGAAGTCCCCCACGAGAACAAGCGCTGACGATTTCGCAACTTCTGCCAGCTGCCTGTAGAACTCCTCATCCGTCTCCTCATCCTGGTTTGGCGGTCTATAACAGACCCCCACCAGGATGCTTGCCTTGTTGGCCTTCCTGCTGATCCTAACCCGTAGGGACTCAACCTTATCATTCCCAGCCTCAAGTTCCACAACATCAAAACACTCTCTAATATAGAGAGCCACACCACCACCCCTTCTGTGCTGCCTGTCCCTTCTGAAGAGCTGTGCTGTCTGTCCCTTATGAAGAATCTTATACTTGCTAAATCTGGCTAAATCTGACTAAATCTTATACTGGCTTCTTATTTACCAATGAAAGCAACTGGAAAGAATATGTTATAGTGAGCAGCCACTGGCTATGTCTCTTCCAGTATGTGAAATACGTCAAGGATGGCTCTCTGGACCTCTCCTCAGGCCTCAGTTCCTTCAGAATCTATCCACCCCCGGGGATCCCCCACAGGCTGCAGTGTGGATGTCTGCTCCACTCTTGTGCTCTCTGTAGGCTGCAGGGAAGTATCTTCTCCACTGTGGTCTCCTCCACTAGCTGCAGGGGAATCCTGCTCCAGTGCTGGATCACCTTCTCCTTCTTCTCTGACCCTTGCATTTGCAAGGCTGTTTTTCACACTTTTTTTTTTCTTTTTTCCTTATTTGTCATTGTATGTTCAGTGTTTTGCCTTTTCATAGAGGTGCTACAAGCTTTGCTGATGGGCTCAGCAGTAAAATGTGCCTCTGCTGGAAAATTAAGTGCTATACAAAAATATGAATATTTTGAAAGGTTGATGGCAGTAAAAATGATGAAGAATTGGAAAATTCATGAATACTTAATTACAAATTGTGCTCACCTTCTTTCTTTTGAAGATCATGGAGGAATAGTTGGTGTAAAAGAGTTTTGGTTCAAGGACATGATTTTATTTAGGGTGCTGGTGGGTGTGGCAAATTTTCTTCTGAAAAAAAATGCCACTTCTCTTAGTTGGGTCACTGTTCTTTTGTAGTAAATACCATCGTGTATAATGCTACAATGATATCACTAGTGACAAAATGCTACAAGATATCACTAGTGACAAAATCTGGAACCAGCAACAGTAAATGAAAAGCTGGAGAGATAAAACTAATTTCACTATTTTTTTCTTAGTGAAAAAATTAGAATAAATGTCTTCTAGTTGGTTTCTTTTATACCTATGCAGAGATCTTCAATTATATTCATGCTTTTTATCCCAGCAGCAGCTGACTTGACGTTTACACATATAGCAACAGCATACTTTTCCTGCTGTTACTTTACTGAACAGTTTTACAATCTATGTGAATCACTGACCTTTGCAACTAAATTCAGACCTTCGGCATTCCTCATAAAAAAAATAAAATGTTCTCAGAAGAACAGAATACTTTGCTGCCTACTATCCAAGCCTACAGAATATAGGATAATAATGTTAGCATCACAATAATTTAAGTTCAGACCATACAGTCTAACAGAGAAAAATTAAAATACGAGACAGATGTTACACAAGAATATATCTGAGGGAGGAAAAAAAAAAAAAAAAAAAAGACTAGAATCTACTAGAATCTTCCAAGCAGTAGTATGCAGTACCTGCAGGAATATAGAGATGATGTATCTGTTTTAGAAAGGCTATAACCTAATTGGAGTGGATTTCCTGTGTATGAAAGAACAAGGAGCTCAAAGTAGAGTGTGGGGGACATATACAGATAGTGAGAACTAACTAATTATTTTGAAGATAATTAAGTATTCTGGCAGACTGGGCAGCGATGTTAAATCTGACACTGTCATTGAATCTAAGGGCTATTAAGTCCTATCTGTCTCTGTATAAAGTAAAACAAATCTATCAATATTTTTTTGTGTGGTAAAATCATGAACAATTTTATAACTTTTATAAGATATAAAACTGCCTCAATGAGAAAATAACCAAATCATTAATGCTTTAGAATGGAAAACAGATTCAGGACAATATTCTCGCCCCCCCCCCCCCCCCCCCACCCCCCTTTGTTTTTTTTTTCCCCTAGAAAGTAAAACATAGTATCTAGAATTCTGGATTGGTTTCAAGGGATGATACCCAGCATGCCGATTTTATTATAGGTTCTTGGTCCTTACAGGCCTCATTATATTTTTGTAAAAGACTGTTTTTTCTCCACATACACTACATTTTTTCCATCTCTTTTCCAAGGGATATCTTTTAAAGGAATATATAACCCCCATAAATAACACTTTTCTGTGCTTTCTCAAAGCTTTTTCAGACTATATATATATATATATATATATATATATATTATGGCATTCTTACCCCAGCATCAGAACCACTAAAAGCCTGAAAGAGCCTGTAAAACCTAATGAACTGCCAATTGTTGTATGGTTTAGGTTGCCTACCTGAAATTTCATTTTAATTATAAAACATTGGATTTATAGAACAGACCTAGCTCAACTGCTTCTGCAAATTCACTTTCATTTTATATAATTGAACTAAAAGAAAGTGTGTTTAGTTCAAACTTTAAAAGTACAGATTTGACATCATATGTGACCCTTTCATCTCTTTGAACAGTATTTCAGTGTATGAGTCTCTCATTTGATTCAAATAGACAGATTCTTTTCTATTCACATAGCACAGTATCTAAAGATCTCCTGTCTGCTTCCATAATTTCCTCTAATGGGACGTTAAGGGAAATACATTTTGAATGTTACCTTTTATAGTCTAGTTCTACCTATCACAGAGTTTATATCTCTCTACCAGAACCAATTTCAGCTTGAAAGAAACAAAAGTACATATTAAAGTAGACGAAAGCATGCATAAAAGAGAAAATCTAAAAAGATATATTTGAGCAATATAATTCTAGGGAATTCCATATAGTTAAGAAAAGTAGGAAAAAAAGAACATATTTTTGAAGGAACTTTGAAATCGCCACTTTGCATGCTTTTTTTTTTTTTTTTTTTTTTTTTTTTTTTTTTTTTTTTTTTTTAATCCTCTGGCACTTCTCCAGTCCCTTCTTAAGCTAGTTCAGCTCACTAAACCAGTGGGAAACACAATTTAAAAAATGAATAGAACTAGCTATTGGGAACAGGTTACCATTCCACTCAGCTGCAGTGAAATGTTAAATCAGCCTACTGCACTGTGGAAGAGTGCCTGTCATAGATGAAAGTCAGCCCATAGCAATATGTTTTTTTGAACTTTCTCATTTCTACCGAATAAGTAAGTGGCTAAGATGGTTTACAAACAAACAAAACCCAGATTTCTACCATGCTCCCCTAAACATCAGAATAGAGTCATGTTTACCAGGTTTACTTTCGCTTTATCATGGATTATCATTACTTGGAATTGTCTAGCTGTTTCTATGCCATGTAGGTATGGAAAATAATAGGGAATAATGAGAATTTTACTGCTACCATTGTGTTTTGAGCTATTGTGTTTTAGGACAGTAAGGATTTAGGATAGTAAGCAAAACAGTGGTGAGTTCTATTCTTGGCTTTATTCACTTTGGATTAATTGCTTCACATTTCAGTTTATCCGTCCAGTAAAACAGGAATAATGATTCTTACCTACCTGTGCAAGGGATATTTAATTAATATCTGTGATGTCATGGGTCTCAAAATGAAAACTGTAATTATTCATCAGGAGTACTAGAGGGTATTAGGATGCCACAAGTTAAGTATAGTAAACTGTTCTCCCTCCTCTTGTCCACCTTGGCTATAGAATTTTAATTAGCAGTTCCAAATTTTTTTCTAAGCAGTCTGCTCTAGGGAGATATGGTGGTGTAGTGGGTTTACATGGCAAGGTTTTGGTAGCAGGGGGCCATAAGCGTGGCTTCTGTGAGAAGAATTTAGAAGCTGCCCCATGTTTGGTAAGGGCCCCACTGCTGACCAGAGCTGAGCCAATAAGTGATGTTGTTTTGTGCATCTGTGAGAGCATATTTAAGACAGGGAAAAAAAACACTGCGCCACACACAGCAGCTGGGAGAGTGAGAGGAGTGAGGAACAGCCTTGCAGGCACCAAGGTCAGTGAAGAAGGAGGGGGAGAGGTGCTCCAGGCGCCGGAGCAGAAGTCCCCTGTGGCCTGTGGTGAGGACCATGGTGAAGCAGGCTGTCCCTCTGCAGCCCATGGAGTACCACGGTGGAGCAGGGTTCCACCCTGCAGCCTGTGGAGGAGACCACGGTGGAGCAGGTGGACCTGCACCGACGGAGGCTGTGGCCTGTGGAAGACCCCTGCTGGAGCAGATTCCGGGCCGGACCTGTAGCCCGTGGAGAGGAGCCCACGCAGGAGCAGGTGGCCTGGCAGGAGCTGCTGCCCGTGGGGGATCCAGGTTGGAGCAGTTTGCTCCTGAGGGATGTACCCTGTGGTACAGACCCATATCTGGAGCAGTTCTTGAAGAGCTGCTGCCTGTGCGCAGCCCCTGCAGGATCAGTTCAGCAAGGACTGCATCCTGTGGGAGGGACCCCACAACACAGGGGACAAGAGTGACCGAGAAGGAGTGGCGGAGAAGAAGCACTATAGACTGACCATGACCCCCATTCCCCCGTTCCCCTGCACCGCTCAGGGGGAGGAGGTGGAAGAGGGTGGACAGGGGGGAAGGTGCTTTTGGTTTCTTTCCTTTGTTTCTCACTTCTCTAGCTTGTTAGTAATAGGCAATAAATCTTACTATCTCCCTACGCTGAGTCTGTTTTGCCCATCAAAATAATTACTGTGCGATCTCCTTGTCCTTATCTCAACCCTTGAGCCCTTTTCATCATATTTTCTCCCCGTTCCTCTTTGAGGAGGGGGAGTGAGAGAGCGGTTGTGGTGGAGCTCAGCTGCCCACCTGAGAAAAACCACCACAGGTGGTGGGGGTGGTATGATTTATGTCATTGCAAAATGTCTTACTTTTTGAAAAGAGCATGTGTTTTATCTATTAAGCTTTGCAAGTATTTGTGTGGTCACACACATAAATGTCCACTGCCTTTGACGGGAATAGAATAAAATACTTTTATAAATAAACATGATGTACTTAAGATAGCATATTTATATGATTAGTTTTCCTGATTTCTTCAAATGAATCAGTGTTCTAAGTTAACGATTACAATTGGTACTGTTTTGACAGTTCTTATTTTTTTATTTATGTTTTTGTATGGGTCTGTGAATGGCACTGGGATTAATTCACACACACAAAAAAAATAAAAATAAAAAAAATCAGATAAAGATTCCTTAAAGATTCCTTAAACTGGAAGCAGAAATGTTTAAATCCTCCAGCATCCTATTCAGTACACATTTTTTATTTCAAAATTACTGCACAACTTTTCTCCCACTAGGTCCATTAGTCAGCCAACATAAAGTGATGTATCTCAGTTTATGCTAATAGGACTACATTAATATGCCCAACATAATACTGATACACAAAGATCCTCAGTATGCAGCTATAGCTTACAGTCATTGCACACAGTTGGACATTCCCACTAATGACTGGGTTTCATTGCAGGAGTAAAATTTGTGATTTAGGTCCAGTTTCCACAAGGTTTTTCAACTGCCTACATGCTCTAGTACTCTGCTGGTACCCTGCAGCACCCTTGGTGTATCCTGTTGGAGTCTAAATTTCAGATGTCTAATACAACACTGGCTTCTTAGAAGAATTACAGAGGTTTAATGGGGCCTTAAAAAAACAGAAGAAATCCCATCTGTATATGTTTATGCAAACAATTTAATTACCACTCATTGAAAGAGATCTTTATCTACCTTTCTCTGCAGCCTATATGTGAAAGCAATGCATTAGAAGTACTGTTCCACTGAACATCTAAAATGTAAGGGAGTTTAAGTATACTGAAGCAGGATTGGGAAGTTGCAAGCAGTCAAATAAAGATTTTCAGAAATATCTAGCTTTTAAGTCCTACAGATATTGATATGCTTTTTATGTCCAGATACTCTTATAAACATAGTATGAACAATCTAACATTTTCAACCTGTAACAGAAGAAAAGTTTTAATTGGTGAGGTCAAAGTGTTTGATTGGAAATGCTGATGGAAAATATCACATATAGAATCCTGCATAACTTGAAGGTTTGTTCTTCAAATGTTGCTGTTTTCCAGTTCATTTACACAGTTATTTTATTGAGTAATAAACACCCAGATTATCTAAAAATGTTTAATGTTATACTTTCAACTTTAAAAAATACTGTTTGTTGTTGTTGTTGTTTTTTCCCTGGAATTGTTTGAAACAATATGTAACTGAATCATTATTTCCTCATTATCGTATGAAAATATTTTAAATACTGTATTTTAGTTTTATATGGTATGGTTATGTTCAGAAGTTCAAGCTTGTATTGTTTCATGAATTATTTACATGATTCCCATGCTGTTATGACTTTACCTAACCACTCCCTTCAGCTGCACATTTTTGTAATAAGGTCTCACAGTCTCTGAGAAGTTTTACTGTGAAGGAGAAATAATGTGCAAAATATAGCTAAGACAGGTCACATCAGAAAATAATAGCGTGCATAGATGAACTGAAATAAATAAATTTCATAAAGCAATTTTAAATATCAGAAGGCCATAAACTAGACTTTTTCCATCTTTATAACAGCAACTCAATTTTCATGACTGTATAGATACCCAAATGTAAAGTCCAAGTAAAGAGCAGAAGATATATTAGACTGTGTTGCGGTGTTTCACAAGATTGCTTTGGGAGTGCAATAAGCAGGACTGCATGTTAGAACAGAACCCATCTACCTCTGCTAGAGTAGGGGTAGAAATTTGTGGAAATTTCCACAAATAGAAGATTTGTGCCACTGGCTTGGTTTTCTGGAGATGTTTGAGTCTGAGCATTTTTGGCATTTTTGGAAGTCTGCAGGCCTGAATCAGTTTATCTTTTTTTTTTTTTTTTTTTTAGGTATGACCTCATCTGGTGTTGTGTAGTATATTGTATATTTTTATAAACTGCCACACTTCAAGCATTGAAGATACTATTAGATCTATTTATTTATTTATTTATGGTGGAATAATGCAAATGATAATTAACAATTTTAAGCTATATCAGTTATCAGTAGTGGTGTCTTTCAGGGGTCTGTCATGGAACTGTTACTGTTTAATATCTTTATCAGTGACACAGACATTGGGATCAAGTACACCCTCAGTAAGTTTGCAGATGACACCAGGCTGAGTGGTGCAGTTGATACACGAGAAGGAAGGGATGCCTGGACCTGGACAAGCCTGAGAAGGGGGCCTATGTGAACTGAGTCCTGCAGAGAGAGACTTTGGGGTTCTGGTGGACAAAAAGCTTGACATGAGCTAGCAGCGCACACTTTTTACTATGATAAAATAATTTATTTTTTTGCTTTCAGCACTAAGTAAACATATAAATTCAATCCTCTACTATGCTACAGATTTATTTTGAATGTTAAGGGTAATTGCATTAATGCTGATATTATGTGTACTATAAATTACTTGCTTGGTTTCTAATGGTGTTTATAGTGCTTTGTGCATTATTATGATGAAAATTGAATATACCTTAATTTGTCTATTATTATCATTCTGCATGGAAAAAAAAAAAAAAAAAACTTAACCAATAAATAAAATGTATGTTTGTATTTAACATTTTTCCTTGAATTTATTCCCCACCACTGAAAGCTGCATCTTAGAAGCTGTATCAAGCTGGAAAGCTAGACAGATGGCAGAATACAGAACCTGCCATCAGGCAGACAACAACATACAAAGGAAGAAATTCTTCATGGATTCTGCATCAGTAAAAAGTCATCATTGATTAAACTTGCAAAATAAAACAATGTGAAAGTTCTTAAATGAATAAAGTCTACAATAAACAAGAAAGTAAGATGTTGAGTGTGCTAGAAGGCATTATTTTGATTAACATAATTTCCAGCATTAGAAAAATACTATTTTTTACTGTAAAATTTTATTTTAAATCTTTTTAAAGGCCACAACAGTTTGCAAAAAATACCTTTCTATTCTACCTAAATATCTACTGTCTGTCAGTGATATTGTAAACCTGACATTTTTGAAAACCATGCTAATTTAAAGGTTAATTTTTATTCATAAATACTTCACATGTGCTAATTTATTATGCTGTTTAAACCAGAACACCCTTAAAGGAAAATGTCTCTGTTGCACTCTCTTGTTTCAAGTACAGGTACTTGACACTTATTCTAATACATATTCTATTGTATTCTAATACAATAGTCTTATCTAATATTCTAATTCTAATAAGTTCTAACTTATTCTTACACTTATTCTAATGCTTAGTTATGCTGTTATGCTTAGTTATGCATGACTGGGTACTGTTGAGAATCAACATCTCATGTTTTCAGTTGTAAGTATCCTTAGCCATATTTTTCACGAATCCCAGAAAAGGTTTTGAAGCATCATATGAACAAACCAAAAGTTGGAATGGTTGTTATTACTATTCAAAATTATAAATCTTATAAAAGTAGAGCCAGTAACTCAATCTGTAGGACTGCGTGCTGTTGTTCCAAAAAAGTGTATCGTTCTCCCTGATCCTGTTTCTCTCTGTCTATCCTGTTCTCTCTGTCTCTCTGATTATTTCATATAACATGGTGATTCAAGAAAACTTGAAAGACAGAAATTTATTCTCAGGATTTTCTCAGATTTCAAAACTTTTTTTTTTCTCTTTTTTTTTTGCCTTTTATGTTCTTGTCAGACAAAGTAATACTTAATATGAAAAAAAAATGGGGGATTTGTTAAACTAAAATTTCTTCTTCCATTAAAAACAGAGCAATTTTCTGCTTTTTTAAATTTCCTGGCTTGTACTATGTTTGAGTGGAATGTTTCAGCTGAGACTTTATCTGTACAAGATAAAAAGAAAAAATATAGATCAGAAGTTCAGTATCTAGTCTTGCTTAGGAGATTATCTAGTTTTGTCCAGGAGACTGGCGATTTGAAGGTTCTTGACAAAGTACCTCAAATATACGGCCTTAAATCTGTACATGATGCACAGGACAGTTTCCTCTATTATACAGACTTCTAAGGATCCTTTTGCTTGTTACAGGAATTGCCAACTACAGCTCATAAAGCGTCATATCACTGCAAAGCCGGAAGCTGTTTAGACAGGTTTGCCTGAAGAACTCTATGCCTGTTTCTGTATCCAGCACTGTTTAGCAAAGAATGACGATACCAACAATAAAGTATTTATATAAGCAGTTTTATGTTTTTTTCTTTACTGAATCTGTTCCTGCTTTGGTTCAGTGCCAGAACATTGAGTCCATCATATAAAATATGAACAGCATTCCCTACCCTACAACCTTAAAATCTTCTACAGATAAAAAAGGAACTCTTTTTACCTTGATCTTCTCTAAAAGTTGTAGACCTAGTTCTTGGTACAATTATGTGCAACAATTGGCTTCTAGACTAGATAGCTGCAGTGTAGCACGGGCTTCCACATTAGAAACTACAGCTGCTTCATCATGTTGCTTCCTTGCACTAGGAAATAAACAAACAAAACGAAAAACACTATGTCATACCTTTTGTGCTTCTGATTGTGATTCAGTAAATTGACTGTGTTCTGTATGATTTGTTCGGTGTGGCTGTCATGGAACAGTGTGCTATCATGACCTTTGAGACCTAATGAAGTACCCAAGATAGCAGTTTAGACATTTATATTCCTGAACCACATCAAGCATTCCCCACTGAAAAAAACTGCCATCCTCTTTCCCTGATGTAACCAGTGACCGACAATGCGATATTATATCTCAGGTGGATCCCTCCAAAAGGAGGTGTATCTCTCTAAAAGGAAAGAAGTAGAGTTGAAGAACTGAATGGTTCTTCTCTGAGAAATCATTTGTCAGGAAAGTCAAAATTATTCAAGGCTTTGAAGCTCTTTTCTCTTCCTAGGTAGCCTGCAAATTTGCAATGGATATTTGCCATCTATTGGGTTTGAGATAATATGTCAGATATGATTTGTTCTCAAGCATAAGACCATTAGAAAGTCGAACCTCAAAAAAACAAGCAAACAAAAAAAATATCTCTTATTGTCTGCAGAAACAGGACTTGAATTAGAAAGGAGGAAAGGCTGTTTAGGGTTGAAGGAAAAATTGATTCATGAATTGTTGTTGAAATCAATGGCAAGATTCCCATCAGCCTGTGACGTGCAGAATTAGATCCTCAGTACTTAAAGCTTTTCTCCCCACACCGCACCTCAAGAAAACCTGTGGGAAAGCACATAGTGTCAATTTCTATGAAGACCAATAATAAGACTGGTGCAGAGGTGAAGTTTTTGTTGCACAGAGATAGCAAAATATATTATTTTCCAATATGATATTATAATTATTTTGTAAATGCAAAATGTGAGTTGTATTAAACAATTCAAAAAATCCATAAGTCAGGCACGTACAAAAATATTGTGGCATAATATTCTAATGCTGACATGTTACTGCTGGTGTTGAGAATCACCATGCCAACTCTTGAATAGGCTGTATTTTAGTCATGTTCAAATTTGGTAATCATACAATTTCTTTTACTGGCTGTGATTTAGAAAGCAAGAAAGACACCTAGCCTTTAGGCACTATCATGACTCCCAGAGAAGAATGCATGAGGTGATAATGGGATCTGTACTCTGAGAAGAGAGCTGAAACACCTATTTCTTATCTCAGTCCCTCTCCTGATGTAGAAAGTGCCCAGAGGGTTGTGAAGGGCAGACTTTAACCTCTTTGCTCTTACTAGTAAAATGGAGACAGAACTTGACTCCTTTTGCAATATACTTCTTTTGCCACACTGGTTTGTTAACCAGACAACATCTCAGGGAAAATTTGCAGTGGCAGAAACAAGCATGTCTTGGAGAGCCTTCTGAAATTGTTCAGAAGCTCTTCCTATTCACTGCTACCAAATACCACTGTCTAACTGTCAGAAATGTTTGGGGCCACGTTAAAAAATTAAAGTAGTTCTAAACAATATACTGATGCTGAAATACTGAACAAATACAAATATTCACACAGTTACCACAGAAGAAAATCATTACATTGGTAAAAAGATATATATATATATATATATATAATCATTAAAGCACTATACAAAACCAGTCAAAATATAACTTTTTTTTTTTTTTTTCCAAGAGAATGAAGATCCCACATACATATACTTTTAAAGTCAAACGGAGTAACATTATTTTTTTTAAGCTAGTTGTGAAAGACAAGATGAAATAATAGTACTTCCTATATAACTGATGCATAATAATTCAGGTTTCCAGCTTAGGTGGAATACTAGATTGATTATTAAAAACAGAATTTGTTGGCCTGTGGAAATGTAGTCAAATAATAATTCTGTCAAAAACCTATTCTTACAAGGCATTACCACTGTTTTGTTTAACACAAAGGGTTTTTGGCATGCATTTAACCACAGGAAACTTGAGAAAGCAGAGGAATGTGACTGTCTGTGTGTTCTGTTCTTACAAAGCTTTTGCTGCACCAAGTTTTCTACTTGTTAATCTTGAAAGATAACCTAAAAACCTGTCAAAATGAAAAGATTGTAACATAAACTACTGTAAATACTTCATAGTAGATTCAGTTCCAGCCAATTTTAACTAGCAAGTACTTGGACACATAATTGAGTTGCATATCTAATACATAATAAAAGGAAAATCTGGATGGAGGAGCAAATGCACATAAACATCAGGTAATGAACATTTCTGAGGGCTAGCTGCAGTGCTTTCTTTTTACAAGCACTATGTCCATAATGCCATCTAAGAGCCTATACAGCTGCATTTTGAAATGAGTTGTATTTATTGCCCTCTTTACCTCCTATAGGAACTGTTCCCAACCTCAAATTAATAATTTTGAAGAAAGGAAGATCCTATTGACCAACTGCTGTTTTCTAAGAATCCACAATCTAATTTAATTTGAGATTTTCATATATTTTGGACTAATCTGTGAAATGGAATGGCAAAAGCCTTCAAGATGTCTCAAGCCTTCTTTTTCTCCTAGGAATATCTGCCTTGGAGCCCCGTTAAAGTTGTCTTTTTCCCCTCAAAATGGAGTATTTAAAAATAGTGTCTTTTCATTGAACTGAGTATTCAAAATATAGTCTACAATATAGATTAAAAACAATACTATTCCTAGTAGTCTTTCTTTTACATTGCATTGCTAATGTAGGCAGTGAAGTGAACAGACTGCAGTTCTTTCTAGTGTAACATGAACAAATGCCATTGCTTATGTTCTAATCATTCACTTCACTAAAATAATTTACAGTGAAAACAATGTTGCAAGACATCACTAGTAATATCATATGGCCAAGTGTGGACATGATTTATTGAGTTGAGTTTGTGTCACAGATGATGATATCTGGGAAACAGCAAATTGAATTTGTTCTTCAGCTCTCAGGCTGAAGATATGTGGCTATAAGTTAATAAAGGATAACCAGAATGATATGTCTCAGACAAACTGAACCAGTGAACAAGAACTTAGTTATCCTACTGGACCTGTGGCAATCATGGATAGACACTGGCTAGATTTAGAAAAAATATATAAGGAATTATCACAGTTTAAAAAATCATAAAACCATGACCACTTTTCTAATGGAATGTATCCTGTTTATTGATTGAAACAGCAAAGACATATAAGTTATGACTAATTTAATTTTGATCAAACTTTTATTTTCTAAAGTGGTGTTGACGACTGTGAACCCACTAACATTGTTCAGTAGATGAGGGTATGTGATTTGCTACAATTTCCTGAGAAATTTGGCTTGGGAAAAATGGTATTTTCCCCTGTATCTGTGAAAATTTGGCAGCTTTTTGAACAATCCTTTTGAAACAGTGTGATTCAGTCTGATGAGCTAGGGCAAAGGGTGAATCATTATAAGCAAGATGTCTGACCAAGGGACTTTGGTTAAATGGATTTTGATTTTCCAAACATTTTGAAGATTTGATTCAACATTGATTGTAGAACACAGCCTCTAAATGAACCTAAACAGTTATCAGGGTTTGGATCATACAAAAAAGATATTTACTGGGATCTCAATTGGATGATATGTTCCTTATTTTCTCCCTCACCTTCTTCATGATGATCATCTGCTTCACATGAGCTATGCTCAAAATCCACAGATCACTAACATAATCTTGAGTCCTCATACAGTAAGAATGATACATATAACTCATATTTGGATTTCCCAGCTTTGATAACCTGCTCCTTGTGCACAAATCTAATGGAAGATGTTACCGCTGTTACTTTTCACTGTATTGTGAAGTTTTCTCTTTAAAATCCTGTGCTACTGTGTTATAAAAATATATTTTACTCTGAGGCAAAAACTTGGTTCTAAGAGTTAAGTCTGAGCAATTTGTGTGGAGCACAGAGACTTGGCACTGGCAACTTTGAATCTCATTGGGAAAAAGGAAGTTTTAATGTGTTTATAATTTAATTGTTTTTAAGTGTCAAATCAAAGCACAAGTACAGAGACATAGAAAAAATACCATCTAATCAAAGCTACTTTAAGTAATGGTCATAAAATAAAGAAAAAACAGATTATATCTTCCTTTGTCCTTTCCTTTCCTTTCCTTTCCTTCCTTTCCTTCCTTTCCTTTTTTTCCTTTCCTTTCCTTCCTTTCTTTTTTCCTTTCCTTTCCTTCCTTCCTTTCCTTTCCTTTTCCTTTTTTTCCTTTCCTTTCCTTTCCTTCCTTCTTTCCTTTCCTTTCCTTTTCCTTTCTTTCCTTTCTTTTTTCCTTTTCCTTTTCCTTCCTTTTTTCCTTTCCTTTCCTTTCCTTTCCTTTCTTTCCTTTCCTTTTTCCTTTCTTTCTTCCTTTCCTTTTTTTTTTTTTCCTTCCTTTCCTTTTTTTTTATTTCTCTCTTTCCCTTTTTTTTTTTTTCCCTTTTCTTTCTCCACTTAATCAGTGATGCTACGTGGGAGAATCCTCATCAGTTTGCTGATACAGAAAGAGAAAGTATACAGGAGATAATTCAGGTCTACTCATTCTCTTTCAGTGTACTGTTCAAGATGAGATTGTAACGTTAAGTCTTTGATGTTAATTCTTCCACTTTTTTTTTTTTTTCCTTCAGAAAGAAGGTAATTCCACTATTATAAAGTTAAATAAGATTAAATTACAGATAATGTACACTGATCATCGTGGGCATCCTAAAAAAAATACCTATTTCTTTTTTGATATATAAATAAATCCTCATGTCAATACTCAAAGATAGACACCCAGAGTGTCTATGTCTAAATCAATGAGAGCTAAAAGTTTTTCACTAATTGCTATGGCTTTGGACTAAGTTATTTCTGCTTCAGAGCAGAAATTCCTTAGTGTTTCTTATAATATCCTATAATAATATATAATATATACTGTCTTAATCATAATTTGAATATATATTTTAAAATCTTGCTCTTATAGCTTGCCCCACTATTTTAGACTATGATAGTTTAAAACTTAAAAATTCTTTCTTTCCATTACCCTTTTCTGTTTACCAGGCTTATATAAGATTCATTTTTTAACTGTAATTTAATCATCTGTTCTTTGAATTAAATCATGTATACATCTTGAAAAGCTATTTTCTTGTTATTAGTTAGTCTGTATTATATATGAAAAAGCAAGGATCATCAAGATTGCTTACTGAAATGTACTAACAATAATCGATGAAATGATGTTTGCTTATGATATGACGGTGTACTTTATTAGAAATTCTACAAATTAATTGAGATCTGAATATATGTGGTGAACGGTACATAAATAAATGCAATTCCTTTGATGTCAGTTGTAATATCATACATTGTTTTAAAGGAGATCATCCTTTGTTTCAATAAATGATCCCTAAAAGACATTGTCTTATGTTAAGTCCTTCATTCAATAGTTGACCTTAATTTGATAATGTAAAGTGATACTGTAAAGCTGGGACTGTTTGGAATAGAGAAGAGAAAGTCAGGTGGATTCTCAGCAACATCTATGAAATTCAGGTGGATTCACACCAATGTCTGTAAATACCTGAATGAGGGTGCAAAGAGGATGGAGCCAGGCTCTTTTCAGTGGTGCCCAGTGCCAGTACACAAGGCAATGGGCAAAAAACGGAACAAAAGAGGTTTCTCTGAACATCAGGAAATTCTTCTTACTGTGTGGGTATGTGAGCGATGGAACAGGTTTCCCAGAGAGGTGTGGAGTCTCCTTTCTTAAGATCTTCAAAAGCCATCTAGACACGGTCCTGGGCAACCTGCTGTCTGTTGCCCTACACGAGCAACTTGAGGAAGTTGGACCAGATGACCTCCAGAAGTGGCTTCCACCCTCAGCCATTCTGTGATATAAATCCTGTTGGTTAAGAAACAGTGAATTGAAGGAAGATAACATGGCAAAAGCAAAAGTTTCCAAAGTTTCCAATAGTTATTTTAAGACATTTTCTCGCCTAGTTTGGATTTAAAAAAAAAAAAAAAAGTTGTCCATATTCCTAGGATTATAATGTTTGTCTGTTTATGATTTACGTATATTACAGACCTGTCATGGAGAAAAAATATGCATAGATGCTGAAAGAAATAGGAAGAAGCAATGGTTATGCCCCAAATAACATAACCTAGATGTAATCATGAGACAAAGGTCAAGTTCACACAGATGATGGTGATCAAGGAATGAAAGAGCGAGCTGTCACTGGTCAGGATGGAAAGTGTTCTGTGTTCTGTGCATAACACAGGAAAAGTTTTCTCTTTTTGATTCTATTTCATATTCTGCAGTAGTTCTATGAGCAGAACATTTATTAATATCAGTGGGTCTTATATACATGGCAGATGCAGAATATACCATTAAGAACTGCAGTACAGATTGGAGAACAGAATTTTATCCTTTATTCCAGCATTTCTTAGCCTTTAAGAGTCTTTCAAGTAAGATTTTCTACTCTGTGTCCTGATTTCTTTCATTGTCTAAATTTTATCAGTGCATTCCATTTAGTCCTTTCTCCTTACTGAACTTCTTTCTGTCCTCTGGCAGATCTGTAATTGAAGACCGATACACAGTAGCAAATACCTTTGCTCTCACTCTGAAAAAATAATAATCTGAAACTCTTCTATGTCAATGATTCTCATAAATCTCATGCTTAAATTTATTTTTGCAGTTTATTATATTAATTACAGGTGCACTTGCTTATTATTATTTCTGGCTGATATAGCCTTAGTAGTTATTGCTACTCAAATCAAACAAAACAAAACCACCAACAACAACTAATACAGGGGTTCTATTCCAATGACATGTTTAAAGGCATTGTGATGGCACAGAAAACTGTTGAGTTATCCTGTGCGTACTAGGATGTGCAAACTAGAAGTGAACAAATCCTACCTATCCTAGTCTACCTGAAGCTATTTTATATCAACTGAAGAAAAGACAAAAAATTATCTCCCTTTTAAAGAAGATTTTAAGGAATTTTTAAGGATTTGGTTTAATTATCATCTGTAAATTTGAACACCATATGACACTAAATGTTATCTGGTAGTAAAGTTTGAATGAAGAGAGCACCTATAGAAACAAAAGAATAAAAGATTTAAATAGGGAACTCACAGGTAAAAACTCCAGAAAATGTCAAACTTTTTAGAGTCTTTTGAAGTACAAAGACAACTTGAATAGACATAGTAAATAATGGTGTTTTTGGAAATAGATTTTTTTGTTTGTTTAATTTAAAAGTTTAAAGAATTTGACTTTAAATGCTTTTTGTAATATTGTATAGTTGGAAGCTATTCAATTATATTCACCAGCTGAGAAGACTTAACAGGGTGTACATAGGAAATAAAGACTCTTAAGGAAATTTATGCCTTATAAAGAATGAGGCTTGTGTATTATATGTTTTATGTTAGAAACCCCCAAAGAAAAAGAGAATTAAGAGCAGGTTTGAGACTAGTGAGAGGGAAAGTTTTAGAGGGTATTTAGAATCCTAGTAAACAGGGTTGTAATAGGAATCTGACACACAGAACAGAGGAAAGGCTATTAGGACTCGATTTAAACTTAGAAAAAGCTATTGTGTTTTTCTATGTCACAGAATGATACAAATTCATCCTGTTGCATTTCAAAACTAAAAAAATAATATTTAAAAAATAATAAAAATAATTTATAAAACAGAAATATGTGGAAGAAAAAAAAGCATGCATAATTAATTTATCTGTAAGAATTTGCAAGAGCTGACATGGAAAGAATGAAAGTATCTAAGAAGATATAAGTTATTGAAGATCTTTCAAAGAAAATGTCTGAAGGTGTATGATGAGATTACCTTAGACATGAGTAGAACCCTTATTATTCGTAAAATGGCTGCTATTGAAAAAAAAAAAAAAAAGATGAAATGTCAGAAGTTATGCTAAAGATTTGTAAGAAAAAAGTATTATTTCGAACATAAGTAAAATTCAGATAGTACAGCAAACAAATTACTCTGTCTCAAAATACTGCAAGACATTGAAGAATAGAAATATCAAAATACAGTTAGGAAGTTCAGACTTTGTACTATCCATATAACTGCTCAGTAGAAAGTGAAGAAATGCCTAATCATGGTGAAGTGCTCAGAATATGCAGTTTTATAAGTGCCTAAAATGTATTTATATTTCTTAAAAATATGTATTTAAATTGCAAAAAAAAACATCCTAGCCCCAGTGTAGTTTCTGAGGAGAATAAACTGTGTCTTTTCCTCTGCTTTTTTGCTCATTGTGTACCTTTGGAAGCAGAAGCAGAATCTGAGTGTAAAATGTTACAAAAAATAATTTGACTTTCTTTGTTGTTGCTTTGTTGTTGTAGGACAGCCTCTTATTTACTTTTTTCTCTAATAAAATTAAAAATAATATTTACAATAACAAGTCGTATGAAAGGTTTTGATTACATAAAATGAGTTTATGTCTTTTAGTAATAATAAAACAGCTTTATTATGTAACATTACACTTTCAATAAAACTATAAAACTGTAGAACTTATAATAAAAAAAAAAATGTGGGAAAGGATTCCTGTTGATACTGAAGATTAATGAATTAATAACGCTTTGTTTATGGACAGTTTTGGATGAAAACCTATTGTTTTACAGCCTTTATTAAGCCAACATGGCATAAGACAGCCTCATCTAAACAAATAGCATTAGTATTAGCACCTTGATATTTGAGGTCACAGGCTTCAGCTGCTGTCCATTATCATATGTCCGTCTGCTGGCACACTAAGGCAACCAGACATAAGCCAGTCATATCCACAAAACAGTATTTTTACAAACTTAAGCCTACATTATCATTGCTTGCCTCTTAGCAAATCCTATCAGCTTGAGTACAATGACAGCATCATTAGTTTTTGGTATACTTGTAGCACTACTTCTGGTGATTGCTGAAGACATTTTTGTCAAATGTAATATATGTCACTCATTCTTACTTATAGGCAGCATCTATGAACAGCATGGTGGTGCAAAGTAAGCTAAACAAAACAGTATTAATTCATGTAACATTTTTCTTTCCAAATCCCTAACTATGCTCTAATAAATCCACAGAATTCTCACTGAATTTGATAATAACACAAAGTAAACTGAGCAGATTAAGTCAGGGAAAAGATGTCTGAGGTTATAGAACAAAGCAATGGCAGTTAAAATTATAGCTCAGGAGCTCTAAATTTAAATAAGCAGTCCCCTTGGCCACACTGGAGGTAATATCTTTGTGCTGATTTTACGCAATACACAAGAGTTGATGATGTTTTACAAATACGTAAAAAAGACAGGTCCTCTAGTTAGAATGACTTCATTTCAAAGGTCAAACACAAGGACAGCAGGCAGCTTCTCAGACGAAAAGTGAGGTGATTGAATAGTAATGTTTTGAATACAAAGCACTGGCTCTGTTATAATAGTAGCTATAACAGAGCAGTGGATGAGGCATGGAAAAGGGTGCAATAGAGTATAAACATGAGAATATTAGTAATTTCCAAGAACAATGAAAGACAAAGCATATGGTTTTCCATGGTGACCCAGGATCCATGGCAACGTTGGTAACTCAGTCTATAATTAATGCTGTTCTATACTGCATGGACATAATAATATGGTCATATCTGCTACGTACAAACTTTAAAGGCACAAATATCAGCTTTCAGTATTGCAGCATGTACATGGAGCACACGCACACAAAAAAAAAAAAAAAAAAAAAGCACAACAATAACGGTAGATCATGTATGTTGGTTAGATCTCCTGTGTACCTTCTATAGAACCTGTCCAAGAACTGGGATCTGAAAGTAGACATGGGCCATAAGGTAAATTTACCCCTTCTGCTGGTTTTGCATATGCTCCTGACCGCTTCAACATGTAGAAAATGACCCCACAAAACACTTGATCTTTGTGATTTTCCTGATAACAAAGATTTTGATAACTGATTTCAAGGACTAGGACACATCTATTCTTATCCATTTGTCTTCTGTAAAAAAATAGTAATAACAAGGTTGTTCTGCCTTTGCAGACATTTCTTATGACTTGAATATTAATAAGGTTCATGCTTATAGCAAACTCTATAATTTTTTTTAAAAAATATTTTATTTAATTTAAAAAAATAATTAATTGCATTTTATTTAACTAAAAAAAATATTATTTAAAATTTTCTTTTATTTGAGCAACCTGGTCTAGTGAAAGGTGTCCCTGCCCATAGCAGGGGAGTGGAATCAGATTATCTGTAAATTTCCTTCAAACCCAAACAATTCTATTGTTAAAATAATAAAAATCAAAAAAATAAAAATCATTAATCTCTACCTCAAATTGCTCATGGATCTACACAGAGTTGTTATTTGATATTTTCCCAGTAAAGTATTGTAGAAAGGTATAAATGCAGAGTATGGGAGTCACCTAGGACACCAGATACAAGACAGAAAATAAATCCCTGGTAGATGCTTTTGGACTCCAGGTGTTCAGGCAAAATTTCCAAAGGTTAGAGCTGCATAAACTGATCATAGACTGGCATATAAAATCACAAATACTTGTTTATTTATTTATTTCATTTGCTTCTGATGCTAATTTGCTTATTATTCTATTTGACATTTGCATCTATTTCGTTATAATTTTCTTTAATTAATTAAATGTTCTCCTTCATATAGCTGCTTCTTCTTCACTATTTGAACTGAAGTCCTCCTCTGCACAGCCATGGAATCAATATATTTAAATTTGGAATTAAGAAGAAAAAAAAGTAGTTCATTTCAGAATAAGTCAAAAACCAAGGAGATTTTTTGCCCCTTGGATCAGTTCTAAAATGTATTCATTCATTACGCATACTATAAATACAAAAGTGGAATCCAGCAGTAGTAAGGACAGAATTAAATTGCAGGGTGCCATGTATGGTTCCTTTTATAGCTGCATTCATATTGATTACATGTAACTTTTATAGCAGGTGTTTTTTAACTCTATAGGTGAAGATGGCAATTAGGTGTCTGTGGAGAGCTGAAACTAAGAAGGAGCCAAGCAAGTTGCTCTTCCAGTCCTTACGACCATGAAAAAGCTTAGTGTACAAAAAGCAAGTCTAGAAATTTAAGCAGTGAGTTTGCTTGAAAATGTACAACCACTGATGAAGGATCACACCATTAGAGCAAAGAATCAAAGTGATGCAATATTGTGAAACAAATTATACATGGTGGGGAGTGGGAAAATTAAAAGGAAAATGAGTTAAAAAAAATAATTGTGGAGAGGGCAGAACATGGAAGTTATGTAATAAGGCACTATCTTCTCTATGTGATTGCACTCTCTTCTCTATGTGATTTGTTTAGCTCCGGTAGGCAGCTAAGCACTGCAAATCATTCTCCCCAGGTGGAAGGGAGGAGAGAATCAGAAAGGTAAAAGTGTGAGAAATCATGGGTTGAGATAAAGGCAGTTTACTAGGTAAGCAAAGCCACGCATGCAAGCAAACAAAGCAAAGGAAAGCAAAAAGCAAAGCAAAAAGCAAAGCAAAGCTAAGCTAAGCAAAGCAAGGAATTCATTCGCTACTTCCCATTAGCATCAGGTGTTCAGCCACTTCCAGGAAAGCAGGGGCTCATCACGCACAACGGTTTATTGGGAAGACAAATGCTGTCACTCCAAACATCCTCCCCCTTCCTCCTTCTTTACCCCCGTAGATTTTATTGTTCAGCACGACATCATAAGGTATGGAATATCTCTTTGGTCAGCCTGGTCTGTCCTCTCCCTGCTTCTTGAAGCACCCCCAACCTCCTCGCTGGTAAGCCCATCATAAGAAACAGAAAAAGTCCTTGTCTCTGTGTAAGCACTGCTCTGCAAGAACTAAAAACATTGGTGTGTTATTCCCACTATTTTCATCAAAAATTCCAAAATACAATGTTGTGTGAGACATCTGTGATGAAAACTAATTGTCACAGCCAAAACCATGACAGTGGACAAAAACAAAGCAAACAAAACACTGAAAAATGAATAAAGAAGCTTACCTGAAAATGAAACTGAAGCCTATATCCTGTACTCTAAAAAACAGTTGTACCTGTGGTTTTATAAGAAGTTCCTCAATAAACAGGATGGTTCTTTTTATTAGCTGTGCCTTCACACATTGTGCTTCCCAGAGCCTGAGGTAAAGTACTGAGAAAGCTCTTGTTTTTATCAGTAGGCCTCTAGGAGTGGACAAGGAAAAACAATGGAACACATTCAGCACCTTACAGCATGAAGTCATCTTGCTTTGACACCACATTAGCTTGAGAAAAAATAAACAAAGAAAGTAATCAAAAAAAAAAAAAAAAGAGAGGAATCAGTCAATTAAAAGCATTACCACAATATTGTGAACTATAGCAGATGAGTTAATACATTAATGTTACCCTGCTACCCAAGTTTGTGCTAATGGTGCATCTATTGTATTGTTTTACAACACTTCATAAGAGCTTAAGAAAGGCCCTTATGATAAGAAATCAGCAGTAAATAAATGTAAGTCACAGATCAGTAGACAGGGACCTGAAAACTTTAGCAGAGTATTAAATGTGGATGCAGGTATTTAATAAATAAATAATCAAGCAAACAAGCAAACCTTTAAGGCAACAGGTTAGAAGGCTGAAATAATAACAGGACATGAATAAAAAAAAAAAGAGGAGAGAGAATATTAAATAAAATTAACAAACAGTGAAATCACCAGAGTCAAATCTATAGGCTAGTACAGCCCCAAAATATCTACATATAAATTTCAGTTATCCTTACTGTGGAGCAAAAATCAGGACTGTGTTCTACTAACAGCCATATTTAAAAGATCAGAGGCAAAATATATATTTATCTTCTTTTTCTCCAACTTCTCACTTGCACTCTTGTTTTACTAGTTCCCCTTTGCATCTTCTAGACTTGTGGTGAATTGCAATATAAGGCAAAAAAAATCTTTTGTCTCTGTATC
Source organism: Cygnus olor (assembly GCF_009769625.2). Taxonomy (NCBI): domain Eukaryota; kingdom Metazoa; phylum Chordata; class Aves; order Anseriformes; family Anatidae; genus Cygnus; species Cygnus olor. The sequence goes on along the minus strand of NC_049169.1, from coordinate 167,964,863 downwards.
TCCTATTTATTGCTTCTTCCCTTGAAGTGAATAGCCATAGGATTTAACTTTTTCAGATCCTGATGGAGTTATTAGGAGAATAAAAACAAAACGAAAAAACAAATAAGCAAAAAAAAAAAACAACTGCAAAAACAACATTTCTACTGGAACATACACTAAAGGACTAAAATCAGTGTAACTGCTGTTGGCCAGTCAGCCAAATCAGAATAAAACTTATGACTGTCCTCTAACTAGTCTTATCAAGTGGATCAAATGTATTGTAGGCTTATGTAACAGTTTGCCTACTGCTCCTGAGAAAATCTACTTCAACAGTCCCTTATTGCAGGAATTTATCTGCCTAAATTATTTTTTCTCCTAGAATTATAGTTAGCTTTTCTGGTCCTCCAGAACCTCTTTCTTATGTTAAGTCCACTGTAAATTTTGATAATGGTCTGCCTTCTTCCTCCTCCACCATTTGAGGAATTTTTCATTTCCATCAAGTCATCCAATATACCTTTTTTCCCTCCCATGCATAATTTAGGTTTCCATACCTAATGACCAAATAGTTTCCATACCTAATGTAAGTGAAAGGCATGCAGTAAATTGCAATTCCTTTCATGTTATTGCTACAATGCAAGACTACTTTAAATCTCTAAATTATATTTTAGAGTAACATACAATCTCATGCGCAATGCTAGTTGCCCTCAAAGGGCAGCAAAAGAGTATTTTTTCTCAAGGCACACATAATAGTTCATTTTCTGCAATTATACTACTGCTGTAAAATTCAATCTAATACAACTGGTATTAATTGTCACAATGGATCCTCTCTCTGCTTTTAGGCCAAGAAATTGCATTTAGGCAAAACAAAAAAACAAACAAACAAACGAAAACAACAACAACAACAACAAAAAACATGGAATACCAGCATCTGTTAAAACACAGAAGTTGAAATTCTCCTGAATTCATAGCTTTTAACTTTTCCATCAGGAACTTTCCTGCATATTTTCTGGAAAAATACAAAAACTGTCCTAAGACAATGTGCTATTATACATGACTATGGGACAATTCTCATGCTTAAAACATCTTCATAAAATTAAAAACTCATTGATTGTATATGTCTGTCAAAAGAAATTAGGTAAATGTGGAGTGTGGCCATAGGAGTCGACAAGCCCCATGGTTGGTGATAACATCGGACTCTTAACGATGAGGCCATAAGGAACGTAAAGAGTTTAGAGGGAACAAAGTAAAGATGATTCAGGAGACACCTTGTTGTCTGCGGTTGCTTGTTCTCCAGCAGTTAAGGCATGGAAGTTGCTGGGTGTTTGCTGTTGCCGAGCAAAGTTGTTGACCAATGAATATTTAGTGGAAAAGTACCACTGTGGGGTGAATGGTATAAGAAGGGAGCCTGTCCTCAATAAGAGGTAGGATGAAGTTATAGCCCTCAGTAAGAGAAAGGTTGAAGTTACTGCCCTCATAGAGAATTGAAGTTATGTCAACTCAACTAGAAAAGTAGTAGCAGAACCCTGGTGTCCGTGTGGTCATTACGCCACAGGTAAGATATATATTCTTTTTTTTTTTTTTTTCTGGGGCAAGAATGAGGACAGAATGAAAGTGTGTATTTAGGGCTTGGAGAGCACTTCGAGGTCCAGTGATATAGATTGGCCACAATTTCAGTGGAGGAGAGAACTTGAAAAATACTGCTTTGGAATTATATAGTTTAGAAGATGCATGTTGAACTCTATTTGTCCACTCAGATACGGTAACTTTCTCTGTGGCCAGCTCAGATTAAGCATGGTCTGAACAATGGGGATGGTTGGGGGATAACAGTCAGATGTTTCAACAGATTCCCAAATGTCAGCTCCCATTTCAGAATTGTTGTCTTTATGATGAGTTGAAATAAGTTAACTTTCTTATATTTAGCTTCCTGGTACTGAGTCATTGCTATGAATTTGTATGAATTTCAAGTGTTTAAATCTTTACATACTTTCTTACCTAAATGCTATAAAATGTTGTCTTAGACAAGCTAGGAAACTTTATCTGCTTGATGTGTGAGGTAAAGAATGGATAGTGTGACAAGTCTCAGGACAGTGAAAAAAAAAAAAAAGTTATCTTAAAAATTAATTGTAATGTGTAGAATCATAGAATCATAGAATGGCTTGGGTTGTTAGGGATATTAAGATCATATAGTTCCAAACTACCATGGACAGGGATGCCACTGACTAGATAGGGTTACTCAGGGCCTCGTCCAACCTGGTGTTAGACACTTTCAGGAAGGGAACATCTACAACTTCTCTGGGCAACCTGTTCCAGGGCCTCACCACATTCTGAGTGACCCTTACTAACATCTAATCTAATCTAATCTTTCCTCTTTTAGTTTAAAAACCATTCTCCATTGTCCAATCCTTATCTGACCCAGTAAAAATTTGCTCTCCATCTTTTTTTTAAGACCCCTTTTAAGTACTGAAAGACCACAAAGAGGTCTCTCCAGAGCCTTCTCTTCTTCAGGCTTCTTCACCTCTGGACTCACTCTAACAGATCAACATCCTTCTTGTGCTGGGGGCTCCAGACCTGGACACATTACTCCAAGGGAGGCCTCACAAGGGCAGAGTAGAGGGAAGCAGCACGTCCCTTGACCTGCTGGTCAGTCCTCTTTTGATGCAGTTAGCCTTCTGGGCTGCAAGTGCACACTGCTGGTTCATGTCGAGGTTTGCATCCACCAGAATCCTCAAGGTCCCTCTCTGCAGGGCTGCTCTCAGTGAGTTCTTCTCCCAGGTCTGTACTCCTCTCTGAGATTGCCCTATCCCAGGTGCAGCACCTTGCACTTAGACTTGTTGAACATGACTTAGATCCACGTGGGCTCACTTCTCAAGCTGTCCAGGTCCCTTTGGATGACACCTTTTCCTTCTTTGGTATCAACTGCACCACTCAGCTTGTTGTCATCTGCAAACTTGTTGCGGGTGTACTCAATCCCACTTTCTATGTCATTGATAAAGATACTAAACAGTACTGGTCCCAGGACAAATCCTTGAGGGACATCACTTCCTCGTCACTGGCCTCCACCTAGATATAGAGCTGTTCACCACAACTCTCTGGGTGCAGCCATTCAGGCCAATTCCTTGCACACCAAATGGTCCACCTATCTCTCTCCTTAGAGGTAATGATGTCATGGTAGGAGTGTGACAAAGGCCTTACAGAAGTCCAGGTAGATGACATCAGTCGTCTTCACTTGTCAACTAATGCAGTCACTCCATCATAGAAGGCCACCAAATTGGTCAGGCATGATTTGCCCTTGGTGAAGCCATGACAGTTGTCTTAGATCAAATCTGTGACTTAAATGTGCCTTAACATTGCTTCCAGAAGGATCTGTTCCATGATCTTCCAGGCACAGAGGTGAGGCTGACCGGTCTGTAGTTCCCCAGGTCCTTCTTTCGACCCTTTTAAAAACAGGCGTCATGTTTCCCTTTTTCCAGTCACTGGGGATTTCACCTGACTTCCAGGACTTTTCAAATATGACAGACAGTGACTTGGCGACTATATCAGCCAGTTCCCTCAGGACCCTGGGATGCATGTTATGGGACCCCATTGACTAGTACCTGTTCAGTTTCATCGGATGGTCTCTAACTTGCTCTTCACTTAAAGTGGGAGGGCAACTTTGCTCCCCCAGACCTCACCTACAGGTTCAGGGATTGGAGATTGCCCTGAAGCTTCTAGACTCTCGGGACCATTGTGGAGCCTCAAAATCCTGGAAAACTTTGTGACTTCTGAAGCCTTGTAGATTCTGAGTGATCTGACAAGAGCTTTCCAGCTGACACAAAAGGGATTTGTGGTTTCTAAATGCCTCCAGTTCTTCTAGATTCTTCTTTTCCAGAATTCGCATAGACACATGGAAATTTTGGGTGTTAGGGCTCTCAGAACACTGGAGGTATTGTACTTCTTTTGAAAATGAAATTGTATCTTGCATTACGACTATTTTTCAGGGCAGTCTCCTTCTTGGTTCCATACCATAGATTTTTATGATGTCTATTTTATCACATCTTTAACTGTAAAATCTTTTGGCCGTGGATTTACCTGCCTGGAACAGCCTGTGGCAGGGTTGTCACAATATGACAAACCAAGAAATCTCAAATTCTATATCATGTTTGCACCAATATCCAGCACATAATAAAAATACCAATATAAGAAAGCTGACAGTGTTGTCCTTCACCAGTGTAGAAAGTGTTGTGGTTTAGCCCGGCTGGCAGCTAAACACCACACAGCCATTCGCTCACCCTCCCCCCCTCCCTCTCTGGGATGGGGGAGAGAAACGGGAAAGTGAAGCCTGTGAGTTGAGATAAAGACAGTTTATTAAGACAGGAAAATAATAACAATAATAATAATAATAATAATAATAATAATAATAATAATAATAATAATAATAGATTATAATAATAATGTGTACGAAATAAGTGATGCACAATGCAATTGCTCACCACCCGTTGACCGATGCCCAGCCTATCCCCGAGCAGCTGGCCCCCCACCACCCCGGCTGCCACCCCTATATATAGTTTCAGCATGACGTCAGATGGTATGGAATACCCCTTTGGCCAGTTTGGGTCAGCTGTCCTGGGTCTGTCCCCTCCCAGCTCCTGCTGCATCCCTAGCCTGCTCGCTAGCAGGACAGAGAGAGGCTGAAAAGTCCTTGGCTTGGTGTAAGCACTGCTCTACAACAATTAAAACATCTGCATGTTATCAGCGCTCTTCTCATCCTAATCCAAAACATAGCACCCCATCGCCAGCTACTAGGAGGAAAATTAACTCTGTCCTAGCTGAAACCAGGACAGATATCCACCCCTTATTCCATACCATTTATGCATGCTCAGGTTACACTCTTTCCAATACCTTCTAATTAATCACCATTTCCATCTATGATATGTAGCAACCATGGTAGTGATGACATACAGTAGTATATGATAATCTAACATACTACAATTCAACTCATGGGCTATTCTCACCCAGTATTAGTCCCCTTGAGGTACACACCGGACCTCCCCATTCTTTTGCATTACCCACCAAGTGCATCCAGGTCCCTGAGCAAAGCAATCCCACGAATGGGTTTGGGCCTTTTCCTGAGGCAGGAGTAGCCCAGACTGTCTTACCCAGCATGTTTCTTACATGCACTACAGGAACTTTATCCCCTTCTACAGTGCGTAACAGGTTTGATTGGGCAGGTCCAGCTCAGTTGGCAGATCCTCTAGTATTGACTAACCAGGTGGCCTTTGCCAAATGTGTATCCCAATTTTGAATGTCCCAGCACCCATTGCTTTCAGTGTAGTCTTAACAGTCCATTGTATCGTTCAAACTTTCCTGGAGGCTGGTGCATGATAGGGGATGTGATACACCCACTCAATACCATGTTCTTTTGGCCCAAGTGTCTATAAGGTTGTTTCGGAAATGAGTCCCATTGTCTGACTCAATTCTTTCTGGGGTGCCATGTCGCCATAGGACTTGCTTTTCAAGGCCCAGGATAGTGTTCCGGGCGGTGGCATGGGGCACAGGATATGTTTCCAGCCATCCCGTGGTTGCTTCCACCATTGTAAGTACGTGGCGCTTGCCGTTGCGGGTTTGGGGGAGTGTGATGTAATCAATCTGCCGGGCCTCTCCATATTTGTATTTCAGCCATCGTCCTCCATACCAAAGAGGCTTTGACCGTTTGGCTTGCTTAATTGCAGCACATGTTTCACAATCATGAATAACCTGTGCTATAGTGTCCATGGTCAGGTCCACCCCTTGATCACGAGCCCATCAGTATGTTGCATCTCTGCCTTGATGGCCTGAGGTGTCATGGGCCCATCGGGCTATAAATAATTCACCTTTATGTTGCCAGTCCAGGTCCACCTGAGCCACTTCAATCTTAGCAGCCTGATCCACCTGCTGGTTGTTTTGATGTTCTTCAGTAGCCCGATACTTGGGCATGTGAGCATCTACATGGAGTACCTTTACAACCAGGTTCTCTACCCGGGCAGCAATATCTTGCCACAATGCAGCAGCCCAGATGGGTTTGCCCCCGGCGTTCCCAGTTGTTCTGCTTCCACTGCTGTAACCACCCCCACAGGACATTTGCTACCATCCATGAATCAGTATAGAGATAGAGAACTGGCCACTTTTCTCGTTCAGCAATATCTAAGGCCAGCTGAATGGCTTTCACTTCTGCAAACTGACTCGATTCACCTTCTCCCTCAGCAGCTTCTGCAACTCGTCATGTAGGACTCCATACAGCAGCTTTCCATCTCTGATGCTTTCCCACAATACGACAGGACCCATCAGTGAACAGGGCATATTTCTTCTCATTTTCTGGTAGCTTGTTGTACAGTGGGTCTTCTTCAGCACGGACCACCTCCTCTGATGATGATATCCCAAAGTACTTGCCTTCTGGCCAGTCCATAATCACTTCCAAGATTCCTGGGCGACTGGGGTTTCCTATTTGAGCCCGCTGAGTAATCAGTGCACCCCACTTGCTCCATGTAGCATCAGTTGCATGATGTGTAGAGGGGACCCTTCCTTTGAACATCCAACCCAGTACCGGCAGTCGGGGTGCCAGGAGGAGCTGCGCTTCAGTACCGACCACTTCCGAAGCAGATCGAACTCCCTCATATGCTGCCAATATCTCCTTTTTGGTTGGAGTATAGCGGGCCTCAGATCCTCTGTATCCCCGACTCCAAAACCCCAGGGGTCGACCTCGAGTTTCCCCAGGTTCTTTCTGCCAGAGGCTCCAGGTGGGACCATTCTCCCCGGCTGCGGTGTAGAGCACATTCTTTACATCTGGTCCTGTTCGGACTGGCCCAAGGGCTACTGCATGAACTATTTCCTGCTTACTTTGTTCAAAGGCTTGTCGTTGCTCAGGGCCCCCATTCAAAAGCATTCTGCTTACGGGTTACTTGGTAGAGCGGGTTTACAATCAGACTGGAATTTGGAATATGCATTCTCCCAAACCCACGACACCTAGGAAAGTTTGTGTTTTCCTTTTTGCTAGTTGGTGGAGACATAGCTGTTATTTTGTTGATCACATCCATTGGGATTTGACGACGTCCATCTTGCCATTTTATTCCTAAAAACTGGATCTCTCGTGCAGGTCCTTTAAGTTTATTTTGTTTTATGGCAAAACCGGCCTTCAGAAGGATTTGGACTATTTTCTTCCCTTTCTCGAAAACTTCCTCTGCAGTGTCACCCCACACAATGATGTCATCGATGTACTGCAGGTGTTCAGGAGCCTCCCCCTGCTCCAGCGCAGACTGGATCAGTCCATGGCAAATGGTAGGGCTATGTTTCCACCCCTGGGGCAGCCGATTCCAAGTATATTGGACTCCCCTCCAAGTGAAAGCAAACCGTGGCCTGCACTCTGCTGCTAGAGGGATGGAGAAAAAATGCATTAGCAATATCGATTGTGGCGTACCACTTGGCTGCCTTTGATTCCAGTTCGTACTGGAGTTCTAGCATGTCCGGCGCTGCAGCACTCAGTGGTGGCGTGACTTCGTTCAGGCCACGATAGTCCACTGTTAGTCTCCACTCACCATTAGACTTTCGCACTGGCCATATGGGACTATTAAAAGGTGAATGGGTCTTGCTGATCACTCCTTGGCTCTCCAGCTGACGAATTAGCTTATGGATGGGAATCAGGGAGTCTTGGTTGGTGCAATATTGCCGCCGGTGCACAGTTGTGGTAGCGATTGGCACTTGCTGTTCTTCAACCCTCAGCAACCCCACAACAGAAGGGTCCTCTGAGAGACCGGGCAAGGTGGACAACTGTTTAATGTCCTCTGTCTCTAAGGCAGCTATGCCAAAAGCCCAGCGGAACCCTTTTGGGTCCTTGAAATATCCTCTTCTAAGATAGTCTATGCCAAGGGTGCACGGAGCATCCGGGCCAGTCACAATACGGTGCTTTTGCCACTCCGTTCCGGTTAGACTCACTTCAGCTTCCAATACAGTTAACTGCTGGGATCCCCCTGTCACGCCATAAATACAGATGGGCTCTGGCCCTTTACAGCTGGATGGCATTAGAGTACATTGTGCACCGGTGTCTACTAGAACCTTATACTTCTGCGCGTCAGACGTGCCAGTCCATCGAATCCACACAGTCCAATAAACTCGATTGTCCCTTTCCTCCCCCTGGCTGGAGGCAGGGCCCCTCTAGTCCGGTCAGAATCTTCGTTTCTGTGTTAAAAGGACTGCCTGCTGGAAGTTGGAGCAGCAAACTTTTCAGAGAACCCCTTTCTCCTGATTGTTTTCTTTTGCAACTCACATACCCGTGCCTCTAGGGTCTCAGTAGATTTTCCATCCCATTTTCTCATGTCCTCTCCATGGTCACGTAGGTAAAACCACAGGGTGGCACAGGGTGTGTACCCACCATATTGTCTTCTTTGCACGGATGAACGTTTACCCCTAATAGCCGAGACACTGGTTTGTACAGGTGGGGAAGAAAATAAACTCTCTTTAAGTTGGTGGACCTCTTCAGAAAGTTTCTCCAAAGTATTCTCTTTTAGTTGGTGGCCACTGGTTCGTTCAGGTGGGGGGGGAAGATAAATTCTCTTTAAGTTGGTGGAACTCTTCAGAGAGTTTCTCCACAGCCGAGACGCAGGCCTGTAGGGAAGAGGAGAGATTTTCTTCGTACTGCCGGAGTTGTTTAGCCGCTTCATCCACTGTGGGGTCTTCACCATCTTTCCAGGTTATTATTGCCAATGAGCTGGCCCATGATGATGGTGCACTCCGTACAAACTTCCGCCACATGGGTCGAGTACACTGGACTTCATCTGGATCTGTGGATGTTTGTGCGTCGTCTAGGTCCTTATAAATTACTTCCCGTATGACTAATTCCCTCAGGTACTGAATTCCCTTCTCCATGGTAGTCCACTTGACTGGTAGACATACAAGCTCTTCCTTGAAGGGATACCTTTCCTTCACAGCTGATAGGAGACGCCTCCAGAGGCTGTGAGATCGTGCTCCATCTCCAATTGCTTGTCAATGCCTGCGTCTCTAGCAAGGGATCCCAGCCGCCTGGCTTCCCTGCCCTCTAATTCCACACAATTGGCTCCAGTGTCCCAGCAGCGGAGCAGCCAGGTGACAAGCTGCTCACCTATACAGCGACCAAAATCTTTTCGCACATCTCGTAGCTCACGCTGGTATAGGGTTCGGGTAGTTACTGTTGATTTTTCAACATCCTCATCCTCATCTTCATCCTCCTGCACATTTGATGGCCCAGCCCCGTCTTCTCCATACCTAGACCTAGCAGAAGACTGTCTGCGTTCTAAACGACCTGAGTCTCTATACCATTTTTTCACCTTGTCTACAGGGGCAACTTGCACTGCTACAGCTTGCTTCTCTGACTCAGCTACAGGGTCTGCCACAGGGGTTGGAATATCCTCTGCAGGGACAATTTGCACTGCTACAGTTCGTTTCTCTGACCCAGCCACAGGAGTGGGAGCGGCTGCAGGAGCTGGAGCAGCTGCAGGGGCTGGAGTGGCTGCGGGAGCTGGAGCTGGAACGGCTGCGGGAGCTGGAGCTGGAACGGCTGCGGGAGCTGGAGCTGGAGTGGCTGTGGGAGGCTGGAGCTGGAACGGCTGCAGGGTCTGTCACTAGGTTGATAGTAGCATCAATTGCAGCTCGATAGGCACAAGCCAGACCCCAGCACGCTACAGTGATTTGTGTCACTTTGGAACTGCCAGAGTCATGACACCTTTTTTTTCAAGCATTCTACCAGTTTTTTAGGATTTTGCAGTTGTTCAGGGGTGAATGTCCATAACACTGGAGGTGCCCACTGCTCTAGAAAGCTGCCCATATCCTCCCACACTCCCTGCCACTCGCAACTATCCCGCCTCAAGACAGATCTCCAGATGAGATTCCTAAGTAGTTGTTTAACCTTAAACAAAACCTGAAGCACATTCAGGAGACATAACAACAAGAACATGCTGGTCTGAGTATCCCAAGGATATTCAACATCTTGGAGAGCTACCGTAACTAGCTCGGGGGATAAGAGGGTGGTGAAGGAGGAAGGGAGAGTGAACAGGTAGGAAAAAAATATCTTCCCCTGTCCCCTCCACAGATTGACTCCCTGATGAAAAAAGGCAATAGGTGTAATTGCTAATAGTTTCTGAGATATGGTTTCCGAAGTATAGAGTCGACGACAGTGCTGAGTACAAATACCAGGTTAGAGTCATGACCAGAAATCTCATCATTTCATAAGCCATCGTTACACCACACAGTACCATAACAATCTTAAACCAGGGCCCGGAAAAGATAAACAGCGCGACAGGGAGCACATACAGAAAAGTAACGTGCTATAAACTCAATTTGGGAAACAGGCACAGCAGACTTGAGATTAAGGCAATCAACATTGTGACTAGCAACTATTAAGCAGGTCGAATACTTATACCATTTTAGTTAACACACTCTGGTCAAATCTGTCGATATCTCAACCCTTCGAGCCCCACGTTGGGCGCCAAATGGACTGTTGTGGTTTAGCCCGGCTGGCAGTCAAACACCACACAGCCGTTCGCTCACCCTCCCCACTCCCTCTCCGGAATGGGGGGAGAAACGGGAAGTGAAGCCTGTGAGTTGAGATAAAGACAGTTTATTAAGACAGGAAAATAATAACAACAATAATAATAATAATAATAATAATAATAATAATAATAATAACAACAATAATAGTATTAATAATAATAATGTGTACGAAATAAGTGATGCACAATGCAATTGCTCACCACCCGTTGACCGATGCCCAGCCTATCCCCGAGCAGCTGGCCCCCACCACCCCAGCTAGCCACCCCTATATATTGTTCAGCATGACGTCAGATGGTATGGAATACCCCTTTGGCCAGTTGGGTCAGCTGTCCTGGGTCTGTCCCCTCCCAGCTCCTGCTGCATCCCTAGCCTGCTCGCTAGCGGGACAGAGCGAGAAGCTGAAAAGTCCTTGGCTTGGTGTAAGCACTGCTCTACAACAATTAAAACATCTGCATGTTATCAGCGCTCGTCTCATCCTAATCCAAAGCATAGCACCCTACCAGCTACTAGGAGGAAAATTAACTCTGTCCTAGCTGAAACCAGGACAAGAGGAACCAGACAACTCTGACATTCTGTGTATACGTTTATTTTTTTTTAAATGAAGTGAGCTACATTTCAGCATTTTTCATTGTTGTCTAAAAGATGTGTTCAAACAGGTAATTCATGTGGCATCTTTATCATCAATTAATCCATCTTGATTTCCTAGTGGAAGAGTTTTTTTTCCTGTTAATTATAGTAACCTTTCATACTGTTTTAATAAGCGGAACTGTCTTGCACAAGCATTATATAATATCTCTATTTAATACAGTGCCCATGATAAAGACATGTTAATAACAAGAGCATCTGACATCTCTGCACCTACAGAAAAGCTAGTCCAGCATACCATCTGCTTATCCCTCCTGTAACATTCCTTTAAACTTATGTTTTCCAACCCTTTGGCTTTTATAAAGAAAATTAGATTAGTTTCTGGCTGGAATGTTAGCTTTGTGAGAACATTATTTCCACACTATTGGAACTGTAGAATAGATATGTGAAACTATAAATGCTCTACAGCATTGGAAGGTCTGTGATGACAGCCTTAGAGTCAGGACCTGTGCCCTTCTGTCCCATAGGTGACAGTTCTTCATAAGGATACTGAAAAAATCAAGGCAGGCTTTGCCTTTAATTTTGCATAAGAGGCTTCCTATCAAATGAGCTCCCTTTACCAATTCACTCTGAGGCAGAATGCTCTATAAAAAAGAAGCAGATGAGTAGGATGTCATACTAAAAGTAGGTTAAGAAGTATAAGCCCAAACTAGAAAGAATTTCAGAAAGACAATTTCAGTCTAACGGTTGTCACATCTGACTTTTTCCTTACACTCTCAGTGAATTACACACATTACCCTAGAACTCAGTTGCTGCTTTGACACAAGCAGTATATCATAAGTCTTTCAATGTACTTCTAAATTTTTGTGAAAGTAACTTCAGAGATACTCTTCTGCATGTACTGATTTAAGAGTGACCATAAGATTCTCATGGTCATAAGACCATAAGAGTGACCATAAGAGTTCTCTAAATAACCATTAGTGACCATTAACTCTCTGCTACTGGATGCGCAGTGCTCTTAACTGAATCAAGCATGAGCTAACAAATGTATTCTTTCACATTAAAAACTTGCTTTAAAAACTAAACAAAAATACATAACACTAAAATAAAATAAATAAAACTAGGCTAAACTAAGCTAAACAATTTAAGGGTAAGATTTCGGAAGACCAGTTATCTGCTCCTCATTTGGAAGAGGTATTTAAACCTTACGACAAAAGTAAAAGTAATGTATGAAGTCCATTTCCTGCCATTACTTTATTTCATATTTTGCTTACATTTCTGTTTGCCATATTTGACGTTTTTTTTTTTTTTTTTAGTTATTTCTTTTATCCCTTTCTTCCTAATCTTATAAAATTTCCGTGTTTATATAAATAAGCTTTTAATCAGTCTCTGGCTTTTTCATTTCCTAACTCTTTCTTCTTTAGCCAGCTTTGGCATTCCTTTTGTTGTTGTGCTTGTTTTGGTGACCTAATTGTATTCACTTTGGGATTTTAGTTGATACTGAAATTGCTTCATGGTAGAAAGGATGTTGAATGTCACTCTTTGATCTCACCTTTGCTTTGGCCACAGTACAGAATGAAAATCAAGCAAATATTTTGTTTCAATATATGAAATATGTTTTAGATATCGTAATCGAGAAATTATCTCTGAATAAAGATGTTACCCTCACTAAGGATTTCTTTGTTTTTAACACTGTACTGCAAATCATTGGGAGATGAAGCACATGGTTAACAAAAATTACTAACCTTTTGCTCCTGTAAATAGTCTAATGTATACACACCATAACATATGGTCTTTCTTACTACCTTTTGTGTGCTAATCTAATTCACACAGAATGTCTGAAAAAAATATTTTTTATTATTTAGAAATTCCTAATTTTATATAAGATATAAATATTGCCTATTTTAAGAAAGAGGTGACATTATTGTAATAGAATATTTATTTATGCATTTCTTTCTATTTTTTTTTAAGTTATTCATCTACTTTCTTCAAAAATATCAAGTTAAGAACCTATAGCAGGTTCTTAACCAAACAGACTCATTACTGTTTCGTCAAATCTGTTTTTTAAGTGGATATGGAACCATAGAATTTTTTTTGTATGTTTCTTTTGTTCTTTATTTTTTTTTGTTCTTTTGGTTTTTGTTCTTTTGTTGCAAAGCATATTTGTAACTTCTTTAAAAGTCACAACATTTTATTGCTATCTAGCAAGTGTTTCTTGTGTCTTTGATTTAAACTAACACTTGTGTACTGAGGTGAGGGAAGATGTTATGACTGTGACCTCTACTCTCCTACTCAGTAACTAGCTATATCTGTCAGAGAGATAGGAGAATAGGGAAAAGAGCTTTGTGATACAGAATGGGGTAGAAAAGAGTGAAATGAAATTAGAAGAATCACTTGGAAAGAGTCTCCTTTTTCTATCCTCAGGAAGATCCTTAGATAAAGATGACAAGTTGGAGGTATACATTCAGTTTTGCATCTCCAAAGTATCTAGCCAATATTAATATTAACTAGGCATGAATTGGAATGCATAAAATAATTTGAACTTCTACAGATTTCACAAAGATCCATGACTGTTCATAACTTCCAAGTAAGCCCTCTGCACCTTCACAGCTTAGTATGTTAATTACTAAAGTGTTAATATCCACAACAGCAGTTAGTAGGAATGAAATTCACAGTGATTGTTGTGGTTGTTGTTGTTGGTGGTTTTTGGCTTTTACACACACACACACACCACACCCTTCACTTTATAAATAGTTCCTGTCCAGCTCCCTTCAACTGACAGTGTCATTTTGTTTTAAATTCCATTGAAGCAAGCCTTCAGGTTCAGTGGCTGTTTAACAGAAGTCTGCATCTACAATGAAATGACAACAAAATGAGTGCTCCTTCTTCCCACCCTACCCCTGCCCTATAAGACTCTCATATAGGTAGCACACTCTGTAGATGTTGTCTGTCATTATCCTTTCAGGGGAGAGGAGAGAATGATAAGACAGGATAATATGCTTTTTCATTAACTTTGGGGAAATTAGCTAGTTTTCATATGTCTACTAATTGTTTTCAAAGGCTGTTGGCAGAGTCTATATGCTGTCAAATGGAAAAGAACTTCCATGGGAAACAAGCTCTGTCTCATGTGGAATCTGTCAGACTCTGAATTACAGTTATGAATAGTTATGGTACTTGATTTTGCTCAGTAACATAGGGAAAGTACAGATTAAAAGCAGGGAGAGAAAGTTTTTGCAGGAATGTGGAACATTCCTTTGGTCCACTTCAGTCAGTTGTCCTGGTTGTATCTCTTTCCAGCTTCCTGGACATCCACAGTCTCCTTGCTAGCAAGTAGTTCAAAAAACAGAGAATACCTTATCTCTTTGTAAGCACTGTTTAGCAACTTGTAAACCTTGATGTTATCAGCACTATTTTCATCATAAATCCAAAACATATCACCATACCTGCTGCTATGAAGAAAATTATCTTTATCCCAGCTAAAAAACAGTACAAAAACTTATATCTCTGTGTATTTTAACTGATTCCCTTTTTAATACATCCGGTACAGATTGATATTTGTTTTTTGTTTTGTTCTTACTAGACAGGTCTTGAAGTAATATATGCTGAAGTGATATATCTTTTTGTTTGTTGGTTTGTGAACTGGTGGTACTGTCTTGATACAGATTATAAGCATTATGCTTTATGTGGAATAGGACAACTGTTCACTAATGTATTTCCTCTGTGGTTCCTTACTAGACCTGAAAGTCTGAATCGTTACCAAAAAGCCTGCTTTAAACCTAGATCTATCAGTATACTTTCTTGCAATAGCTAAATGCAGTAAGTCCACCCCTCGATAACGAGCCCATCTATATGTTGCATCTCTTCTTTGATGGCCTGAGATGTCATTGGTCAACCAATCTATTGTTCCTTTGAACATCCAGCCTAGCACTGGCAATCAGAGTGCCAAGAGGAGCTGTGCTTCAGTACCAACTACTTTTGATGCAGCTCAAGCCCCTTCATATGCTGCCAATATCTCTTTATCAGCTGGAGTATAGTGAGCCTTGGACACTTTTTCCCTGACTCCAAAATCCTAAGGTCAACCTCAAGTCTCCCCTGGTGTTTTCTTTCCTGGTAAGGCTCCACGTAGGGCCATTCTCCCTGACTGCAGTGTAGGGCTCATCTTTTACATATTGTCCTGCCTGAAGTGGTCCAAGAGCTACTGTGTGAACTGTCTCCTGTTTAATTTGTTCAAAGGCTTGTCATTGTTCAGGGTCCCATTTGAAATCATTCTTCTTCTGGGTAATTTGATAGTTACAGTCAAACTGTCATTTGGAATGTGCATTCTCCAAAAACCCTAAAAAAGCTTGTGCTTCCTTTTTGCTAGTTGGTGGAGACATAGCTGTTATTTTGTTGATCACATCCATTGGGATCTGTCGGCATCCATTTGATACCAGGACAGGAGCACACTGGATATCTCTACCTCCACTTACCAGTGCATCGATGAAACTCTTATTCATTAGTGCTTATAATCCAAACTAACTGTGAGTATACCATGGAATTGGTGCCATATAATTAACATTGACAGCTCTGGTCCTTGTTCATTCTTAATTGTGAATGTCACGGTTATCAAGTTTGCAAGCAAAGGAAGCTGGGACTGAAGCAGAAGTATTCTCTTTGTCTAGATACTCTTGCTCATCCCTAGTGCTTTTATACTGTTTGCTGCTCTTCAGAAGGGGAATCTCATCTGTTCCCTCTGCTGCTAGTCTTGGTTTTCAGTTTCACTTCCTCCTACTCATGCATTTATCAGGATGTCTTGCCTATTTACAGCTTCTTGTGCTAATCTTGTGTTTTGTTCTTTGACTGTCATAGCTGCTACTTGGGCTATTCTTTGCAAGGTTTTCTATGTCTCCCATGGGAAGCTGCACATTTCTTTGTCCCTTTGCTGGTCATGTAGTTCAGATACATATATAAAATTCATTTGGGGTTCACAGGTGCTCCATATTCTTCCTATTTTTTAAGTTTCATTATTTCATAAGTAAATTGGTGTTGTGACATGGTAACAATGAAGTAGAAAAATAAGCCATGAGTATCACAGTCACAATATTATGTGGTGTAGCACCCAACACTAGGACATTTTTTTAAGACATGCATGGGGAAACGTGCAGTCAGAAGTTAGAATGTCACAGTATGACAGTGGTTACAGAAACTCTAACCTCTTTTTATTTCCAAGTGTCATTGTTCCAGTTTGGTCCTGAATTGCAACAGTTGCTGCAGAAGATGTATGCACAGGTACAGCAGTGCTGGATTTTTTTTGTTTGTTTGCTTTTCTGTTTCTTTAAATATTGATCCATGATTAATAAATGAATATGTTATCATCTCCTCAGAAAACTAAAGTGGAACTCATAATGCAAATTAAAATGGATATATGCTTCAGATCGGCAGCCTGAAGTCACAGAGTTAGCATTTAACCTGAATCTGTTTGGTTCTCCAATTCTACCTTCCGTCCATGCCTCCACCAATGCTCCTGTAGCAAGAGAATGTCTGAATATTTCAAGGTTGGACATGAAGAACAGTGTGCTTATTTTGTATTTTACACTCCAAGTCATTCTGCTATTGTTAGCTAACCTGCTGACCATGCAGAACATGAGTGCCTGTTGAGGCAGATGAGTGATTTGTGTTCTCTCCATAACACCTGACTTTCAGAACAATTTTAGTATCTGTCTTATTTCTAATTACTTGTATATAAGTAATCGCAGATCAGGACCATATGTCTTGTATTAATACTCTGCAATACCAATACTCTACAAGATGTGTTTAGTATAAATTTCCCAACCAGATTTCCTGCCTCTTCATTTGTTTTTGTTGTATTCTTCCCTAAACATCCATTGTTGGCCATTCTCAGAGACAGGAATTTGTGCTACATAATTGAAGGTATTTTATTATTTAAAGATGGAATGTTTGATTTTTTTTTTTTTCCTTAAAAGTGCTATGTAAGCATTGTGTGTATAATATTCTTTCAGGCTGTGTACTAAAAAATCTATCTGTGACTTCATTGTAGCAAAACTTATTGCTCCACTGCTGTATCACAAAGTAAGCTTTGAGTTTATTACTTCACCACATTAATTATTTTATTAAATATTACTGATGAAAAAGTCATTCAAGTGATGTTATATAGACAGCTCCAGCATTGCTAGCATGTTATTATCCCATTTATCAGCAGCTATACATAAGATGTACGAAGCAATATAACTGGTATGCTCATACAATATGTTGTTAATCTAGTTAATGGAATAACAAATACATAGCTGGGTCTATTAAATGAGAAAGTTAGCAGCATAAATCTATGTTGATATATTTTATCTTCCACAGACAAATTGACTACTCTGTCTTTTTTATCTCATATCAGCATGGAGCATAAATAAAAATCTTTTTAGAATTATAATTATGCCAGTTTTTTTGCTATCCAAAATGTTGATTTGACAAAAGCTCTAAATTGAAACAAATATACTTATTATAGATAAATATTATGTAATATTATATTAAATGTAATTGAATCTTCAAAATAATTTATATCTTTTTATATATTGAATTTTACTTAACCCACTTTAAATTTTCGTATTTTTTCTTCCATTTGTTATCATTTATTGTATTGCATCAAACATGAATTGTAATCTTACCTCTGTTCCCCTGAAGTAAATGTAATAAAATGTCAATCTCCTAAACTGAAACTTTACTTGAATGTCAATTTTGGAAGTTGAAATTTGTTTTTCTAATGTCAGTATGTCATGTATTGACCTAAACCTCAGAGACTGGAAATTTAAATTCCACTGTTTTTTTTTTTTTTTTTTTTCATTGTACTCTTTCTTGTACAATTTCTTAAACACTACTCATTTCTTTTCCTTTATCAGTGATGTCTCTAGTTAGTTTTAAAAGTGATATATTTATGAAGCTATGGTTTATAAACAACCATCTTCTATTAAGCAAACATGCTAATTATTTATTTGTTCTTTTAATCATTTAAACCATAGACAATGAACTCTATTATATGTAAAATTTGATGTTTAAGACTTCAGATCACAACCATAGTTTTGGAAGTTCCTTTAGAATTGTAATTAATTTAGGTAAATAAACCATTCAAAGAGAATATCAAATCAATGCTGTAAATATTTTAGCAGTATTCTTTGTCAAAATATTTCATGTAATTACTGCTGTTTATCTTATTTTGTATTGGAATATTGCATTTATTTGTAATTTTATATGTTTATAAAAAAGATATCTACTTTCCACAATGTAATAAGCCCAGTCAAGCTGTGGGCATGTACTCATCAAACCAGCGTTGCAGCCAATATATCATGTCTCTCACTACATTACCTTCGTATTACTTATTACTTTACATCAGTAAAGTTACATTGGTTTAATACTGGAACAACTTAGAATAGACCCAGGGAAAAAATGATTATTCTGAGAAGAATAATTGCCCTTTAGGAAGATTTATAGAAGAATGGCTGTCACCAAACTTCCCTCTTAATTATTTTATGGTTCTTCATTATCTATAATTTCAGATAGTTTTACTTAAATTGGAATATTATTTGTGCTTCATATCACTCTAATTAATATTATTTTGTACAAGAAATCTTCTTTATGACATTTTTCTAAATAATTACATTAAATTCTCTTACATTATAAAATTCTCAGTAGTATCAAAACACATAAAATGAAGAGTTAGTACAAACATGGGTTCCAGTGTTTTAGTAGATGTTTTATTTCCAAAATGAATAGTTACTGTAGTGTAAATCATCAGAAAACTTGCAGCAGAAGAATTATGCTTAAGTTCCTTTTATGTATCTATCTATTTATTTTGAGAACTTCATAGTGAACACATTTAAGATTAATATTAAATCTCAAATAATCTATTTTACATTAAACTATAATAATATGTGTTATTACATATTATATTAAACACATTCATATTTTCAACCCACATGGAGAAATGAGACTGCAGAGAATCACTGAAATGCCATACAACTTTTAAGTGAATAGATAGGTTTTCATGAAAATCTTTACTTAAACTGTTTTTGTTGTTGTTGTTGCTGTTATTGTTTTCATTTGGGTTTGAAATATGGTCTGCTGCAGGAATGGTGTCAACTTTCTGGAGTTTTTGTTGTGAGGAGAAGTTGTGCAGGACTGTGTTCTGCATTGACCGGTTATTGGATAAAGTGTATAAACACCTTTAACCAAACTAAATACATCTAGTATATTTTGTAGAGAAATACTCTCCATTGCTATATAAAATGTGATCTCAACATGCCTCCTATGACTATTCTGCCAGAGCCTACTATGAAAATCTTAATTATCCTTAGATTCACACCAGGAACAATCTCAAACTTGTCAAGATAGTATCACTTGTAAGCATGTGCATCAAATTTAGATACCTGAGGGATTTTCTCATGAAAGGGATTAGATGATAGAACTGAAGATTTCCCTAGGTACTTCAAACCCATTTCAATTTAGATCTAGTTCTAAAGAGAACTTTGCAATGCCTGTCATGGCAATGCATTTTAGTGTTTCATTTTCCAAAATAATTAACTACCTAAGCTACCTGGCTAGACTCTTTTAAAACTTTGCATGGGATGATAAAGACATCTAGGAACTATATACAAATATGCAGAGTGAGTGAAGAGATACACAATCCATTGAACAGGCAATACCAAGAACCTAGTGAAGTGTTTGTCTGTTCCCTCTTTAGACAGAGCATCCTATTATGGAAGTAAAGAGCTTTAGGGCTAGGTAACCTTCCCTTTTGAAGGGACCCAGGACAAATCATTCTACTCTATCCAGTAATGCAATGTACTGACCAGTCACTCATAATATGAAAATAATAATAATAATAAAATAAAATAAATTGAGAGAAGATCATGTTCAATACTGTCTAAGGAACATAAAGGTGCAAAAGTCCATAGGGCCTGATGAGATGCATCTGCAGATCCTGAAGGAACTGGAATATAAAGTTGTTAAGCCACTATCGATCGTACGTGAGAAGTTGTGGCAGTCCAGTGAAGTTCCCACTGACTGGAAGAGGGGAAACACAACACTCATTTTTAAAAAGGGAAAAAAGGAAGACCCAGAGAACTACAGGTCAGTCAGTCTCATCTCTGTGTCCGGTAAGATCATGGAGCAGGTCCTCCTGGAAACTATAATAAGACACATGGAAAATAAGGAGGTGATTGGTGACAGTCAACATGGCTTCACTAAGGGCAGATCGTGCCTGACAAATCTGGTGGCCTTCTCTGATGGGCTACAACTTTGGTGGATAGGGGAAGAGCAACTGACACCATCTACCTGGACTTGTGCAAAGCATTTGACACTGTTCCCCATTATATCCTTGTCTCTAAGTTGGAGAGACATGGATTTGATGGATGGAACACTCAGTGGTTAAGGAACTGGCTGTATGGTTGCACTCAAAGAGTTGTGGTCAATGGCTCAATGTCCAAATGGAGATCAGTGACAAGTGGTGTTCCTCAGGGGTCGGTATTGGGACTGGAACTGTTTAACATCTTTGTAGGTGACATGGACAGTGAAATTGAGTGCACCCTCAGCAAGTTTGCTGATGACACCAAGCTGTGCGGTGTGGTTGATGCACTGGAGGGAAGGGATGACATCCAGAGAGACCTGGACAGGCTTGAGAGGTGGGCCTGTGCACACCTCATGAAGTTCAAAAAGGTCAAATGCAAGGTCCTGCATCTAGGTCTGGGCAATCCCAAGCACAAATACAGGCTGGGCAGACAACGGATTGAGAGCAGCCCTGAGGATAAGTGCTTGGGGGTGTTGGTTGATGAGAAGCTCAACATGAGCCATCAATGTGTGCTTGCAGCCCAGAAAGCCAACAGTATCCTGGGCTGCCTCAAAAAAAACGTGGGCCACAGGTCGAGGGAAGTGTGTCTGCCCCTCTACCCTGCTTTCATGAGACCCAACCTGGAGTATTGTGTTTAGCTCTGGGACCCCCAATATAAGAAGGACATGGACATATTAGAGCACGTCCAGCAGAGGGCCATGAGGATGAACACTTCTCCTATGAAGACAGGCTGAGGGATTTGGGGTTGTTCAGCCTACAGAACAGAAGACTCTGGGGAGACCTTACAGTAGTCTTCCAGTACGTAAATGGGGATTACAAGAAAGCAGGAGAGGGACTCTTTATCAGGGAGTGTATTGATAGGACAAGGAATAACGGTTTTAAACTAAAAGAGGGTAGGTTTAGATTAAATATAAGGAAGAAATTCTTTACTCTGAGGGTGGTGAGGAACTGGAACATGTTGCCGAGAGAACCTGTGGATGCCTCATCGCTGGAAATGTTTAAGGCCAGATTGGATGGGGCTTTGAACAACCTGATTTAGTGGAAGGCATCCCTGCCCATGGCAGGGGGCTTGCAGTTAGATGATCTTTAAGGTCCCTTCCAACACAAACCATTCTATGATTCTGTGAAATTAATCCATAAATTGCTGCCTCCTAAACAGACAATAACCTACAGGCTGGGTATTCCCTTAAGACATAAGAATACCTGCTCGATATACGTACTCAGTCAGTCTGTGCATACTAGAGTATTTTAATTAGGCTATTTGGGTTGGGATTAGTGGTTTTTGAACTCTTTCTCCTTTGAATAAAATTATTGAATATTCACTGAAGCAGGGACCTGAACATGAAACTTTCATTTTTTTTTTTTTTTTTTTCTCACCAGCTGAATTAATATTTTATTACTACACAGTGGAACAGCTTCAAGATGAAAGACAAAGGATGGACAATATCCTCTTTTGGTATAGTTATTAATCTCAAATGCAAAGTTAACAGCTTCTAATTACTCACTGGTCTGAAGTTATAATCAGGAGAATATATACCAAGTTCCTTTCCATTGTCATTCTTGCTGCCACTGCAACGATCATCAAAAGTATACAGACTTCTTAAAATATAGTTCTGATGAATTGTCCTATGAATATCCTATCCAATGAATTCGTGTGAATTATTATGAATTATTATGAGATATTTACAATATATTAACAGTGTCCCGACAGGTTAATTCCCATGTACCTCTCATCAGCTCTGTCACTAATCAGTTATTCTCCAATGTTTCTTCTTGCAGTAGACTGTTCAAGTCCTATATAGCCATGCTTTTAGTTTTCAGTGTCAGAGAATTCTAATCTTATCCTCCAAAATACTGATATTTGTGTAGTCCACTAATGGAACATATATATACATATATATTCCATATATATATGGACACGGAATCATAGAATCATTTAGGTGGAAAAGACCTCTAAGATCATCAAGTCCAACCTTTAACCTAGGACTGCCAAATCCACCATTAAATCATGTCACTAAGTTGTACATCTACATGTTTTTTGAAGACCTTCAGGGATGGTGACTCAACTACTTCCCTGGGCAGCCAGCTCCAATACTTCACAACCCTTTCAGTGAAGAAATTTTTCCTAATATCCAACCTAAACCTCCCTTGGTACAACTTAAGGCCATTTCCTCTTGTCTTATCACCTGGTGCTTGGGAAAAGAGAATAATCCCCACCTCACTATAGCCTCCTTTAAGGTAACTGTAGAGCAAAATAAGGTTTCCTCTGAGACTCCTTTTCTCCAGGCTAAACATCTCCAGCTCCCTCAGCTGTTGTTGTCAGCTCTTGCAGCTCAGAGACTTGTTCTCTAGACCTTTCATCAGCTTCACTGCCACTTTTTGGACATGCTCCAGCACCTTGATGTCCTTCTTATAGTGAGGAGCCCAACACTGAACACATTATTCAAAGTACAGCCTCTCCAGGGTTGAGTACAGAGGGACAATTACTTCCCCGGTCCTGCTGGACATGTTATTTTTGACACAGGTCAGGATGTATCACATGGTCTTGGCCACCTGAGCACACTGCTGGCTCATTTTCAGCTGGCTATCCACCAATAACCCCAGGTTCCTTTCCACTGGGCAGCTTCCCAGCTACTCTTCCCCCAGCCTGTAGCATTGCATGGGGTTGTTGTGCCCCAAGTGTAGGACCGGGCACTTAGCCTTGTTGAACTTCATACAGTTGGCCTTGGCCTGTTGGTCCAGACTATCCAGATCTCTTTGTAGAGCCTTCCAACCTTAACACTCGCGACTTGATCAACACTCGCACCTAACTTGTTGTCGTCTACAGATTAACTGAGGGTGCGTTTGATCCCTTCATCCAGATCATTGATAAAGATATCGAAGGAGCTGCTGAAGGAGCCGGGGCTGTTCAGTCTGGAGAAGAGGAGGCCAAGGGGAGACTTCATCACTCCCTACAACTGCTTGACAGGAGTTTTTCAGCGAGGTGTGTGTCGGCCCCTTCTCAGACAACAAGTGATAGAACTCGAGGAAACAGGCTCAAATTGCACAAGGACAGGTTTAGATTGGATACTGGCATAAATTTCTTCATGAAAAGGGTGGTTGGGCATTGGAACAGGCTGTCCAGGGAGGTGATGGAGTCCCCATCCCTGGCAGTGTTTAAGAGACATGAGGTTGTGGTGCTTAGGGACATGGCTTAGTGGTGGACTTGTAGTGTTAGGTGGGTGGTTGGACTTGATGATCTTAAAGGTCTTTTCCAGCCTAAATGATTCTGTGATTCTATGAAAAGAAGAGAATTGGCCCCAATACTGAGCCCTGGGAGACACTGTTAGTGACTGGCCTCCAGCTGGATTTAACTCCATTCACCGTGACACTTTGAAGCTGGCCACACAGTCAGTTTTTTACTCAGTGAAGCATACACCTGCCCAAGCCTTGAGCAGCCTGCTTCTTCAGGAAAATGTTGTGGGTAATGGAGTAAATTGCATCCTGTATACATGGTGAACTGCATAGGAAATGATGGAGCAAGTTGTTAATATTTTTTACTAATGACTAGGAGAATAGAATACAATTAAAATCCACAGAGATTGTGGAGTCTACAACTTTGGAGGCTTTACAGAACAGACATCTGTCAGGACTGCCATGTGTATAATTGTGCTTACCTTGGAGTAGATAAATTGGCTGGTAAAGATAGAAAGAAGTTAAGTGTATCTCAAAAGGGAATCAATGAAGGTGAATATAAATTCTCTTCATCAGAACACATTCCCAGAACCTGTCTTTCTTTTTCACCTGAATAACCTAACTGCTTAAATGCATTTTTTGATTTGTATTTTGATTGTATTTTTTTATTTATTTATATTTTTTTATGATTGTGATGATTGTATTTTTTTCCCCAAGTTTTGCTGCCATGTAAATGAGGTGAAATGCATCTTTATTTATTTATTTATTTATTACTGTTCTGGCAACATTGTCAGTATGTTCGTGTTCAGGGAAAAGATGTTAAAAATGTTCTTTTTGATTTCCTATTTGAGAGAAGTATATTGATTGAGAGCAGAAAACAGAGGTGAAAAGAAGATGTATCTTGATGGAGGGTGTATTTGGAAATTATGATGTAGACTGCATTAATAAGAGAATTATGCACTGAGTTTGCAACTTAGCTTTTTCAGAGGCTGATTTGTATAGAACAAGGTTCTGCACTATTACTATTTAAGTAGTCTGTGTTCTACTTCATCAATTTCTGAGAAATCAGAAAGACAAGGATGAGAATAATGAAGTAAACTAAATGTGATAAAAGCCAAAGAAAATCATCCAAGTGAGCAGATTTCCTCAAAATTGGAGGACTTCTCTCTCCCATAACAACAGATATTTTATAAGTTATTATTTTGCTGAAATGTTGCTGCAATATAGATGAAAAAAAAATGTGCAATGGATAATTTTAAATGAATAATCTTCTGTAGTTGCAAAGTAATCAACACTTTTTTTTTTTTTTTTTTCCTACAAATATAATTAGGACTTAATAGAAATGATAATTTAAATGTAGATTGTTGAACTGCAGAAGAGGAATATAATTGTTAAGAACATGTTATTTTTTAAATGTTTCTAAAAATATGTAGTATTTCTTACATAAAATGCAAAAAAAAATAATCTGGTATTTATTGTATAACGATATTAGTTTTATGTATTTGATGTTATTCTGTGATTTTCACAGATTCCCCTGCTAAATTTAAGGCATATATGTAATGTAGATGAAATGTCTGAGTACTGAGCAGTACTCTATTATAGCAAAGTCAGATTTGTTACATTTTACCAGCTATTTATGACACTGAGGTTTGATTAGCACCAAAAAAAAAAAAAAAAAAGTTACAAACCATTAAAATTGTCACCTAGCACTAGAAAACTGTCCACTGAACAAATTGAGCCAAAATGTACATAGCTGTCTAATGTATATGGAATAAAGTTAATTTTCTTCATTTGTAAATTCTTTCCTGAAACTGTCCTTTATTTGTGACTCTGTCTCCAATAACTTTTAGAAATATTAATATTAATCTGAGGAGATTAGTTTTATGAGCTCAATAAAAAGTAGGTTCTGACAAAGGTCACCCATCCAGTTGATGAAGGGAACCCAGCTGACGCAATCTTTTTTTGGATTTCAGTAAAACTTTCAGTACTGTTTTTCACAGTATCCTTCTGGACAAAATGTCCAGCATACAGTTAGACAAATACATAGTGCAATGGGTGAACTGCTGGCTGATGGGTTGGGCTCAAAGGATTTTAGTAAATGGGGTTACATCTGGCCGGCAATGAGCCATTAGCGGGGTTCCCCAGGCCTCCATTTTTGGGCCAGTTCTCTTAAATGTTTTCATAAATGACTTGGATGCAGGACTTGAAGGTGTATTAAGTAAGTCTGTGGATGACACTAAACTGGGAGGAGTTGTTGACTCCATTGAGGGTAGAGAGACCTTGTGGAGAGATCTTGACAAATTAGAGAGATGGGCAACCACCAATGGCAAGAAGTTTCATAGAATCATAGAATATCCCGAGTTGGAAGGGACCCATAAGGATCATTGAGTCCAACTCCTGGCACCACGCAGGTCTACCCAAAAATTCAGACTATGTGACTAACTGCACAGTCCAAACGCTTCTTAAACTCCAACAGGCGTTGTGCAGCGACTACTTCCCTGGGGGGCCTGTTCTAGTGTGCGACCACCCTCTCAGTGAAGAAGTTTAAGAACAAATTAAAAAGAAAGAGAAGAACAAATTAAAAAGAAAGAAAATTTTAAAAAGAAATTTCTTAACAAATTAAGAACAAAAGAAGTTTAAGAACAAATGCTGGATTCTGCACCTGGGAAGGGGCAACCCGAACTATAAATACAGACTGGGGGATGAGAGGCTAGAGAACAGCCCTGCAGAAAGAGTTCTGGAAGTTCTGGTCAACGATAAGTTGAATATAAGTCAACAGCGTGTCCTGGCAGCCAAAAGGGCCAACCATATGCATCAAGCACAATATCGCTAGTTGGTGGAGGGAAGCTATTATCCTACTGTGCTGGTGCAGCTTCACCTCAAATACTGTGTGCAATTTTGGGCACCACAATATAAGAAAGATATAAAACTATTAGTGTCGAAGGGAGAGCAACAAATATACTGAAGGGTCTAGAGGGAAACATACATGAGGAGCAGCTGAGGTTACTTGGTGTGCTCAGCTTCACGAAGAGGAGACTGAGCGTAGGCCTCATGGTGGCCTGCAGCTTCCTCACAAGGGGAGCGGAGGGATAGACGCTGAGCTCTGCTGTCTGGTGACTAGCGATTGGACACAAGGGAACATCATGGAGCTGGGACAGGGGAGAGTCAGGCTGGATGTTACGAAAAGATTCTTCACCAGGGGGTGTTTGAGCACCAGAACAGGTTCGTCAGGTAAGTGGTCATGGCACCAAGCCTGTCAGAGTTCAAGAAGCATTTGGACAATGTTCTCAGACATATTGTTTAATTTTTGGGTGGTCCTGTGTGGACACAATGATCCTTGTGGGTCCCTTCCAACTCAGGATAATCTATGATTCTAGGATTCTAGGTTGATCTGCATTTTGATACTTATTGCTAATAAAAATTTAATATAAATTTGAATAATTTACTACTACTTCATGATGTTTATTAAGTATTTCTTGTGATGATCCACATTAATGGATTATTATAGGCAAAATTAGGTAAATCATCTATCTGTAGACCTCTAACATTGTCATACTTTGAATTCTATGCAAAGCTATTTTGCTGAGATAGATACAACAACTATCTTATCATGCAGGAAGAAATAAAAAAAAAAAGAAAAAAGAAAAATAATCGTAGAATATAAGAATCATAGAATGGTTTGGATTGGAAGGGACTTTAAAGATCATCTAATGCCAAACCACCCACTAGATCAAGTTGTCCAAGGCCTCATCCAACCCGGTCTCGAACTCCTCCAGGGATGGGGCATTCACAACTTCTTTGGGAAAAAAAATAGAAAAGAAAAGTAGAAGAAAAAGAAAAAGAAAAAAGAAAAAGAAAAAGAAAAAGAAAACCAAAAAGAAAAAGAAAAAAAAGAAAAAAAGGAAAAAGAAAAAGAAAAAAAAGAAAAAGAAAAAGAAAAAGAAAAAGAAAAAGAAAAAGAAAAAGAAAAAGAAAAAGAAAAAGAAAAAGAAAAAAGAAAAGAAAAAGAAAAAGAAAAAGAAAAAGAAAAAAAAAGAAAAAGAGAAGAAAAAGAAAAAGAAAGAGAAGAAAAAGAAAAAGAAAAAGAAAAAGAAAAAGAAAAAGAAAAAGAAAAAGAAAAAGAAAAAGAAAAAGAAAAAAAAGAAAAAGGAAAAAGAAAAAGAGAAGAAAAAGAAAAAGAAAAAGAAAAAAAAAGAAAGAAAAAGAAAAAGAAAAAGAAAAAGAAAAAGAAAAAGGAAAAGGAAAAAGAGAAAAAGAAAAAGAAAAAGAAAATACTTAAACATTTAAGATTTGCAGGGAGATATGAGATGAAAGAAGTCTTTGTAAAACTTGGCTATTTTGTAAGGAGTGTGGGTGTGGAGTTATAAATGGTAAGCTGATGGGTGTAAGTGCATGGAGATGGATGGAACCTTTCATTTCCCCTTTCTGGACAGGAGAGAGCAGAACAGTAACTCTCCTCAGATGCAGGAACAGCAAGCCTTCACCAACTCCTGTTCTCTGACGGAAACAAACATTGCTTCAGATCATGCTTCTCTTTCCTGACAGTGCCCATAACATTTTGTCATATGCAGAGATATGGACACTATTGCCCCTTCTTTGATAAGAGTGGTTTTGCTACGGCCCTTGGAATGCCTGCAAGCCTTGTGCTGGCCTGGAACACAACTCCACATAGTTGTTGCAGCATCTGCATATGTGTGTGCCTTAAGAACACAATAAACTCAGCAGAACTTACAGAAAGGCAGCAAAATGACTTCAAAAGAGGCTTTCAGATTTCAAGTGCAATTTCCAGTTCATCAATTCATTTAATATATGCATAATAGATACAGCATATTAATGTAGATTATTGCTATTACTGCTTAGATTTGCTATTTGGATATTTAGACTGTATTCAGATTTGATTTTTTTTTTTTTTTTTCATATAATATCTTCATGGAATGAGTGTTCAAAAATTCTGTCAACCTAAGTGTTATTTAACTTAAATTCGCTTTGATATCAAAATATTAATTGAAGGAAATTTTATCTGGCCTATTTAGACATCTGAGATGCATTACCTAATTCTTCCATCCAAAACTTCTCTGGTTCAGAAAAGACATCAAAAAGGACTGGCTTGGTAGAACTTTTGACTCTGATGAACAGACTGTAGATATATCCACCGTATTTCCCGAATGTCTGAAATAACATATAAGCATGTAAACTGTTAAAGGAGCCTGATTTGAAAGGGATATTCAGACCTATCCTTCTTTATTCCAGTTGATTTGATTTCTGTCAAACATTGTGAGGGAAAAATCAACTTTATAATAACTGAATGATAGGAAAATTTACCTCATTCTGAAAATGGCTATCTACCTCTTGTTAGAATGAGAGGATTGAGTCTAAGCTTGCTGTGAGTAGAGCAGGATTTAGTTATTTATTTACATTCCACTAGCTGCATATCAGAGTATTCTCCAGAAAGTCCTTTCGTTTTACATATTAGGCAATGATTTTTGCAGGCATCAGAAATTGCCCCTCATTGACTTATTCTTCCCAATTTATGACTTGATTTTGCTTTAGATACCTAAAATTTATTTTTATTTCATTTCATTTCATATTTCATTTCACTTCATTTTAATTTTATTTTTCCCTCTGGCTCTTAATACTGGCTATGATATGTGTCTAAATTTAAATAAGGGTTTCAAGATTTGGCTAAATATGTTGTTGCATCTGCTGCCATGTGAGATGCCTATTTTAGACATATGTCCAGGTTTCGCATATATAACATGAAGCCTGCAGGATATCCTTACTTTTCTTAAGCAGTACTTTAAGGTGTGTTCGTAAACCCTAAGGAATACCAAATGATAGTTCAGTTTAGGGAACCCACCTGAGCTCATCCCTGTCTCATATTGTTTTCTATCTTTAGTACTCCAGTGTTCAAGAAAGTTTTGGGGAATCCCATTTTATGAGAATTTAACCATCTTCATTGTAAATTCTACTGCTGGAGATGAGCAATTACATTTTGTAATTTTGAGCATCACATAACAAAAATCTGTTGGTTGAACAACTGTCTAGCTCAGTTAGTTTAATGCAACAGTACCAAAGTATGATAATGCTGCAAAGAAAAAGAAAAAAAAGAGTTAAAAATCACAGGCATGTAAATGTGAATTCATAAATAAAAATCACATTTCACCTAATACATCACTTTATAAAATTAATATATCACTGCAATTACCATACTGTACAGAAATATAACTTAGAAAAATGTATTAAAAGTGATGTACCATAAGTGATAAATCTTAGGAAAATCTATAAATCAATTGCCAAATCCAGGCTGAAATGTCAGTGAATGAATATACACTTGTGATATTTAAAAATCATAAACACAAAACTAAATATTTCCTTAAAGCAAAAAAAGACATTTTGCATGCAGTGACATATATTCACTGATTCTTTATTACTTTATTATTTCTTGTGTAACAGTCCTAAAGCCTTCGATTTTTTTCACAGCACTACTTGCATACCAAAAATGTAGTATGTTTCTTCCATTAAAAAGTTTTATTGTATAGTGATTAATGTTAACACACTACAGTGATTATCCTGTCATTTTTCTTGTCCTAGTAATTTTTTTTTATTATTATTATTATTATTTATTTTTTTTAGCCTTCCGACTGCAGAACTGAAAGACCAAGATATGAAATGTGCAGGAATCCACTGACAGTTCAGGCACATGCTCATGGGACAAGAAAGTAAGCTTTTCTTACATTTTCTTTTGGCACCCCCTACTGGTGTACAGCTGCAAAGACTCTTCCGTGAGGCCAAAGATCTCGAAAGGGCATGCTGTGCTTCTTTAGGTCTCTCATCCTTTTTGATTGATAATAACAAAATCAATGGCACGTTAGTGTGAAGAGATTTATATTCTGATCAAGCAACACGAATTCATTGTTCAGTGAATATATGAATTATTTAAAACATAAATCCAATAATTGAAGCTTCTTTGCATGTTTCACATGTTTATTTGATCTCCTCATGTAATAGTAATAGATTTTCCAATTATGGTTGAGTTGTTGTTGTTGTTTTTTGTTTGTTTGCTTGTTTTAAATCTTAACAAAAAGAAGTGTCAAAAACGTTCTCTCCATGACTTGTGGTAATGTACTGTGGCAATGTATACTAACTATCCGATGTATTCATAAGTCACTTGAAGATAAAGAGTATATATGAATATTTCTGCTCTGTTCTTTGAAGGTTGGGACAGAATTGTTCCCCACTGCAACAGTGCACTATTTCTTTCTCCCCAAAAGAGTGGGGACATATCAACAATATTAACTTTTTTCCATTTCTTATAGCCATAGTGTTTCCTAATGAGGAGACCTCCCTACCTTGCTTTAAGGCAACTGACATATCTGAAAACATGATCAGCCTGGGCTATTCTATCATAGGAAATAAGCTAGCATCCCATATTCATAACCTGTAAGTTCTCTATTTGTTACAGAAGTGTCAGGCAGCTGAACGTCTACATAAAAATATTTAAAATCTCCATTATTTTCTAGAGTTAAGATGTGTGTGCTGGTCATGGAAAAAAGGTAGTCAAGATAGATAGTGTTCCAAGTACGCTTGCCACAGAATTTTCATAGAATCACATAGCTGGTCTACAATTGCAGGGTGTATACACAAATAAGTGCTGAAGGATCTTTCTGTAGATGCTTACTAAGCACAAAAAAAAAAAAAAAAGTAATAATTTTTAAATAGAAGTCAAATAGTCCACTACTGAATAACTGGGTGCTGATCAATGTCACTTTCTAAATGATAAATGATTTCCAATTGCATGTTTTGTTCATTTTTTGAATGAGCATTAATCTCTAGTGAGGTTAAGATGAGAGTATGGTTTGCTAAATATTAATACTTCCCATTAATCTTAAAACGTGATTATGATTTTCAGTTAGATAAAATAATATTATCATATGTTTTCTTTCAGGCTATCTGTTAGGCAGGAGTAGCATCTCCCTTTCATCATAAATTATTTTTACTATTTCCCTACACACATCATCCTTTTTTTTTTTTTTTTTTTTTTTTTTTTTTTTTTTTTTTAACCAAAATCTATGATTACTTAAAAAATAAAGATCACTCATTACATTTACATTTATTTATGTGGATACACACATATAAAGGAAACACCAAATTTTAACCTTCATCTCCTTGTAGATTGATTCTATTTATTTATGTATTAACTGTAGGCTATTAGTATTTCTTCAGAGTTAACGAGTAGAATATGACTTTTTTGCAGATGGGAATCATGATGCACAGTCAGCTCTGTGACTTGCTGAATAGGTAACACCTGCCTGCAGTACCAGAATACAGGAGTTTTTGTTCCCAAGTGCACACTTTAATCATATACAATGTATTTTCTTCTGGCTATGGCATATAAAATAATGTGAATTATTTCCATTTATAGTGAACAAACTTGCCATGCACCTCAACTTTCAAGACAATAAGAGTCTGAAAGATGTCTTATATTTATAAAAGGAATGACAGTAACACCAATGTTATTAATAAACAGCCAGAATGCTCTAGGCTATGTCCATACCTATAAATAACAGAAGGGCAGGAAGAGGGTTTCTCATTATCCATGCTTAATTGCCATCACTTTCTCTAACATTTTCTTACCATATGCCAGCTGTTCCTCAGAAAGTATTTGGACCTGAATAGCACATCCCCACTAGGCAGTATGGAGGAAAAAATTCTCTCTGGAGATCAGAGTTTAAGCACGCAAATAAAATAAAGGCTGTGTCACTTAAGCCTGAGTGCCACAGAACTGTCCCTGGCCTGCTGTATTTATTTGTAGAAGGCAGCGTATCTGATATATGTATGATATATGCAGTATCAAAACTGATTTCTTAACAGCTGCTCTATCATTAACCATGAACCAATGTGTCTGTAAATGCAGTATCTTACTTACTGCAGTTCCTAGACTGCACTGGAATAAATTATATTTATATTTCAGAGCATCAAATATATCATTATGTACTTAAGGTAAATTATTCTTCCAGGTAGACCACCATTCACACTGGAAACAAAATTTGCCTGCTTTAAAATTTATATAGAAGTCAAATGCATCTGTTCTCTTGATGTTTAGAATGCTCTATAATATTAAGGAAATAGTATGTTCTGATATAAACTACTGTTAGCTCCTTACAGATCTAATGAAGGAGAAAGTTAAGTTTCTACTTTTCAACTTCAAAGTATATCTGATTTGATTGCCATGCAGTTTCAATATTTTTGTCTAAACCACTTGGCTGAAATAAAGGAAGATGTCTTTAATATACTGTTTAAAAATGTATTTCTAAAACAAAACAAAACAAAACAAAAACAAACAAACAAAAACCCATAATTTATACCATTTATATTCACACATACGATATAACAAAGTGTTGTTTTTATTTATTTATTTTTTCCTGTAGCCCAGAACAAATATAGTACAACGTTCTTTTTCTCCTCCTTATTACAGAAAAACAGATGGCTGGAGGTCCAGACACTCTCTTTCCCTCCCTCTCTCCTTTTCTCTCTCATTCTCATTGTCGAAATTAAGTTAAATAATAGATTTTAATGAATAATAGTGTCTGTGGAGCAAAACATGTCAGTGTAGATTCCCAAGATATTTGACAAACATTTTCAGTTTTAGTTTATATCACTTCATAAAGCTAAAACTGGTTCAAATCTTTTATCCTATCTTATGGTAATGGTTACTTGACTGAAGAATAAGGGTTTTTCAAAAAGCATGCATTAATTCCATCTGTTGATACCTCCTCCACTGTAAGCAAACAGCTGGTATCAGAAATCAGACTTCATGAAATATTCTGGAAAGAAAAAATATACATGCGTAATAAATTATATTCATTATAATTCCACAGCTTCAGGTTGATACCAGAATATGAAACCATCACATACTGCAAGTTCATGAAACAGACATCCATATCAGGTATACTTAATTAATTTTAATTGAATAGGACTTTGTGTTTGTTAGTTCAAACAAATAGTCAAAATTTCAAAGCAAAACTCATAGTTTTTTCTTGTGGGTTTCTATCACTCTTCTCCCAGACTCAAGAAAAGACTGTGTACTTCACAGATATTTTCTGAACATGGAAATCAAATCCTAGAAATGGTTGATTAAATAATTGTAGCATTTCTTGCCAGTGTAATACTGGCTATCTACTGGCTTCAGTTCTGTGGTTTTTATTTCTGGCTTTTCATTTATTTTCATAACTTCAGTTCTGAACAACAAAAGGCTACTGTGCCATCATTTAAATGCTACATGGGTAAGACACTTGGAGCATGTTTTCTCAGTAACAAGAACATCACATAGTTGATATTTTTTGAGATACAGTCAAGTAACACAACCCCATTCAAGACTTTTACCAGTAAAACTGTCTCTAACGATGTAGTTTTCAAAAATCTCAGTGTCTAGCATTGGGCAAGCATCATTTCATTCCCGTTCCCTTCCTTTGAGAAGAAACTTGTTAGCATACTTACCTAACTCTCATGGATCAGGAAAATATATAAATAAATAAACCTTCAAGTTATGAGTGTATTTCAGCTCTAACAGCATCAGATTCAAATTATTCTCAAAAAAGGGCTTGATTCTGTATATCATATCAGCATTCCTGAAGGTTTTCCTCATAAAACCAGCAGAATAGAGTAGGGAAAAAACACACAAGGTAATTTCATGCATTTAGTATTTAATAAAGTCTTCTACCTGTGCACAGGGGATCTATTATCCTTGTAACCATGTTGTAGAGTCAGCAGTGTGTTTCTGGCCTGAATATGCATAATTCTGCCTATCAGACTTCACTGCGCTGAATGTTGAAGCCTCATGCAGCTTTTTCTTCCCCTTTTTAAAACGTCTTTTTTTTTTTTTTTTTTTTACATTAGAATATGAAATACTGTTTTTTTTTTTCCTGTCTCCACTTTAACAAGAGGTGAACACATATGTATGTATGCATGCATATATTCATTGTAGAGGTACCAGAGTGTGAGATCTAGGCAGACAAGATAAAGCACATATTTTTTTTTAATTTTACACGGTTTAGTTGCACATTGGTTGGATTTATTTATAAATTCACTACAATAAGTACTTTTTTAAAATTTATTTAAACACAAAAATAAATATTTATGTATATTACACTATAAACAAATTCTTCATATGGTTTCTAATGTGAGAACCACTGAAATCACTTAGAACTCTTCTATTGTTTCCAATAGCTGATTGTCAACAGTAAGTATCTGCAGTCCAGAAATAATTATAATTTCTCGCATATCTGACAATCTATACAAAATCTTGTCACTCACGTGACTGTGATGAACAAGAACTAACTCATATGTCTTTCAAAGACTGAAGACATACTATTTATTTATGAAGTATTTGCATTTGCTTGTTTACAATGGCAATGTGTGTATTGCCTAATTTATTCTGTACCCTCACTTCTTGTTGTAATCCTCCAAATCAAACAACTGTTTAACTGAATATGTATGTGACATCATCTCTTATTGCTTTGATAATATGACAATAGAGTGGAGACAGTTTAGAATCTGTTCACTTTGAATTTATATTTGTGTGAATTTAATCCTTTATTTAAGATCTATAAAAATATATATAATTTTACATATTTAAAGTGTGATCTAATGTATGATTCCATTGTTTTTAGATATCCACTTTTCTGATATTTTTTCACAAAGAAGCAAATAGATACAGGTAAATATATGACTGACATTTTAAAACAACCCCAATTTAAGAAGATCCTCTTCTGAAATTCAGCTCATTAACATTGACATCTTCCTTGACCCCACGACCCCACAGAAGTTTGTGAGGGGTACAGTGTACAGACAATGCTCCCCCCCCCCCCCCCCCCCCCCGTGATTGCTAAACAGTAAATCTCAGATTCTAAAGCAGAGTGAAGAGGCAGAGACCAGATGCATCTATGGAGACAGAGGCTTAATTACAGAGCTTGACTGTACTAGTAAGATCCTGCTTAATTGTGCATCCTCCTTTGATAATTTAGCCCAGCTGCTCTGTGGCTCTGACAGCCATATGGCATGTTTCAGAATACTTATATTTTTAATAGAAAGATAGATAGCAATGTGTAAAATAATGTTTAATCCCTCCCAATTTGTAGTTGTAAATATAGGTGCACACTGTAATGGAAATCAGATTGTATTTATTTATTTTGTCTGCTGATAGTAACAGATTGAATAACTGAAATGATAGGCTTATTAAGAGTCCACAGAAGTCCCCTGTTCTCTCAGTAATGTCAAGGCTCTGGTTTATTAATAACTGAGCTGCACAAATATTTACATTTTTAAAGGAACAATTCCATTAAACTAGACAGGTGAACAAGCAGCAGTGTATTTTCCTTTATCAGGAAGGAATCTAAATAGATATGTTGTTTGGCCATGGATGAACATGTTGCTGAAATCTACAATGAAAAGCCTTATATATAAGATAATAATATTATTTTCAGGCTAAGCCTTCTTAAAATCTTGTGATATCCGTGAAGGAGAGTTATGAAGTTCCTATTAGATGCGAAATTGGTGTTTTGCTCTAGTGCACACTACTCATAAATGATTAACAGAAGCAAGTTAATCAAGATTAAGCACTGGAGATGTGAGAAGCTTATTTATCTCCACTGTCTCTTCTTTTAGACCTCACTATTAAAACTGTGCCAGGAAATATGGTTCTTTCTTCTTGTTCCTGTGTTCCTAGCTGAATTAAATGGTTGTAAAGGATGCTGATAAAACTTGGAGTAACCCCATGTTGATTTTGCATGTGGGATCAGTCTGGTCTCCCTGTAGGGAGCAGTCATAAAAATCACATTAAGTAATTGTGTTTGCTTTTCCTTCTTTTACTCTGCACTGAATTCAGACTGTTCAGCCTCCAAATTAGGATTATTTACTTCTTGCCCTCATCTTTCCCAGGTTTTAAGTTACACAGGGAAAAATGTATGTACAATGTAAAATGCATGAGAAACCTTAAGATTATGTCATACTGTTAAAGAAACCATAGTTAATGCTTTTCGGGGGGGGGGGGGGGGGGGGGGGGGGGGCATGATTAGTACTATCAAATTAGCCTATGATATAGTTATGATATACTTTCCCCACAGTCCAAACAGCTCTTTCTTAGACAACTCCATCATGATTTAGGGGATATAATATTCCAGGAACCATTACCAAATATTGATCCAGAAGAGTAAAACCTGTTAGGGGCAAAGAGTTGAGATGCATGACATGAAATACTCTCAGCTACCTGATCCAGGGCCCAAGAATGTATCTTGATCCATTTTGTTAATTTGTATGCCCATATAACAATCTATTGCAGGGATAAAGTCATTATTACAGTTCAATAGAAGAAGACCAGAGTTTCATCCCTATTCCTGAATTCAAGGAGGCCTGTGTACTTAAAATGGAAACAGTGCGTACATTGTATAAGTGTCAGTAAGAGCAATCTGTCCAGATGATTTGTCCAGTCTACCACCTCCCATCATTTCTGTAAGTGGTTCTTTGTTTGATCAAGACTCTCAACGTCATTTTTCTTATCTGTTCAATTCAGTTATTTGACTGAAAAGCTTTGTTTCTGTCAAAACCAGAAAATGAGAGCAGCAGAACACAAAATCAATTTCACTCGACGTGCAATCCAAAATTTTTAAGAATGCATCTTCCTCCAGCTCTGTGTTTTCGACTTATTTATTTATTTATTTATTTATTTATTTTTGGTCTTAATAAGCTTTTTTACTAAGTTTTGTGATCTGTGGCTAACTGTTTTGCTGTTACTGTTGTTATAGTCCCTTACATGTCCACAAGCTCTCCACTTTTTAACAAGGCATGAGATGAGGTAAAGTGTTTTAAGAAAACATTGTTTGTTATGAATATGCATTTTAGAAAGGATGAGGTATACTCTTTACAAAACCATAAATGTGTACATCCTTGTGTTAGAGGAAAGCCTGACTGGTGTATATAAAGCTCTTCAGACTCCTTACTCTATTCACCCTAGCAGCCAAGGTTTTAATTCCTCATCTTGATTCCTAACTTCAGCTCACTCTGATGTAGTGAAAATATGGAGGCAATTAAAATAATACAGACAGAAAAGATATAATTGTAAGACATATTTAGTTAAAAACTTAGTAATGAAATCTCTACGAAGAAGACACATAGGTTGATAAAAATCAAACTATCATAATTCTGGAATAGTGTATTTAGGGGTTTTGTTTTGGTTATTCAAAAAAGATTTTACTTGTGCAACCAGAACCATTAATTGTTGCAATTAATTATTTTATTATCTGATTAGGAAACAAACAACAGTGAGATAAAATGATTACAGTTTAATTACAAACAACATTGCCATACCATTTTTTTTTCAATATTAGTTTTTACCAGCTTCTACAGCACATGTTCTAAGTCTCTCCTAGTGGTGCAGAAAATGACTTACCTCTACTGAAATGTGGCTTACATCTACTGCATACACTTAATATATGCATTATGTACGTCTAAAGGAAGAAAGATATAAAGAGAGATATGAGATAGAGAGAAAATAAAGTCAGTAATTTCAGAAAAGGTAAAATGAAGGGAAGGATTAATGAAGTAGAATGTCTGGAGAGAATGGACATGAAATTAGCAGACTGCAGACTGCCTGAGTAGAAGGGATGCAGAAACAGTGAAAGAAAGAAGAAACCAGGGTCTCAAACAATCTCAATGAATTCATACGAGGGCATTTGCTTGTACTTGTGTCCCATGTGTCCTCTGAATCATTATACTACCACACTAGCTGTGGGTCAGGAATAAATAGATTCTCAGTCCCAAGTTCTTCTGTTTTCCTGATTTTTTTTTTATTATAATTTTATTTTCTGAAATTAATTTTCATTTTTTAAGTTAGTCTCTACAAGTAAATATTTTTGGAGCCTTTATACTCAGATCTTTCTTCTTCAAATTTCTACCATTCTAGAAAACTAGTCCTAGAAATAATGTAATGACAGCAATATGTATATATATAAATATGAAGACACCCGGCTCAAAAGCTTTTTGCCTTTTTCTTACCTTCTGTTCTAATGAAAATATTACCTCTTCATTCCATCTCATTTCCAATGGCATAAATATTGGAATAAATTAGAAATCAAATTATCAGATTTCTTTTTATTTAGAAGCATATCAAAGTTTGACTAAGGATCTGAAAAAAACAAACAAGCAAAAAAAAACCAAAACACAAATAATCAACACAAATGTTTCAGTTTAATATACTTTTGTTAAATGTTATTTCAATAAGAGAAACCAGTACAGTTTTACTGTATTAACATTTTACTGTCAAGATTTAAAACATTTTATGTTTTTCTTTTATGTTAGACAAGAACTAACTAACTAACTAAATAAATGCTGTATTTTTATTTTCCTGTCACGTACCAGTGGAAGGAAATGGAGAACCTCTATCAACTAAGGTGACACTTTCATTTACTTAAAATGAGCAAACCATGTAATTTTTTATTTTTTATTTTTTCAATAATGGAAAATTTTAGCAAAATGAGTCTTGGGGCAGCCAAATTAATTGAGATGGAAGCAGCAAAGTTGAAATTCAACACATGCAGAAGGACTGCTGAGGGCTTATGAAGAACTTATTTTCTGCCAGTGCCATTTTCAAGATTTCAAAGTTTTCAAGATCTCTCCTGGGCATAATGCTTTCTTAAAACTTTTTTTAATACAGGGGCATGATGTCCTATAAAAGTCAGTATTTCACAAGTGATTATTTAAATACCTGAATTCCATTTTGAGTTTTTCTGTTGTTCTTAAATCAGATTTCAGTTTCACATTTGTCCTAATGGATTACCAGTTAATAACAGCACATAGAATTTATATATATATATAATATAATATAATAAATATTATTTAAATATTCTTTAATATATATTTATTTATAAATACATATATATTATTCAGATAGGATGGTGAACATGAATGGCGATTTTATTGCTGAAACAGTAAGTTTATAAACTGCTTACCTTTGATTTTCATTATTGTATTCCCACACACGGGATTAGCAATTTAGCTACTGGGGAGAAACTTAATAGTTCTCCCTTTCTAGTTTGTCTTCCCCAGAAATATGCTGGAAGCAACTGTAATATATCAGAGATGTGGGAGATGCGCAGCAAAAGTGCTTTATTTTAAAGCAATTCTGGAATGCACAGCAGCTCAGTGACAATGCAAAGGATGATGTGAGGACCAGCACTTATACCAGTTCACAGATCAGACAAAATCCAGACAAAAAACCACTTTTGTCTCTTCCCTTCAGATGTGTTTTTCTGTGCTATGTCTCTTAAATGAAGAAATACAGAATATAGCTCTTTATGAAATATATCATGTTATGAACTGTATTTCAAGCATGTCAAACTGGAGAAAGCATTTGCACTTGTAAAAGTACGTTACACGAATGTAGTCTGAAAAATGAATATTGAGATACCTGTAATGTAATCTGGTACAACCAAAAGATATTGACATATTGATTTAGAACAATTTTCTTCTACATGATTTTTTTTTTTTTTTAATTTTTTTTGGTATGTTATACCTAATGAAACCTAATGAATTGTATCTCAGAAGCTAATTGTATACCTTCAGATGGATTTCCTAGTTTGGCACATTTGTTGAT
Organism: Cygnus olor; assembly: GCF_009769625.2. NCBI lineage: Eukaryota > Metazoa > Chordata > Aves > Anseriformes > Anatidae > Cygnus > Cygnus olor. Next base: position 167,924,616 of record NC_049169.1, on the reverse strand, counting down.
TTTTGATAGATGTAGGTTTGAAATTCTGTAACTGTAGACCAGACAAAAGAGTATTTTGGGATTACAGGAGCTTTGTAAAACTTGCTTGTATGACAGTATTTTTTTTTTCTTTTTTAATAGGGAGTAATTAAATATTACTTTTATTAGCTGTACTAAATATTTCTCTGATGTTTTCAACCTGAATTTTATCACACATTAAAAAGTATAGAGTTCACTACAAGCTTATGAAGTATATCACTGCACAAAAGCATTAAATTCACTCACAAATAATTCAAAGTTTATGACTAAACATCCCACTTTATTGCTCATTTTCTTTCACCTAAGTAGAAATTTTGTTCCCCAGACTGGTTTGGTCATGTTGATTTTCTTCCCGGTATTTCAACGACGCATTTGTGACTCAATATCTTAGTTATTTCTTTACATGAATGTATGTCCCACTGAGAGTTCGTATTCCACAGGAAGCTTTCTCATTGTGTAGAAATCATCCTATTTTAAGTGCTGATACAGAGCTTGTTGTAGTTGTCCAAATGGAGATATTTAACATTATTTGATATACCATACTGTTTCCAAGAGATATAAACAAGGCTTAGCTGGAGGCCAGGGCAGGCTATTGAATGAGGCTTGTAATGAATAACATTCTTTATTAACAATATTGAAATACAGATCTGTGGAATTTGTACTTTAAAAAATATCATTTTAAAACATTGAGGTCTAACAGGGAAGACTATGTTTGCATTCTTAAAAATAAGCAAAGTACATTTTAAGGGCAAAAACTAATTGGGTATTCCAGCTATCTACAACAAGGACCTAAAAACCTCAGGATCTCTCTCAGGTAAAAATTGTTCATTTCATGTAATTTAAATAAAATCAAGATCAAAGTGATTATTTGATTTATTAATGACAGGTAATTAATGAACAATAGGCATACTACAGGTTCAAGGTCAATAACAGGAATAGAGAAGACAAACCGCAGTACCAAATACTCACTTCCCCCCCTCAAAGTAAAAGGGGGAGAAAATATGATGGAAAGAGCTCAAGGGTTGAGATCAGGACAGGAAGATCACTCAACAATTATTGTAATGGGAAAAACAAACTCAGCATAGAGAAATTAATGTAATTTATTACCTATTACTAACATGATAGAGCAGTGAGAAACTCAAAACAGAATAAAAACACCTTTCCCCAATCCACCCTCTTCTATGATCCTCTCCCAAGGCAGCACAGGGAGAATGGGGAATGGGGGCTGCGGTCAGTCCCTAATGCTCCATCTCCACTGCTCCTTCACGGTCACTCTCTGCTCCTGCTCCACATGGGGTCCCTCCCGTGGGATGCCGTCCTTCCCACTATGGGCTTTGCACAGGCAGCAGCTCTTCAAGAACTGCTCCAACATGGATCTGTACCATGGGGTCCATCCAACAGGAGCAAACTGCTTCAGCACAGGTCCCCCACAGGCGGCAGCTCCCCCCAGACCTCCTGCTCCTGCATGGGCTCCTCTCCATGGGCTGCACCTCCAGCTTGGGGCCTGCTCCTGTGGGGGCTCTCCATGGGCTGCAGCCTCCTCCAGGCCACATCCACCTACTCCACTGGGGGCTCCTCCACGGGCTGCAGCATGGAGATCTGTTCCGCCGTGGGACCCATGGGCTGCAGGGGGACAGCCTGCTTCACCAGGGCCTCTCTACAGGCCACAGGGGAACTTGTGCTGCGTGCCTGGAGCACATCCTCACCCTCCCTCTGCACTGACCTTGGGGTCTGCAGGGCTGTTTCTCACTCCTCACCCTCCTAGCTGCTGTTGCGCAGCAGTTTTTTTCCTTTTGTTAAATCTGCTCTCACAGGGACACAAACAACATCACTTACTGTCTCAGCTCTGGGCAGCCCCTCTCGGCTCTGGCAGGTCCCTTTGGAGCCAGATAAAACTGGCCCTTGTTTGACACGGGGCAGCTTTTGGATTCTTCTCACAGAGGCCAACCCTGCATCCCGCTTTGCTACCAAAATCTTGCAATGTAAACCCAATATACAATCGCAAACAAGAACATGCATATATGAATTGTATATATGTATCTGAACTCCATGACCAGCAAAGGGACCAAGAAATGTGCAGTTGCCTTTGGAAGGCATAGAAAAACTTGCAGAGTAGCCCAAGTAACAGCTATGACAGTCAAAGAACAAAACACAAGATTAGCACAAGAAGCTGCAAATAGGCAAGACATCCTGATAAATGCATGAGTAGGAGGAAGTGAAACTGAAAACCAAGATTAGCAGCAGAGGGAGCAGATGAGATTCCCCTTCTGAGGAGCAGCAAGCAAGCATAAAAGTGCTAGGGATGAGGAAGAGTATTAGTCAAAGAGAGCCTCAATGCTAATTATATGGCACCAATTCCATGGTATACTCACAGTTAATTTGTGGTATAAGCATTAACTTTTCATATATGCATTGGTGAGCGGTGGTAGAGATTTTCAGTGTGCTTCTGTCCTGGTTTCATCTGGGATACAGTTAATTTTCTTCACAGTGGCTGGTATGATGCCATGTTTTGGATTTAGGAGGAAAATAATGTTAACACACCAATCTTTTATCTGTTGCTAAGCAGTGCTTACACTAAGTCAAGGTCATCTATATTTTCCAAACTGTCTGCAAGTAGACTGTGGTTCACAGGAAGCTGGGAGGAGACACAAACAGGACCAAGGGGATATTCCATAACATAGAATCATGTTCAACAGTAAAACTAGGGGAGGTTGGCTGGCGATGGCTGCCATTGCTTAGGGCCCATCTGGGCATTGGTTGGCAGGCCGTGAGCACTTTTGTTGTGCATCACTTGTTTTGTATACTCTTATTCTTATTCTTATTCTTATATTCTTATTCTTATTTTTTCCCTTTCTTTTCTTCCCTATTAGACTGTCTTTATCTCAACACATGAGGTTTAATTTTTTTTATGATTCTCTCCCCCATCCCACTCATGGGGAGGAGGACTGAGTGAATAGCTATGTGGTGATTAGCTGCCTACATGATTAAACCACAACAATTAATTCACCTTTTGCTTCTTGTAATATAAAGCTTGTCTAAACAACGAGTATTTTTATTCCAGATATCTCTATAACCATTTTGAGAAACAGACATAACTATTTTGAAAAAAATAAGTGATTTTGTCAAAAAGCAATATGATATTCTTACCTGTCTCAGCTATACCAATATTATAAAAACAAACAAACAAACAAACAAAAAACAACATAAAAACTACTGCATATTGTTGTTCGGCAGAAGTAACTGAAGGTGCTTTGATAGCTTCCATTAGTTTAGAGCTGCAAAGGATTGGGCTTTCTATCAATGGAAATGTAGGTCAGGCAAAATGGGAAAGAACATACTGGAATACTATGAAATTTGAGAAGTCCTTGTGGTTCGTGGTGGATAATTAACTAAAAGCTCAGAGTTCAGAGTGCAAACTAGTAGAATATAAGAAATGTTGATTAATAAGTAACTAAACACCAAGTGGGAGAGTAGAAATATGTAATAATTTACTAATGCAGTAGGTACAGTTCTTACAGTAACCACTCAGCAGCAAAACTTTTGGAAAGTAGAAACCATTGAGAAAGGAATCCTAACTATGAGTTGAAGCAATGAGAATTACTTCAGAATAAGATACTTAGTAAGTTAAATTTACTTTAAGAGGAAACTTAAGTGGCTTTGTTGAACTACAGGTCCTTATGTATTTTGTCAATGCTTCCTAAACTGCCAGACTGCTGCCAGCATTTATATTCACCTTTACTTTAAAAATAATATTATTTTCAGGCAAAATGGGAAGTACGTGAGAAACCAGATCACTAGAATTAGGCTAAATTTCAGGTTCCAGATACCTCACTTTAAAGTTTGTAATCAGCTTCACATTGTTGACACCTGCAATTAATTGCCCATATCTGGGTTTCTTCAAGTGAGCTAGGTGAGCATAGTGAAAGGAAGATTAATAACACCAGGGTAATGGATGTAATTCAGTTGTCCACACACATGGTGCCTATTGTCACTTGAGAGAACCTTAGTTTCACTGCCTCTCTAGTAGCTGCTACTGAAGATGAATACAGAGTCCCAATATGTTCTCTGACAAAACTGTCAGAGAAAAACATTAGGTGTTTATGTGTGGGTCACTGAAACCAAACCAGTGGAATTTAGAAAACCATCTAGCAGATCTGATCTATTCAAACAACACACATACAGATATCTAAATTATAAATATTTACGTCAGACAACTGACTCTGGAGAATAAAACTGAGAGAGTAAATCAATTCATGCCCCAACATCTTTGTCACTCACCTAGAAAGCAGACAATTAGTAAAACCAAACTTTGTGTGAGGTTAAAACTAGGACAAGAACTAGGTTGTGAAAAGCAACAAGAAAGGTTTCCATATCCTTCCAACAAGAAGGCACTGCAGAGGGACCTGGACAGGTTGGATTGATGGGCAGAGGCCAATGGAATGGGCTTCAACGTGGCTAAGTGCCGCGTCCTGCACTTTGGCCACAACAACCCCATGCAACGCTAAAGGTTTGGGGGATAGTGGCCTGAAAGCTGTGCAGAGGAAAAGGATCTGGGGGCGCTGATTGATGCTTGCCTGAACATGAGTCAGCAGTGTGCCCAGGTGGCCATGAAGGCCAAGGGCATCCTGGCTTGTATCAGGAATAGTGTAGCCAGCAGGACCAGGGAGGTGATCGTTCCCCTGTACTCTGCTCTGGTGAGGCTTCACCTTTAGTGCTGGGTTGTTTTGGCCTACTCACTACAAGAAAGATATCAAGGCCCTGCAGTGTGTCCAGGGAAGGGCTACAAAACTGGTGGGTGAAGGGTCTGGAACACAAGTCCTATGAGGAGCAACTGAGGGAACTGAGGTTGTTTATTCTGGAGAAGAGGAGGCTCAGGGGAGACCTTATTGCTCTCTACAGCTACCTGAAAGGAAGGTGTGAGGAGCTGGGGGTCAGCATCTTCTCGCAGGTAACTAGTGGTAGGACAAGTGGGAATGGCCTCAAGTTCCTCCAGGGGAAGTTTAGGTTGGAAATTAGGAGACATTTCTTCTCAGAAAGAGCAGTTAGGCATTGGAACGGGTTGCCCAGGGAGGTGTTGGAGTCACTGTTTAAGGCAAGGTTGGATGTGGTACTTAGCAACATGGTTTAGTGGGTGATGGTGGTAGGGGAATGGTTGGACTAGATGATCTTAGAGGTCTTTTCCAACCTTGATGATTCTGATTCTATGATTCTATGTACATTGACACCAAAAGGAATACTAAAGACATTTCGGGTCATCTGTTCAACAGAATGGGAAATTTAGTTATAAAGGAATCAGAAAATATTACTTCTCAGTCTTTACTGGCAAGGTTTGCTCATCTGTTCCTAGTGAAAAAGTCTGGAGGGAAGTAATTCATGGTAAGGGAAAATAGGAAGTTAGGGACAAATAAAGCTAACTGGTCACACATAGGACAAAGGAGGATGCATCTAAGGATTCTGAGGGAGCTCCTCAACATCCTTGCAAGGTTACCATCTAGTGTCTTTAAAAGGTCATGAATAACTGAAGATTGGAAGAGGCAAATGCCACTCCCATGCAAGAAGGAGAATCCAGGAAACTACGGGTCCGTCAGTTTTATCTCAGGGGAATGAAGGAAGTGATTATTTTCTGGAAGTATTCTACTTACAAGTATTTGTTACCTGTGAGACCACACATTGTATCCAGTTCAGTCTTTCAGTATATGAGAGACATACACTATGATATGCTGGAGCAAGTCTGTTGAAGGTGTACCATGATGATTAATGGGCTGGATAACTGATATACTGTGAGAAACTAAAAGAGATGGAGTTGTTCACTTTTAAGAAGAGATACTGTTCTCACCTATCTAGTGGGTGGTTACAGAGAAGATGAAGCCAGATACCACTTATAGTTTTACAGGAAAATAAATAAATAAATAAATAAATAAGGCAAAGGGTTCAAGAAAAATTCCTATTGGTAGTTCCCAAGGGAAAGAGGGACACCCCTTGGTTTTAGCCTCCTTCTCAACAGTTCTAAACAGAGAAGGAGCTCATGTGCTCGCACTTAGCCATTTCTTAGCATAGCCATCCAAACTTCTAGAAAGGGTGAATGAGCACAGAAGCCAACAGGGAATCTGTAACCACATTTCCTCATCTCACAGATATATTACTACTTCTGTAACCATTGTCACTTAAAGATACATTTATACATTCATTGAGTGCAATTGTATCTATGAAAATTATACCAAACATTACACTGAAAATGAAAATTAGTGTCTTTCTGTAAAGCAAATTTATGGACAGCCTTAACGAGATCTAGCTGATGTGATCCATCTTACATAGCCTATGGAGATTTCCAAAAGGCATTTGACAACACCCATCATCAAAGGATGATCAATAAACTGAGTTGTACCAGGATAAGTGTGAAATCATTTACATAAATAAAAGATAACAGAAAAGATTGGCTGAAAGACCAGAGAATATAAGAGGTAAGTTTTCACTGTGGGGGGAAACTAGCAGAAACTAGCTATCTTTACAGCACTTACCAGTGCTGTAAAAATATCATGTCAGTATCAGGAACTGTTGGATGCAGGGAGAATATCATTGCACCATATAACAGGGGACTTGCTTTGTTCTGTTAGTGTCTTGATGCTATTCATTGCCAAACACTGGATACAGGCTAAGCAGATCTTTGATTTAAACTTATCTACTAAGGTTTTTGTTTGTTTGTTTGTTCGTTTGTTTTTTAACATTAAATGTCTAAGTTCCACAGTTATCTGTGTTGATACTTATGTCCTTCAACATGTTCATAAAAACCTGGTAAGAGGAAGTGTGAAATCATAAAGTTTCCTGATGTTATTAAATTATTCAGATATGTAACAAAGACTGTAGGGAACTAAGGAAAGATCTTACAGTTCTTTGTGACTGACACGTAAATGGCAGGTGAAATCCACCACTGACAAAGTGACACACATGAAAAAAGAATAATAATAATTCTGTTCATAAATGTTGTGATCTGAGCTGACTACTATCTGTCAGAAACAAGATCCTGGAGTGTCAGATGGTACTACAAATACTTCACCTCCACATTCAGTAGCTACTTCAATATAAAAAGAAAAGAAATACACCAGGAATTAGTAGGAAAGCATGTCAGAAAAAAATACCAATGTGTATATTGTTTTTGAATTCTGTGCACAGCTTAGATCCTGTCATGTCAAAAAATATTATAGTTAAACTCTAATGATGCAGTACAAAAAAAAAAATTTGCATTTGTTTTTGCTGTTAGATAAACCATTTAATTATTAATTTATACAAATAAGCATAATATAAATAATAGAATAAAATAGAATAAAGTAAAATGTAACAATAAACATTTATAAAAATAGACCAATTATCATTTAAATAAACTAGAGCTCTCCAATTTGAAGAAGGAAAAAAAAATTAAGAAAAAGTTTGACTGTAGAAATTATAAAAGTGTGTAAATCACAAGTAGTGTGGGAAACATTAATTGAAAACTTTTGTACAAGAATAGGACACATCATGTAGTAGCACATCTAGTCCTACATCTAGACCCCAATAAGACATTTAGTTATAAGAATAAAGAAATTAAAATGGTTTAACGGATGGCAAATTCAAAACAAAACTACAGAGGTAGTTCTCATTACATGTAATCCCATTGTATATTTTATTTTTAGCAAGATGTGGATTGTAGAATTATATGTGGTATTAAAAAAACATGAGTAAAACCTATGAAGTTACATTAGCTAAAATCATGCTACTCCCAGCTTATTTCCAGAGGAAATATTAGTTCATGATTGATCTCTTACTGTGTTCTTCCTTACACATCTGCTCTTGGTTATTTTTGGAGAACAGACGTTAGTCTAATTAGAACCTTTGGTTTCACAGTATGCCTGTTCATGTGGCTCTCTATATTATTCATTGATCCAATTTTATCCAAAAGCAATCATAACTTCTATTATCTGCTAGCTGATCACATTTTCTGAAACAACAGACAGAAGATGAGAATAAGAAAGGCCATTCTTGTAATCTCATGTCGTAATTTGTAGTGGCTTCATCCTAAATTTAACTTTTAACAATAATTCTGAAATCTAGAACAAATTTATACCTGCACAAACCAGAAATAAAATATCTTAGAAACACTTATTTTTTGTTTCAGGTTCCAAATATTCCATTTTGATATTTTCCATATTATATGAATATTTCTCTATTGAGCCATTTATTATGTTAAAGGAATCATTTTTGACATAAAATTGAAATCTGGTGGATGTGTAGTTGTTACTTTATGGGAAAAACATAGGTCAGCTAAAACATTCTAATGGCTATGATAAATTTTAGTAGAGAAATTACCTCAAAAATCATGATGTTCATAAATGTCTATATAAGTTTTAGAGTTTTATGTTTTGAACAGTGTAACAGGCTTTACAGTAGATTATTTTGCATTCCATTTGACTTAAAAAAAGTTTTCATCATGAATAAGGATAGGCATATACTGTAAGAAAAGGGGAAAAAAAGAAAAAAAAAAAAAAAAAGCACTATCAGGATACCAGGATACTACCTTAAGAAAAAAACTATCCAGATGATACATTAAACAGGTAGAAAGTTTATTCAGTTTTGTGAAGGTGATGTCAGTATCTCCCAAAATTGCAAGTTCATGGTTTTGCAATACTTTAATCAAAAGAACAGCATACCAGATATACTGTGAAAAATATACCATTAATTACCAACGTAAGGATAGCTATGATGTAAATTCACAAACGGATAGTAGTAGAAAAATTTCACTGCATGTACTTTGCACAGGCCTTGTGTTAAGCCATTTTACTAGGCTTCAATCAACCTTCCTGGCCTTCTGCCTGATGTTCGTCCATGGGAGTATTTCTTGCTTTCTGTTCCTATGTGCAGCTGGAAAGTAAGAAAGAGAAGACAGTCCTGAAAATGTGTTTTTTAGCTTGTCTGTGATAATTCTCATTGAGAATAGATATCTCTTTTTCACAAGATGTCACTTCACATCATAATGTCTTCTTCCACTGTGGAAAAGGATAATTGTTTCCAAGCAAGGATGTTTTGTTGTAATTATTCAAGAGATTTATACTATACCAATATATATGTTTCTTTAAAGGACTTATCATCATGTTTGAAATGAATTGACAGACTGACAAATTAAATAAGATGATGGCAACAGAGCTCTTGAGATGACATTTTATAAACACACAGAATTTACACATCAGTAGGTAGACCATATCAAGCTAAATCTATTTGCAGTGTGTTTACATAAAGGCATATTCAGTTGCTGTTAAAAAAAGAGCTTCACTTCTAACAGTCATCTTGCATTTACAAATAAAGCTTTTCCTTTCCACAAGCAGGTTATCTCTTATGCATGCTTGCGAGAGCCAGTGTCAAAATTTGCAGTGACTGTAATGCTGTAGGACTTTGCTTATTACAGGTATTACCTTGCAATACCTGTAGTAAAACAAATCTACACATATAATTTATTGAATTTTTCTGCCTAAAACATAATAATTTTATTTAGGAAGAACAATTGCATGGTATTTAAGTATTTAAACTTGAAATGTAAAATTATTGAAGAAGAATTATTTATTTATTTTTATTTAATATTTAATGACTATCCAGCCTACTAGAAAACTTTGGAACTCAGAAACAGTTTCTACTGAGAAGACATCTGCAACGAGATGCCAAGCCCAAAGGAACTATGCACCCGGAAAAATAAGACAATTATTATCTGCTCATGAAAGATTTTATCACAAAAGTCCAGCCTGTATTCAACCCCCCAAATGGATCTCTTTCTCTCTATATAGGAATATATATATATATATATTTATATATATTTATTTATTTATTTACATATACACATATCTTCAGGAGATATGGATTTCAGAAGGAAAATAGCTTTCCCAATGCAACTGTAAATAACAACAACAGCAAAAAAGAAATGTGAGATTTTATTTAATACACGTATTTTGAAGAAATCCTAACAGAGGAAGAGTTACAGACATCATGATTAAAAAGCTAAAAAGTATATATGGAATGGCTAAAAAGTATATATGGAATGCTAGTAAAAGAAAAAGTCAAAAGTCTGTGTAGAATAATATTTGGAGATTATAAAGGCAGACAGTCAATCAAGTATTTACTAATTTAGTTACAGTCAGGTTTCTTGCTTTTCATTCTAGTAAAAAGCTTTTTTAATAAATGTGTATAAAAAAAAGAATGAGATGAAATGTTAAGGTAAAAAATATTGCAACAAAGAAACTGATACCCAAGGGAAGGAAGAATGCAGTTATTGGAATAATAAAAATTTATTGGGATTTATTGTGACAAGTGAATAATACATTATTCACTTTCTGTCTCAAGGGATCTTAGATAAACGGATATATAAAAGGTCATTTAAATGACCTTTCTGACATTAAATAATTAAATAAGCAAAATAATACTCTCAGATAACCCCTAGCAAATATAGGGAATTCAATTATTGAATTCTATGTTGAACTGCTGTGTAGCTAAATAAAAAAAAAAATAGGAAAGAACAAAGCCTACCTGGTTTATAGGGAAACTCAAGAAACAAATCAGAATTAGCACAAAGTTAAAAAGCTGAAATAAAACTTGTCCTCTCTTATCTTTTATGTTTAAAATTTAAAATTATTTTTTTTTTCCATTTTGATTACTCTTTTTGATTTTTTTATGGTGGGAACTACAGGAATTTATTACATGCTGTGTTGTCTTCTGAAGAAGCAATAGAAATTCAGTAAATGAAACAGATTCCACATGAAATAAATAAATAAATAAATAAAATGCTGAAACTGAAAAAATGCAGACACCCTATAAGTGACATAGTAAACTTAAGATGAAGAAAAAAACTATTTGGCTTATTTAATCCTAAAATATATGAAGATATCTGGTCAGATAAGTTACATAATGATTCCCACTTTTTATTTCAATTTTTCTCATGTGCGAGGACTAGGAAAGTACTTTGGGATTCATTTCAAAGATTTAGACAATCTACTATGTAGACACTGGAGATATCTACAGATTAGTTAATTTTCTGCATCATTCTGAAATCTTCTGAAGACAAGATGAATTACAGGCTAGTAAGGTCTCTTCTCGGCTCTCAGGAAGAGAGACTAGGAGAGTTAGTTTAGCTGCTAGCTTAGTTACTAGCTGGGTAATTTCATTTGCTTAGTCTAGGATTAGATGAGCACCACCTCTTATGCCACAAACAACCAAAAATGAAACACTTAGGAAAAAACTTCTCATACTATACTTGTCCTGAAATTGTAATATAGAAATGATGTACAGAAATGATATTACAGACGTTTCACTATTAGATTGCCACTATATGTCCAGCTGCAAAAAAAAGGAAAACTAGCTCCAGCCCTGAGAAGGACTTGGGGCTGCTAGTTGGTGAGAAGCTCAACATAAGCCATCAATGCGCACTTGCAGACCAGAAAGCCAACCATATCCTGGGCTGCATCAAAAGAAGCATTAGCAGCAGGTTGAGGGAAGTGATTCTGCCCCTCTGCTATGCTCTAGTGAGACCCAGTCTGGAGTACTGTGTTCAGCTCTGGAGCCCTCAATACAAGAAAGGCATATTAGATCAAGTTCAGAGCAGGGCCATGGGAATGATAAAAGGGCTGGAGCACCTCTACTATTAAGACAGGTTGAGAGAGCTGGGCCTGTCCAGCCTGGAGAAGAGAAAGCTCCTGGGAGACCCCATCACAGCCTTCCAGTACATAAATGGGGCTGACAAAAAAGCTGGACAGGAACTCTTTATCAGGGTAGGACAAGGAATAATGGTTTTAAAGTAAAAGAGGGTAGATTTATATTAGATATTATGAAGAAAGCCTTTACTCACAGGGTGGTGAGGCACTGGAAGAGGTTGCTCAGAGAACTTGTGGATGCCCCATCCCTGGAAGTGTTAAAGGCCATGTTGGATGGGGCTTTGAGCAACCTTACCTAGTGGGTGGCATCCTTGCCCATGGCAGGAGGGTTGGAACTATTTGATCTTTAAGGTCCCTTCCAACCCAAGCCCTTCTATGATTCTATGAAAAAGAAAATGTGTGGAGTAGTAGTCACAATGGCATACAGATAAACATGAATCAGTTTTCATACAAACTTTGGTGCAATAGATTTTTTTTTTCCCCTACAGGGGATGAACGATTGTACTCCCTGACATTCCCTGTATTTTAGGATTTTTTTTCCCTTGTTTATCTGTTTTGTTTGAGAGTCTAGATCTTTTGTGTCTTTTCATCATTAGCAAAACTGAAAGAATTGACCTTCCTATTATAAAGAATAAGCTCATTTCCTGTTAGTATTAAATTATACACTGAATGCATTGAACTTTTGCCACACCTAACAATTCCTAACTTTATTTTTATTTTTATTTTTTATCTTTTTAGTGGTATGTAGAATATTCCTCTTCTGTCTTGAGTTATAATGAGGATGAAAAGTCTTTACATATTTTCGATAATACACAAATGAGTGGGGACTTGTCAATTTGCTTCTCATTAAGATGCAAAAAAGTAAGAGGAATAAAGGAATAAAGAAGACAAAAAAAAATGTAGCTTTCTCTGCTTGAAAGTATGGAAAGAAACTTTAGTTAACACCTTGCTATCTTCTTTTGGCAATGTCTCTCCTAGAAATAAGAGAGGACTTGAAGGTAAGAAACAGTACCATTTCCTAACCATCCACTTAACATTTTTCTCCCTAGCTCTGTTTTGGAACACCACATCTAGCTGTTTCCAAGACAAAGCCCAGACATAATTTGGCTGGTTATTTCATTGGGGTTTCTTCTCCCAGCTTCAGTGTAGATGAAAACTACTCCAACTTTTGGCGCCCTTTACTTACAAAATCCTTCAAATCAACCACTCCAGGATAAATGTACTCACATCTCACCCAAAGCATGGAATAAATCCATCAGGGTTATAAAATAAACTGACCTACTGGAGGCGTACAGTAGGTTCCTGGTGTTTGATTCACTTAGAACAGAAATATATACATCTGTTTAATGTTTTGTAAAGTCATACAGTAACCATGGTTTATAGGGTATCAGAGGTGGCTCAAAGGACACCCAGGGACAAGCACAAATATGTGACTGTGGGTAGCCTCCTCTGGAAGGAGAAATTCCCAACCAGTGAGGACATATACCAGGCTACGCCACCTGGTCTTGGGATCAGAGATTGGTATATGCTATTTTATTTACCAATATATACGTAATTGTTGTGTTTGCAAATCAATTCGTATAATTTCAGTACACGAGTAACATATCAAAACATTATCTTATAAGGATTTAAAACCAGAGTTTAAAATAATCCTAGACTTATTTATTTATTTTGTATCTGTCAAATTCTTTTATTTAGAATCCCTCAGTTGTCAGGGAAACAGATTCAAATCTGTGCAAAATTTTATTTAAGAAAAGTCTGACAGCAGAGAAACTGAAAAACCACAACTACAGGCTTATATTCGTAGTATTCATCTTCACAGGCACATCTGATTCCCAGACTGGAATAAGTGTCTATTTCTTGGGAACCCATATTCTAGATAGCAGCTGAAAACAGCATGACAGCTCGAAGCCTGCTTGGCTTTGTAAGACAGGTGACTGGTGAAAAAATTCAATAGAAATGAAAAAGATAGAGTACTTTTTTTTTTTTTTTTTGATGATGATGATGAGTCTAGCCTTGACACTGGTGTTGTTATAATTCTAAAACCTAACAATACAAATTACTTAATCACAACACTCTAATTCTATCTGTATTCACAACATTTTCTCTACACTGCATATTAGATAAAGGTTAGATGAAATTAGATGAAGGTTAAGGCCTATATACCAACAGATAACTAGGTGCCAGGAGCAGAATTTTAAAATGTATTTAACAATACAAGTCCAAATTTCAGATTTAACTTCTAAGGCAGTTACTATACCTAATAATATAAGTCCAAAACTCAGATTTGACATCTAAAGCACTTAAGTTTAAACCTTGTTTGAAGTTATATAGTCAGATGTGGCTTTCACCTAGTCTGAGCAGCTCTCTAGCCTACATTCAACTGTATCCAGAAGCCAGATAATTTTCCAGGTCAGTTCTTAGAAGATGCTGGAACCTCATTAAAAGTACTTGCTACACTGCAGGAAACATCAGTGGAGGCCATTCTTTTATTTTAAATCACAGAATAAAACAGCGGTTAAGGTGGGAAGGGACCTATTCAGACCACCTATTTCAATTCCCTTGCTCAAAGCAGGGTCTGATAGAGCAGATTAATCAGGACCACGTACAGTCAGGTTTTGAATATTTCCAGGGATGGATATTCCACAACCTCTCCGGACATTCTGTTATGGTGTTTAAGCACCCCCAAGGTAAATAAAGTTTTCTTATGTTTAAACAGAAGTTCCCTGTTCCCACTGCCTCTTTTTCTTGCTCCAGTATATTCATGTTTATCTTGCACTGGGGAACCCAGACTTGTACCCAGTGCTCTAGATTTGTCTCACCAGTGCTGAACAGAGGAAAAGGATCATCCCCTTTGACCTACCAGCAATGTTATTCCTAATGAAGTCCAGGACACTGTTAGCCTTCTTTGCCACAAAGGGACATTGTTGGTTCATGCCCAACTCAATGTCTACCCTGACTGCCAGCTACTTCTCTGCTAAGTTGCTTTCCATCTGGTCAGTCCCTCTGAATGACAGCTCACTTATCTAGTATATCAACCACTCCTCCTATTTTTCTCTCATTTGCGGTTTTCCTGAGGGTGTAGTTTATCCCATTATCAGGATATCAATGAAGATATTAAACAGTACTGACCCCAGTATCAGTTCCTGGGGTACACTGGTAGAGACTAGCCTCCAACTGGAGTTTGCACCACCGATCACAACACTCTAAGCCTAGCAGTTCAACCAGTTTTCAGTCTATCTCACTGGCCACTTACTTATCCAATCCATACTTAACCAGTTTGTCTGTGATGATAATAATAATAAAAAAAAAACAGAATCATTAAGGTTGGAAAAGACCTCCAAGATCATCTGGTCCAACCATCACCCTACTACCAATGTCACCCATTAAACTATGTACCTAAGCACCAGGTCCAACCTTTCCTTGAACACCCCCAGGGACGGTGACTCCAACACCTCCCTGGGCAACCCATTTGAATGCCTGACTACTCTTTCTGAGAAGAAATGTCTCCTAACTTCCAACCTAAACCTCTCCTGGTGCAACTTGAGGCCATTCCCTCTAGTCCTATCACTAGTTACCTGCGGGAAGAGGATGAACCCCAGCTCCTCACACCTTCCTTTCAGGTAGCTGTAGAGCGCAATAAAGTATCCTCTGAGCCTCCTCTTCTCCAGAATAAACAACCTCAGTTCCCTCAGTTGCTCCTCATAGGACTTGTGTTCCAGACCCTTCACCCACCAGTTTTGTAGCCCTTCCCTGGACACACTGCAGGGCCTTGATATCTTTCTTGTAGTGAGTAGGCCAAAACAACCCAGCACTAAAGGTGAAGCCTCACCAGAGCAGAGTACAGGGGAACGATCACCTCCCTGGTCCTGCTGGCTACACTATTCCTGATACAAGCCAGGATGCCCTTGGCCTTCATGGCCACCTGGGCACACTGCTGACTCATGTTCAGGCAAGCATCAATCAGCGCCCCCAGATCCTTTTCCTCTGCACAGCTTTCAGGCCACTATCCCCCAAACCTTTAGCGTTGCATGGGGTTGTTGTGGCCAAAGTGCAGGACGCGGCACTTAGCCACGTTGAAACCCATTCCATTGGCCTCTGCCCACCGATCCAATCTGTCCAGGTCCCTCTGCAGGGCTTTCCTACCTTCTGGCAGATCGACATTTCCCACCATCTTGGTGTCATCTGCAAACTTACTGAGGGTGCACTCAATTCCCTCATCCAAATCATCAATAAAGATATTAAAGAGGATGAGCCCCAACACTGACCCCTGGGGAACACCACTCGTGACTGGTCGTCAGATGGATTGCACTCCATTCACCACCACTCTCTGGTCCTGGCCATCTGTCCTCCCCCTAGAGCAGATTCCCGGAGCAGGCTGGACCTGTAGCCTGTGGAGAGGAGACCACGCAGGAGCAGGTGACCTGGCAGGAGCTGCCGCCCGTGGTGGGAACCAGGTTGGAGCAGTGTGCTCGTGATAGATGGACCCCATGGTACGGACCCATATCTGGAACAGTTCTTGAAGAGCTGCTGCCTGTGGGTAGCCCACGCCATATCAGTTCAGCAAGGACTGCATCCCATGGGAGGGACCCCACATTGGAGCAGGGAAAGAGAGTGACTGAGAAGGAGCAGCAGAGACAAAGTTCTATAGACTGACCGAAATCCCCATTCCCTCATTTCCCTGCGCCGCTCGGGGGGAGGAGGTGGAAGAGGGTGGATGGGGGGAAGGTGGTTTTGTTTTCTTTCCTTTGCTTCTCACTTCTCTAGCTTGTTAGTAATAGGCAATAAATCTTACTGTCTCCCTACTCTGAGTCTGTTTTGCCTGTGACGATAACTGTTGAACAATCTCCCCCTCCTTATCTCAACCGTTGAGCCTTTTGCATTGTATTTTCTCCACCTTTCCCTTTGAGGAGGGGGAGTGAGAGAGCAGCTGAGGTGGAGCTTGGCTGCCCACCTGAGTAAAACCACCACATTATCCCACATATGCTGCGTGATGCATTCAAGATGACCTGGTCCATCACCTTTCCTGGCACCGAGGCCAGGCTGACAGGCCTGTAGTTCCTTGGGTCCTCCTTATGACCCTTCTTATAGATGGGAGTCACATTAGCAAGTCTACAGTCATCCAGGACCTCTCGGGATGACCATGACCACCCATAGATGGTAGAAAGTGGCCCAGCAATCACATCTGCCAACTCCCTCAGCACCCTCTGGTAGATCCCATCTGGCCCCATGGACTGGTTACAGTCCAGGCAGAGCAGCAGGTCTCTAACTGTTTCCACCTGAACTGTGGGGGGTTTCTTCTTTTCCTCATCCTAGACTTTCAGGTTGGGAGGCTGAGCACCCTGAGGATAGGTGGTCTGGCTAGTAATGATGGATGTAAAAAAGGCATTAAGAACCTTAGCCTTTTCCTTATCCTCAGTAGTCATGTTCCCCCGTGCGTCCAGTAAAGAATGGAGATTCTCCTTGGCCCTTATCTTGCTGTTAATATATTTACAAGAACATTTATTTTTTTTCCTTAACCATAGTGGCCAGGTTGAGCTTCTGCTGGGCTTTGTACTTCCTGATTTTTTCTCTGCACATGCTGGCAACTTCTTTGTACTTTTTCCTGAGTTGCCTGCCCCTTCTTCTACTGGACATAAACTCTCTTTTTCTCCGGACACTCGGCAAAAGTTCCCTGTTCAGCCACACCAGTCTTCTTCCCTGCTGGCTCATCTTATGGTATGCGGGGACAGCCTGTTCCTGTGCCTTTATAACTTCCTCTTGAGGAGTGTCCAGCCTTCCTGGACTCCTCTGCCCTTCAGGACTGACTCCCAAGGGACCCTCCAGTGAACAATTCAAACTTTGCCCTCTGGAAGTCCAAGGTAGCAGTTTTACTGATCCCCCCTCCTGACTTCACAAAGAATAGAGAACTCTGCCATGACATGGTCACTCTGCCCAAGACTACTCCCTACTACCACATCTCCCACCAGTCCTTCTCTGTTTGTGAATAGCAGGTCTAGCAGGGCACCCCCTCTGGTAGGCTCACTAACCAGCTGAGTCAGGAAGCTATCTTCCACGAACTCCAGGAACCTTCTAGACTGCTTCCTTAGGACTGTATTCTATCTCCAGCATATGTCTGAGAAGTTAAAATCACCCTTGAGGACAAGTGCTGGTAACTGAGCGACTTCCGCCAGCTGCTTATAGAATGCCTCATCCGTATCTTAATCCTGATTTGGTGGTCAATAACAGACCCCCACCAGGATGTCTGCCTTGTTGGCCAACCCCCTGATCCTTATCCACAAGGACTCTATCTTATCATTCCCAACCCCCATCTCAACAACATCAAAACACTCTCTAATATAGACAGCCACACCACCTCCCCTCTTTAGTTGCCTGTCCCTTCTGAAGAGCTTGTAGCCATCCATTGCAGCACTCCAATTGTGGGCATGGTCCCACCACATTTCAGTGATGGCGACTAGGTCATAGTTTGCCTGCTTCACAATGGCTTCCAGCTCCTCCTGTTTGTTCATGCTGCGTGCATTAGTGTAGATGCACTTGAGTCATGCCATTGCCCTCACCCCCAGCCCTGGGACTGCTCCCCCAGGCTCATCTCTGTCGAGCCTCATTTCCTCCCCATCCCCCTTCATACCTAGTTTAAAGCCCTCTCAATGAGCCTTGCTAGCTCCCAGGCTGGAGTCCATTTCCCCCTTTGAGATGGGTGGGACCCATCAGCAGCCATCAGGCCAGGTGCTGAGTAAACATCCCCGTGATCAAAAAAAAAAATTAATAAAAAAAAATCCTGCTACAGCATCAGCCTCTCAGCCATGTATTGATCAGCTGGGCCTTCCAGGTCTGCTCAGTATCCCTCCCCACCACTGAAGGGATAGAGGAAAACACCACCGGCGCACCCACGCCATCCAGTAACCTCCCCAATCCCCTGAAGTCCCTTTTGACAGCCTTCAGGCTTCTCTCAGCAACTTCATCGCTGCCAGCCTGAATTATCACTACGGGGTAATACTCAGAGGGGTGAACAAAGTCAGGAAGTTTCCTTGTAATGTCCCTGACCTGGGCCCCAAGTAAGCAGCAGACTTCCCTAAGGGTAGGGTTTGGCTGACATATGGGGCCCTCTGTTCCCCCCAGAAGGGAATCGCCTACAACCATTACCCTTCTTTCCTTCTTGGTGGAGGAAGTCTTGAGGCATGGAGTTGACTTCCTTGCCCTAGACAGCCTCCTGTGTTGACTTTCCCCCATATCCCCCATATCCTCACCATCCTGTCCCTCGAGCTCCAGGGCCTCAAACCTATTGTGTAAGGGCACCTGGGGAGGCAAGGTGGGTAGGGAGGTGGCACACCTGTGACACCAAGTAGGGACCCGTTTCCATTCCTCTCCATCTCTCAGGTCCCCTCCCCCTACCCAACAGTGACAGAGCAGGGGGTCCATCACTATTTGGGGTGTGTCACCCCATGCCTTTCTCTCAGGCATGGCAGGGAGTGACTCCACCAGTCTAACTCCTGCTCACACTCCCTGATAGTTCTTAATCTCTCCACTTCCTCCTTGAGCTCTGCCACCAGGCTGATCAGATCCTCCACCTGCTCGCATCTCACGCAGGCAGTATCTCTGTCACCCTCCATTGGCAGCAACAGGCCCAGGCACTCCCTGCAGCCAGAGACCTGAACAGCCTTATCGTTGGGCAGGCACTTGGTCTGGGTTGCCACAGTCTTTTTGGTGAACGCTTTGGCGAGCGCTTGCCACCTGGTGGTAACCATGGCTGGGTTTGCTGTCTGGGTGGTAGCCAGAAGGTGAGCCAGTCTCCTGAGTGGGGAGGGCTCCCTGCTCACCCTGGCTGCGCAAACTGCCCTGCAAACTGACGCACCACACCCTGTTTGCCCGCCCTGGTCCCTGCACTCCTGGTTGCTTGTGCTCCCTAAGAAGCTGCCTTTGTAGGATATGTGGGGGCTTCTGGCTCCGCCCACCGCTCGTCAGCCACCCTTGCAAGGGCTGCTGGGTCCTGGCAGCTCCCTTGGCTTCCAGCAGTGGACTTGATGCAGAAAAGCGCCTGCTTGCCACGGTCCCCAGATCCGCTGCAGAACGTGACTGCCTCAGAACGGATCCTCCTTCTTCAGGACCTGAGTGACATTTCCTTTCTTGCCAGCTCAGTAACCTCTCCCAGTCACCATGACCTTCAATGAATTTCAAGTGTGTCCACTCCTTGGCATTGGCCAGCAACGAGTATATTCTCTGAGGAAAATACCATGCCTGATCCAAAAGCCTGAGAGAAGCAAAGTTGCTGCAGCTCTATGCCTGCAGGTGCAACCATTAGTGAGGCAGAAGATATATTGCCAATAGGCGCAGAATACACATATAAACCACATGTATATGTGGCCACACAGATCACAGGCAGACACTGAAAGCTCCCACATGAACACAGATAACACTGATGTCCTCATCCTACTCCCCTCTCTGGCTGAGTAGGATAAAAATCCTCTAGTGAGAATATACACATCTATACATATGCCAAACCCATACAAACCCAGTAGCTACTCCATGACGGCACCTAGATGTACCCAACACCAGAGCTCCACTCCATTTTTTGTTACAGACTATCACACACACAAATCCTGACTGGAAATCCCCAGGTCCCCATACCTGAGCCCTCTTTGCTCTCAGCCTTGCAAATACACACAGATGCTCTCAAATCCAGAGCTGGTCTGTAAAGCCACTCTTACCCACTCACTAGCCACTTACACTCCTCATTGGCTAGCCCAGCTTGGTAATCACTAGCAGTTTGTCTGCCTCTACTGCAACTACAGGAAGAAAGGGTTGGAGTTAATTTTTTTTTTTTTTTTTTTTTTTTTTTTTTTCCTGAACTACCTAATTTTCAGTGAATTGTGCATTGGAGATCCTAAAACACTGCTTTATAAACCACTTTATGTTAAGCATTTAAGGTCAGTAATTGGGCTTCCAGATCACCTAATGGACTAAGTCGTAAATTTCATGCTGTTTGATAAACCTAACAACTCAGAATAAAAAGGACTCGTAAAGACAGTCTTCTAAAGGGATCAGGAAAAAGTAGAAGTAATATATTACCTAACAACAACAACAACAACAAAAACTGTTTGTAAGGAAAACTTTATTAATAAAAGACAATGGAAGTACTTAGGATATTAATTAAGAAAAATTAAGGAAAATATATATATTTGGGAAACAAATATGACTAAAGGTTTAAATTGGGCACTTTGACTTTAAACACACACACAAAAAAAGTAAATTCTAAATCTTAAGGTTTTTATTTTAGTCAAAAGCTGGTAAAGGGTAGAAATCTGTTCAGATTAAGACTTAGAATGAAGGAAATAAGGACAAGTTAATTTGTATAATGTTCCCATTATACTGATACCCTTTTTTTATTGTTGCTGTTATAATTACATGAATTAAAGACTCTGCAGAAACAATATATAAAAATGTCATACTGAAAATTCAGTTAAATGAGATAGACTTCTGAAGTGTCAAAAAACCTGGTAATACCAAGAAAAATACCAGTAGAGCCTGCTAAGAGAAGGAATTTAACTGAATGACCAGGAAATAATAATAAAAATGTTATTTGATGATTTACCAACTTTTACTTTTTAACCAAGTCAGGATGTTTTAAAGTTTTGAAGAGTGAAACAGTAGTCTGGTGAAAGCTGAATGGAATCAGAGGAATCTTTTTTGAATCTACGTTGTCTAGGTAGGAAAAAATATATAATATTTTATTATAATTATAATTATAATATTATCTTCCAATAACATCATTTATTTCATCTCAAGGAGCATGGATTGATCTCAAAAAAGTAGAAAATACGAGGATAATGTGGAGTTCTATCTGGAAAAAGAGTGCTAATCTTCTAATCTTTCCTAGATCTTTCTAGTGTTTAGGTAAAAAAAAAAAAAAAAAAAAAAGGAAGTTTTTAAAATCAGTGAAATAAGTTATAGGAAAAGGCATGGCCTATACTATAAAATAGTATATTTTATATAAGCCAAATAACAGCCAAATAAGCCCCTATAATATAAGCCAAAGACTTGACTTAAAAAGTTTGCCTTGATATTTGTTTTGGAGGTTTCTGTCAAAACTGGTAAGTTTTAGTTTTATGCCTAAATTAAAATTTTCATGAAAATTTTATGAATTTAACAGACATCCAGAAATTTTTTGAAAATATTTTGAGAATGAAAAAATGCTGACATGCATGTTAATGGTGATTATCATTTGCTGTTTTACAGCTGATTTCTCTCTCAGATTACCTCTCTGATGATATGCTGAAGACATGGATCCAACCAAGCAAATCCATTTAAGACTGGGACAGGCTGGCTGTATCAGAGGAAAGAGAGTACGATCAGGGAGAATCAGAAAAAAAAAATATGTAAAAGTCTCTAGTAAATAACCAGACACCAAAATAGCTCTTTCAAATCACAGCAGTGGCATTTCTGAATAGAAGTGGATTCTCTCTCTCTCTCTCTCTCTCTCTCTCTCTCTCGTTTTGTTTAATATTTTAGCCGAGAAAGAAAGAGCTAAGTTGGATTTCCTCCAACAATTCTATGATTGGATCTCTCCTTCAGCTATTGCATCCTCTAATGAACCAAAAATGTTCCTTCCAGTCACTTGAAGTATTTGAAGTATTTATGCTGCATTATGTTCATGGAAGGTAGAGAAAACTCTCCAAAAAGTGTAAAGGCACTGCCAATGCTCTTTTGGGCAGAGCAACTGAAACTGCAGTCTCCTGACAGTTCTTAACAGCTTTTTACTAAGCCAGGAAACCAACCAACCAAACCAAACAAAACAAAAAAAAAACACTATGGTTGTGTGAGGGTGAAGTGAAGAATTTGGGAAGATATGCAAAGAATATAAAATAATAAAATTAAAAAAAAATATTCTGGATGGAAAACATAGAGGGAAAATTACACTTTTATAATATGGGCAATAAAGGAAAAAAATAAGAAAATCTTACAGGAAAGGAAAATGTAATTATAAATGTAAAAAAATAATTTGTTCAAGTTTACCATAATACCAGAATTGAAGCTGAAAGGTGGTTCATAGTGAAAAAGAGCTGGATTTTTAAAATTTCCATATTTACATTTGAATATGCAAGTCAGATAAGCTTTGTTTCCTTTGGCTTGTCATTTCTCTGATTTATCAGATCTTTATTTGGTGGGTGTCTTGTGCAAACTATATTACTATACTTAGTATAGCTTATATCTTTGTTCAACAGGTACTAAGTATGTCCTATGAAGGTTTGTGAAGAATAAAAATCACAGGGTTTTTTTCCACCTTACACTTTTTTCTGTCCATCTGGGAGGCCACAAAAACCTATCAGCTAATGAAATATGAGTGTTTGATTCCTTGGTAACAGCCAGAAAAAGAATGCTTTGTATTTGGACGGATCTTCTCTTAAATACACAATTATTGAGACTGTTTTCCTTAAAAGTGAAATTATAATGCCCTTTTTAGAATTATGAATTCTACTTTTGGGAGTAGGAGTACACTCCTCTTTCTAAAACAATACACATACGGGGGGGAAAAATACCTTTTTTTTTTTTTTTGTAGAGAACAGTTCAAATGATAACAAATAAGGAACTAGTCCTCCTTCAGCCTAATTGGCAATATAGGTCTCAGCTGCCCTTTTTGATTCTGTGAAGTTCAATACCCGCAGGAGCTAGAAACATAATAATTATCTATGTACAGGTGAGCTTCTGAGTGTTCAGGGAGCTCTTACACTTACACATACCTAACTACAATTTTATTTTTTTCTCTCATGGACTTAGACATTCTGCTGAACTTATAATATCACTCGTTAACTTCAGGGTCTCTTTGTATACCTTTTCTTCTTACTGAACTGTAGAAAATTGGATATCTAGTATTCCCCTAAGCCTCACTCTAAATCAGGCCTCTACCTTGCTTTTACGTAGGTCATGTAGATTGTAACAATAATAAAAACATGGTGCTTCAGTAGGTGCAAGCTAATTCCTGTGTAGTTTTTGCATTGTTTTATGCAGTAGGCAACAGCCCTAGTCACAATCTTCCACAAAGCTCTTTATTCATAATTAACATGTATATGTTTCTGGACTGATTGGTGTCTGCCACCCAGCAGAGCAGATAAGAGAAAATTCTTTAACCATCTGTAATCCTGTCCAGTTAGATAACAGAGTAACATACAAAAGGCCAATTATGTATTCATCCATTTTTAACTGGCTGACAAGTGTTAGTTCTTTTTTTTTGGTGGTGGTGTTTTATTTATTTATTTATTTTCCCTCACATTCTACTCCTGCTAACTGAAATCTGAATAGTAATAGTATCTATCTGCAATACTCATTTGCACTCACTGAAGAGGCAGCAGTGTGCCAGCTGGAGCATATTTCTGGCAGAATCTGAGATTCCTGGCTTAAAGAAATTGTAATTGGATACATGACAATGGAGCAATTATGAGCCTACAGGCAGCAGAAGATAATACTGTTTGCACTCTGTCTAAACAAACAATTTTTATGCCATTCCTCTGATAGATTTCTTCTGTGTTTTATTTGACAGATAGTAAATGGGAAGAGGAGAAAGCTGGAGAATACCATGATTTTTCAAAAGGCAACAAAAGAAAAACAATTGCCCAAATTGTCTTCATTAACATAATACTCAGAAGAATAGGCATTTGTAATGATTTTTTAAATATTGACTCTGACATTATGAAATGAATAACAGTTACCGTCTCAGCTGACAGCAGCTGCCAACTGTGTGTGTAATAATTTTTCAGATTCCATGGCGCCTACGATAGACAGCAATTTTGTGGGTGCTAGGGAATGCACCAAGGATTTAAAACAAAACCTTTTTATTTTTCTCACATAGCATTTCTGCTTATTATGACAGTCAGAGCAACACAGTCAAAAGCTCGATCAGAGAAGTGATAGCTGCATATTTATAAGGTCCATAGCTCTTGTTTCCCAGTGGGTTTATTTGTCATTTCAGTAAGAAAATTGCCTCCAGACAAATGCAGTAATAAATTGGAGAAATCATATTCTGCCTTTTCTTTCACTGTGATGAGCCTGAACCTATAAGAAAGTGAGAAGATAGGGGTCATCATGAAACACTTATTTTGGTAGCACTAAATCATCTAGCTAGTGATTGTTTCATGATAAAGCAGAGTCTTGACAGAAAAACAAACTTGAACAATTACTGTTCCCAATGACCTAAAAAAAAGATTTTTTTTTGAAGTTAATGAAAACGGCATTCATGCCTTTCATATGTTAAGATTTACAAATAATAAAAACAATTCTGAAAACATTTTCCATATATTTACGCTATATGAAGTTATTAAAGCAAGATACTATAAATAATTACTTGTCTGAAATGCAAGGTCTTCAAAATCTAGATTGTAGTACATAGTTGATGCCTAGATTATTATTTTATTTATTTTTTTTTTTTACATTTGATAGGGAATGATCAATAATCATTGTCTATTATTGTCTTTGCCTAAGACAATCTGGAAAAAACAAACAAACCAAAAATAAACACCATAAACCATATATTTTTCTCAATAGTGAGAGAGACTAGACTCCTTACTTAGGAAGATGAAGTAGATAGTGTGGTGCCTTTACCTCCTCTGGTGGATGAGAAGGGTGAACTGGTAATGACAGACATGGAGAAAACTGAGGTACTCAACAACTGCTTTGCCTCAGTCTTCATTGACAGTCAGGCTTCCCAAGTCTTTTGTTTCTCTGAACCCATAGATGGACTCTGGGAGAGAAAAGTCACATCCACTGTAAGCGAAGAGCAGGTTGCCCAGAGAGGTTGTGAATGCCCCATCCCTGGAGGTATTCAAGACTATTTCAAGACTAGGTGAGGCCCTGGGCAACCTGATCTAGTGGGTGGCAGGGGGTTTGGAACCAGATGATTTTTGAGGTCCCTTCCAACCCATGCCATTCTATGATCCTATGATTACGTTAAGGGTGGGTATTTATCAAGGAAATTCAGCTTTTCCTTTATCCTGAATAAACCAGAAGAGTTTGTGAAGTGCTCTGATTATCTGATTACTGCTAACAGGAGACCTGCTTGAACTGTTGAATATGAGTTTTTCTGTAGAAAAGGATGCAGAATCTACATAATGTCATCAATCTTCGCTACAACTTGGTGATGTCAGTATTCACCTGAGAAGGAGTAATAGAAGTTTTTGACGCCTACAAAAATTCTTATAAATCGAGCTTCAAACAGACTTTGAATAAAAATGAAATTAAATGAAATACGATAAAATAAAACCCTTGAAAACAGGTTATTGTCATATCCTTTTCATATCTATAGTAGAAGCCATGCTCCTTCTCATACTGCTTCTGACCTCATGTTTCCTGTACTGTGATGCTAATACCAGTGCAATTAAGATGTTCTAACTGAGAACAAATGATAGTTTTGAGGCTATATTTTTCTAACAACAGAGGGAAGAATTCAGGTATTCTAGTTATTAGATAAATGTTTGCTTTTCCACCTATAATGTCACAAATTATTGAAAAGGATATTGGAAGGATAACTGACCCATCAAATTACTTAAGTTCTTTCCTTTTTAATTTCTAATTTTAGGTTCTAGATTTTCTGGCAGGAACAATTCTGAGGAAGTTCAAAAATGCAAAATTTATTGCACTGGAGGATCTCAAGTGTGTGTTCCTTTGGACTTCAGTATTTCAAATCTAACTGTTTCATGCACATAGGCCAAAGAACTGTGGCTAACCAAAGCCTAAGATGACATCAGCTTTACAATTACAAACTGTTCTTTATCAAATTCAGCCTGCCAGAAAAGGCATGATCCAAATTTCTTGGTTAAAATGTTACTTATTATACTCCTGATATTAAAAATCAGAAAGTACCTTTGTAAAAATCACCTATGTTCAAATGCAGATCAGTTCACCAGGCCTTGATCTGTAGATTGTGCACATCTGTAGATTGTGCACACATAAATCTGCCATTGGCTCCACTGAGTATAATTCTTCAAGGCACAAACAAGGCTCAATAATAGAATACTATTCACAGTGAATGAAAGGATCAGAATATTTATTGTGAAGATATTCTTCAAGTTTGAAAAGCACAAGCTGGAGAATTGGGCCCACGTGAACCTAATGAGGTTCAACAAGTCCAAGTACAAGGTCATGCATCTGGGTTGGGGCAATCCCAAACATGAGTACAGACTAGGAGAATAACTCATTGAGAACAGCCCCGAAGAGAAGGACCTGGGGGTTCTGGTGGGCAAAAAGCTCTATGACAGGAGACAGAGAAGCCCAGCTTCTTCCTGGGCTGCATCAAAAGAATCACAGAATCGAAGGGGTTGGAAGGGACCTCAAAAGATCATTGGGTTCAACCCCCGTGCCAAAGCAGGCTCCTTAGAGCAGGCTGCCCAGGTAGGCATCCAGACAGGCCTTGAATATCTCCAGAGAAGGAGACTCCACAACCTCCCTGGGCAGCCTGTTCCAGTGCTCCGTCACACTCACCGTGAAGAAGTTCTTTCGCATGCTAGTGCGAACTTCCTGTGCTCCATTTTGTGGCCATTACCCCTTGTCCTGTCCCCACAGACCACTGAGAAGAGGTTGGCCAAATCCCTCTGTCTCCCACACCTCAGGTATTTATACACATTGATAAGATCCCCTCTCAGTCTTCTTTTCTACCGGGCTGAACAGACCCAGATTTCTCAGCCTTTCTTCAAAGGGAAGATGCTCCAGGCCCCGTATCATCTTTGTGGCCCTCTGCTGGACTCTTTCCAGGAGATCCCTGTCTT
This sequence comes from Cygnus olor, assembly GCF_009769625.2. NCBI lineage: Eukaryota > Metazoa > Chordata > Aves > Anseriformes > Anatidae > Cygnus > Cygnus olor. The sequence goes on along the minus strand of NC_049169.1, from coordinate 167,897,186 downwards.
TTTCATACCGGGGAGCCCAGAACTGGACACAGTACTCCAGGTGAGGCCTGACCAGGGCAGAGTAGAGGGGGAGGATCACCTCCCTTGACCTGCTGGCCACACTCCTTTTAATGCACGCCAGGATCCCATTGGCCCTCTTGGCCACCAGGGCACACTGCTGGCTCATGGTCAACCTGTCGTCTACCAGGACCCCCAGGTGCTTCTCCTCAGAGCTCCTCTCCAGCAGGTCGTCCCCCAGCCTGTACTGATACATCCGGTTGTTCCTTCCCAGGTGCAGGACTCTACACTTGCTCTTATTAAACCTCATTTGGTTTCTTCCTGCCCATCTCTCCAGCCTGTCCAGGTCTCGCTGAATGGCAGCACAGCCTTCTGGCGTGTCAGCCACTCCTCCCAGCTTCGTGTCATCGGCGTACTTGCTGAGGGCAGACACTAATCCCTCATCAAGGTCGTCGATGAAGCTGTTGAACAAAACCGGACCCAGCACCGACCCCTGGGGAACACCGCTAGTCACAGGTCTCCAGCCAGACTCTGCGCCGCCGATCACCACCCTCTGAGCTCGGCCAGTCAGCCAGTTCTCAACCCACCTTACTGTCCACTCCTCTATCCCACACTTTCTCAGCTTTGCTAGCAGAATATCATGGAAGACAGTATCGAAAGCCTTGCTAAAGTCAAGGTAGATGACATCCACTGCTCTCCCCTCATCTACCCAGCTGGTGATGTCATCATAGAAGGCAACGAGGTTGGTCGAGCATGACTTCCCCTTGGTGAATCCATGCTGACTACTCCTCATAACCTTCTTCTCTTCCAATTTCTTGGAGATGACATCCAGAACAAGCTGTTCCAACACCTTTCCAGGGACAGAGGTGAGACTGACTGGGCTGTAGTTTCCCGGATCCTCCTTCTTGCCCTTCTTGAAGACCGGAGTGACATTGGCTATCCTCCAGTCTTCAGGCACCTCTCCTGTTCTCCAGGACCTTTCAAAGATGATAGAGAGCAGTTCGGCGATCACCTTTGCCAACTCCCTTAGCACACGTGGTTGCATCCCATTGGGACCCATGGATTTGTGTGCGTTGAGCCCACTCAGGCGCTCACCAACTACCCTCAGGTCAACCACGGGGGAGCCCTCCATTTCCCAGCCCCTTTCTCCCCCCACTAGGGTCGAGGAGTCCCAGGGGGGAGTCCTTGAAGGAAAGACTGAAGCAAAGAAAGCATTCAGTATCTCCACCTTCTTAGCGTCTCCCGTTACCAGGACACCCCCCTCGTTCAGCAAGGGACCTACATTATCCCTAGTCTTCCTTTTACTGTTTGCATACTTAAAAAAACCCTTATTATCTTTTACCTCTTTTGCAAGCCTCATCTCTAGGTGGGCTTTAGCCTTCCTCGTCGCGTCCCTTCAGGCCCTGACAACACTTCTATACTCCTCCCAAGAGGACAGGCCCTTTTTCCACATTTCATACACCTTCCTCTTCCTTTTGGTCTTGTCAATGAGCTCCTTGCTCATCCACGCAGGTTTCCTGCCCCCGTTCCCCGATTTCCTACTCTTAGGGATGCACCGATCCTGAGCTTGGAAGAAGTGCTGTTTAAATGTAGCCCAGCTCTCAGAAGCACTCTTGCCTTCTAGCAACCTAGCCCAGGAGATACTTCCAAGCAGGTCCCAGAAGAGGTCGAAGTTGGCTCTTTGAAAGTCCAGGGTAGCAATCCTGCTTTTAGCCTTACTTCCTCCACCAAGTTCCATCTTGAACTCCACCATCTTGTGGTCGCTGCATCCCAAGCTGCCCCCAACCTTCACATCCCTAACAAGCCCATCCCTGTTGGTAAGGACAAGGTCCAGAAGCACCCCCCGCCTCATTGGCTCCTCCACCACCTGCGTCAGAAAATTGTCTTCAACGCATTGTAGGAACCGTTTGGACTGCTCATGCCTGGCCGAGTTGCTTACCCAACAGACGTCTGGATAATTGAAGTCCCCCATGAGAATCAGCGCCCGTAATCATGAGGCTCCTACCAGCTGTTTGTAGAAGGCCTCATCGACCTCCTCCTCCTGATCTGGTGACCTATAGTACACCCCCACAACAGTGTCTCCCATACCAGCCCACCCCTTAATTCTCACCCACAAGCTCTCCACTTGTCCTTCACCCTCCCCCAGGTGGAGCTGGGTACACTCTAATTGCTCCCTCACATAAAGGGCAACCCCACCCCCTCGCTTCACCAGCCTGTCTTTCCTAAAAAGGACATCGCCCTCCATGACAGCGTTCCAGTCATGTGAGCTGTCCCACCACATCTCTGTGATTGCAATGAGATCGTGGCCCTGCGACCAAACGCAGATCTCGAGCTCATCCTGTTTATTTCCCATGCTCCGCGCATTGGTGTACAGGCACTTGAGGGAAGCAGCGGGCGCAGTTACCTCTGGAGGGATGCAAGAAGAAGATTCTGGATGGGGTATCGGGATCATTACCATCTCTGAGGAGCCCTCAGACAATCCTATGGGACAACTCAGAGGTGCTTCCCTTCTGCCTTCAACAGTGACAGCAGTGACAACTTCCCCCAGTCCTTCTCCGTCACTTGTAGCTCCCCTCCCTTCCCCCGTCAAACCTAGTTTAAAGCCCTGGTAACCAGTCCAGAGAGCTTGCTCCCCAACACACTTGTGCCACACTTGCTGAGTTGGAGGCGGTCATCAGCCCACATACCTGGCTTCTCAAAGGACTGACCAAGATCGAAATACCCAAATCCCTGGTCCAGACACCACCCCCTCAACCAGTCATTTACCTGTCCTGTTCTCCTCCTTCTTTCTGGGTCCCAGCCACCAGCGGGACGACAGAGGAAAACACTACCTGCACCCCCGATCCCTTCAACATCCTTCCCAGGGATGCAAAGTCCTTTTTAATGTACCTCATTTTTCTAGTTGCAGCTTCCCTGGATCCAATCTGAATGACAACAAGAGGATAGTAGTCCTCCAGTTTAATGAGTTGTGGCAGAGCCTTCCTAATGTCTCTGACACATGCCCCAGGAAGACAGCACACCTCTCTGGATAGATTGTCTGGTCGACAAATGGGAGCCTCAGTGCCCCTGAGCAAGGAGTCGCCTGCCACTAAGACTCTCCGTTCTTTTTTTGTGGCACTGGTTGTGATGCAGCGCCCCGTCTGGTCCCAGTCCCTACACCGAGTACTTCCCCCAGTGTTGACACGCTTCTCCAGGTTGCTTCCCGGGTTCGGACTACTGTCCAGACCCTCAACCTCTTCCTTTTCCTGCCTAAGAGCCTCAAATCTATTTCCCAAGGACACCATGGGGGTTGGTGGCACCGTGGATGTTGGGGGCAAACGTCTCCTTCTGCTGCAAGCTGTGACGAGGGTCCAGCCCCTTTTCTCTTGTGGGTGGTCAAGCCCTCTGTCCTGCATGTGATCTGCTGGGTCAGCTTCTACTGCTGGCAGGGACATAGGAGGGGGCTGCAGGGTATCAGCAGGGGCAGGTTGACACCTCCTGTCTGTCACCCTCAGAGACTCCCAGGAGCCCCTCAGGCTGCTGATTTCTCACTGCAGCCCAGCCACCTGCTCGAGGAGTTCCTTAAGCAGGGCACACCTGCACCCACGACAGCCCTTTCCTCCCTCAGCACCCAGGTGGGTCTCCAGATTCCAGAGCTCCCCACAGTCACCTGTCTGGACTGCCACTTTCCCCCTCAGGGGATCCACCTGAGTGCCCACATGAGTCCAGAAAGGCAGCATCTCCTCCATTTGGGTTGCCGCCTTGGACCGGCTGCTGCGACGGGTGCCCACGATGGTGAGGTCTAGGTGCAACGAGGAAGCGTTGCCCAAGGAGAGGAGGGGAAGAGAAAGGGAGGTGGGAAATGGGGGAGAGGGTCCTCCTCGTACTCCTCCCTGCCCCGCTTGAACTGCCCCGCCTGAACTGCCTGCACTAACTGCCAAGCCGGCCTTGTTACCGCATCCTGTTTGCGACGCTCCTGGGTCACGGTGCTCCCTAGGGACTGCTATTATAGCGCCAGGGGGTGGGTGGGCTGCCGTCACCCCTGGCTCCGCCTGCAGCATGTCAACACCCGTGGAGGCACAAGCACAGCTCCTGCCTGCTCGGGGGGAGGGGGCCGGGGCTGCGGCTCTGACCAACGGTTCTGCGCCGCGGTATTGTGGGGGGATTAGGGATTGGATTCGGTCGTCTCCCTGCCAGGAGCCCTCACTGCAGCCGGTCCGCACGAGGTCCTTGGTGAAATGGCCAGCAAGAAGAAGTGTGGCCAGCAGGTCAAGGTAGGTGATTCTCCCCTTGTACTCTGCTCTCGTGAGACAAAACCTGGAGTACTGTGTTCATCTCCAGGGCCCCAAGCACAAGAAGGACACGGATGTATTAGAATGAGTCCAGAGGCAGGCCACAAAGTTGATCAGAGGTCTGGAGCACCTCTCCTATGAAGAAAGGCTGAGAGAGTTGGGCCTGTTCAGCCTGGAGAAGATTCTTCAGAGACCTCATTGCAGACTTTCAATACTTATTAAAAAGATGGAGAACAGCTTTTTACTTGGGCAGGTAATGACAGGACAAGGATTAATAGTTTTATACTAAAAGAAGAGAGATTTAGATTAGATGTTAGGAAGAAATTCTTCGCTCAGAGGGTGGTGAGGCACTGGAACTGGGAGGTTGCCCAGAGAAGTTGTAGGTGCCCCATTCCTGGAAGTGCTCAAGGCCAGGTTGGACGAGGCCCTGGGCAACCAGAGCTAGTAGGTGGTATCCCCACCAATGGATGGGAGGATGGAACTATTTGGTCTCTTATCCCCCTTGCAACCCAAGACATTTCATGATTATATGATTCAATGTCAGCTTTTATAATAAAAACAGAATAAGAAGAAACTGAAACAATGAATTAAAAAGATAATCTTTTCTGCGCACATCCACATATATCAGTCTTACTGGATTCTTCATAGGTAAGTAGCATCAACCCCTTAGTTACTTCAAAGTGTTCTTTTTACTCCATATGCATTGTACTTCAGATGGCCAGGTACTCTCATTTTATAAATCATTTGTACCTTGATAAAGTGATTCTTAAAAAGTTAGAAAACACTGGGAAGTTACTAAACAACAACAACAACAACAGACACCCTTCTCAAGGTATTTTTATATCTGAAAGTTTTGTAATATGTAGGGAAAAGTATAATACATTGGGCAAATTGAGTTTGCTTCTACCATGAAGTAGTAATTCCAGTTCTATGTAACATTCAGCACTTCAGAAGACTAGAAGGGCAGTGGCATAGCCCTGTCAGATATGTACACTTATTGCTATAAACAAAGAATAAAGGAATGTAAGAGGTGTTTCATTATTCTTCTCTGCTACAGTCAAGCATCAATTTAATTGCATTAGTTAAGCATTCAGTTAACATGATGCTGAAGCCCCTGGCCTTCCACAGCACATAACAGTGGAGGGTTGGTAGGTGAGGGAGCTCTCAAAGAGTGCTTAATTGGTGTTTAATACCTTAATGATGACTTTCCTCCAGCTACTGCCATAGCCTAACAGTTTGTAATATACCAATCCATAAAATATTGCACTGATTAAAAATAAATAAATAAAAAATGAAAAGCAGCATTAGCTTTTTTCTTAGGTTTTGATTACTCATAATCTGTGGTTTTCTATGAGGAAGGCTACATTTCTATTCATGCTGTTGCTAACGCTTTTCTCTCTCTCTAGAAAGTGTCTTATACTGGAGTACTGCGGAAAATTTTCAGCTTTAAAAACACAGTTTTACCATTTCATGAGAGGACAGCCTGCAAAACTATAAAGAAATGTCCTGTTCTTTTGAACACAGATCTGAGCAGAAGATCAAATTCAAGTTTCACTTTCTTATTTTTAATAATAAGATTTAAATATAATCCTGATTTTATGGATTATTTTACTATTTTATGAATACTCTAATGGTTTGTAATTATTTTTCATAAGTTGTGTCTCTAAAAAAATCATTGCTGTTTTGTATGATGTTATATTTTTAATTTCTTCTCTGATCAGATGACCTTTAGTATATAACAAACAAACAAACAAAAAAATGTATTCTATGACCAAAATCTATGTCCATATGAAGATATGAAGTCCTGTGTACCATTAAAGGTGCTCAGAGGTAATAACTTGAGAGTTTAATTTGACTTGATTCTACAAAATAATCATGAGACAATTAACCCCATGGGGAAAACAAACAAACAAACAAAAAACCTTCACTGTATTTGTAAATTTTTATTGTCTGATTTTAAAACTGCGATACTTTGTCAGACCAAAGTTATTAATCAAAACTTACCTTGCTGATAGTTTCACTATTAGAAAAAATAGAGTGGTTCCTGGGTATATTTACGAAGAATATTCATCTTGTTTCTATGAACTTGTGGTCAACTAAACTAGATAAGACTATTTATTTTCTCAAAATTTTGTTTTTAAGATGTTTTCACGTTACTTTTTCTCACGTTTTTCTTAGAGTCAAGCTAGAAATGCTTTTCTCATTGTGCCTTGGCTTCCTTTCTGGTTTTTACTATGCTATTTTTGTTTTCTTTCTGGTTTTATTTTTCTTCTTTGATCTGTTTGCTATATTTCTTGTCTGAAAACCAAAAAATCTTCACATCTAAAATAATTTTCAGATTTAAAGTTATTTCATCTAACACAAGGAAACATTAAAAAGTTCCCTCACCATTTTTCCGATTGTCTCTGATACATTCAATATAGTCAGGAAAATAACTCACAACTTAAAAGCATATAGCTGTTTTTTAGTGGATAATAGTGTTTAAAGTCTGTATTTATTTATTTATTTATTCATAGATGTTCCTGTATAATCTCCACTACTTATGTTTTAAAGACCTCATTTTTGAATCTCAAATTAGTAGATGAGATTTTAGAATCATAGAATAATAGAATGTCTTGAGTTGGAAGGGACCTCAAAGATCATCCAATTTCAACCCCCCTACCATGGGCAGGGGTGCCACCCTCTAGATCAGGTTGCTCAGAGCCTCATCTAACCTTGTCTTGAACACCTCCAGGGATGGGGCGTCTACAAGCTCTTTGGGCAACCTGTTCCAGTGTCTCACCACCCTCTGAGTGAATTTCCTTCTCCTAACCTCTAATCTAAATCTCCCCTTTTTTTAGTTTGAAAACATTCCTTCTTGTCCTGTCAATATCTGATTGAGCAAAGAGTTGCTCTCCATCTTTTTTATAAGTCCACTTCAAGTACTGAGAGGCCACAATGAGGTCTCCCTGGAGCCTTCTCTTCTGTAGGCTGAACAGCCCCAGCTCTCTCAATTTGTCTTCATAGGAGAGATGCTCCAGACCCTTGATCATCTTTGTGGCCCTCCTCTGGAGCCGGGAATCCAGACATGAATGCAGTACTCCAAGTGGGGCCTCACAATGGCAGAGTAGAGGGAAACAATCACCTCCCTCGACGCATCTTTTGATGCAGCCCAGGATGCAGTTGGCCTTCTGGGCTGCAAGCACACACTGCTGGCTCATGTCAAGCTTTTCATCCACCAGAACCGCCAAGTGTCTCTCTGCAGAGATGCTCTCCATGAGTTCTTCTCCGAGTCTGTACTCCTGTCTGGGATTGCCCTATCCCACGTGCAGCACCTTGCACTTGGACTTGTTGAACCTCATTAGGTTGACATAGTCCCACTTCTCAAGCTTGTCCAGGTCCCTTTGGATGGCATCCCTTCCTTCTTTGGTATCAACCACACCACTCAGTTTGGTGTCATCTGTAAATTTGCTGAGGGTGCACTCAATCCCACTGTCTATGTCATTGATAAAGACATTAGACCAATACCAGTCCCAGGACAGATCCCTGAGGGACACCATTCTTCACCAGCCTCTTGGACATAGAACCATTGACCACCACTCTCTGGATATGACCTTCAAGCCAACTCCTTATCCACTAAATGGTCCACATTTTAGCAAAAGAACTTTCTCTGACACCAAGATTTCTGGTTTTATGTCAGAAAATGTCACACAACATTTTTGTTTGTCACTTCTTTGCACTACGAGCCTTCTTTTGTATAAATGTGATTCCGCAAAGTACCTTTTTTATTTTTTTTATTTTTTAATTTTGACCTACTTCAAGAACGTTTGTTATGTATCCTAGCTGCATATGTAGAGTGAGTGTATCACTCAAGCTATTAAGAGCAGTGCAATACTAACTAGTCTGTGTGAAGACTTCCTTGAACCTATTGAAGTTAATGGTAATTTTATCATTCCCTTTGGTGAAGCCGGTATTTCATCCCACTTTGGAAGTTATTTTTTTCTCTCTCTGTGCTAATGCTTCCTTCTGTCATGACAGAGAAGATATGAAAAATATTCATAAGAGGTTGCTTTCTGCATATGCTTTAACAACTAAGGATTGATTATTGTATCAAAGGTAGAAATTCAGGGAAAAGGCTCTACAAACTAGTTTGCATCACCTATGCTGTCTAGTTATACAAATGCATATTCAGGATGTATATAATTTCCTTCAGTTGGCTAATTATGCAACTTGATTATACTTATGATTATTTCAGTTAGTATTAAAAGATGTTTGGAAATGAAACAGTCACATACTGAAGTTATTGCATCAATCCCATATGAGTGATTGCTCAGTCCGTTATCGGATATAGGAAAAGCATAAAAATAGGCAAACACAGCAGCTGGAGACATTTTCCATCTTAAAACAGAAAAACTAAAATGATGATCAGAAGCACAGAAGATAAATACTTTATAATGGAAATAAATTGCTATTATTATCTTTACCAAAGACGGTCTGAAGAGGTCTGGCTTGGTTGCTGACAGAGAAGTCACTTTCAAAATATTGATGTAACAACTGCAAGAAAGCAAGAAATTTGTCACTGATATTATATCTTTTACTATTGAGTTAGCCAGAGGTTGTTGTATATAATTTTGTGGCTTTTTTTTTTTTTTTTTTTTTTTTTTTTTTGTGGCCATACACAGAAGGGAAATTTGGGAAAAGGCTGAATGTACCAGACTGTAATTTGGATGCATGAAGTGACATGTATTCAAATAAGCTACAGGTAGATCAGCATGGTCTGGAACATGGTTACATTTAGGTGTAACTTGAAAAATCCAGATTGTATCTTTACCTTAGCAGGCAGATTTTATTATTATTATTATTATTATTATTATTATTATTATTATTATTATTATTATGGTAAGAGATTGGGCAATTCCTAAGTATATACAGAAAATAATTTTATTCTTTCCCAAAGTCCAGTGGTAAGGGTTTTATTTTCTAAAAATATAATATAGCAATATAATATAATTAATATAATATAATCAATATAATATTTTATTATCTTAGAGGAGACAGAATTAAAAGTGTTATGGTTTCAGCAAAAGAAGTAACTGAAACAGGACTTTTTGCCAAAGTCAAACTTATATAAATATTCCACTGTAACCAGTCTTGTAGCAGAAGCTGGGTTAAACAACGTGGTATCCACAAGGGGAATGCAGGTATATGAGTCACTGAATGACACAGATATGGCAGATGTTCAGTGAATATCTAGTATCTTTATTCTGTCCGTTTGTACTGATTAATCAAAAATGAATTATTTTAAATCAAAGCAAAGCATTTTACTAAGATACATCACACTACAACATCTGCTCTCTCAGATGCAAATACGCAAGATGAAATTCTGTGTCAATTTCTATACACTAATCTGTTTCTTGGATATATTACATATTCCTTGCTATGGTATTTTAGTTTCAGGGGACTGCAGAATAGAATTTGAATCATATCACTGTATGTCACTGTGGCTGCAATTTTATGCATTGGTAAATCTTTGACCCTTAAAATTCAATGAGAAATTCCAGCGTGATGTTTCTAAAGTAAAAAATACCCATTAAAAACAACAACAACAACAAAAATAAAACAACTCAGTGCATACATAGGGAAATTGCACAGCACTAATTTGTCTCTGTTTTGTCCGACTAGTATGTTATTGGCTGGCTGGTTGCACTGTTGTGGTCAACATGCCAACGTCCAAGTGGAGATCAGTGATGAATGGTGTTCCTCAAAGGTTGGTATTGGGTCTGGCACTGTTAAACATCTGTTTTGGTGACATGGACAGTTGGATTGAATACACCCTCAGAAAGTTTGCTGATGACAGCAAGCTGTGTGGTGTGGTCGATGCACTGGAGGGTAGGGATGCCAGCCAGGGGGACCTGGACAGGCTTGAGAGGTGGGCCTGTGCACACCTCATGAAGTTCAAAAAGGTCAAGCGGAAGGTCCTGCATCTGGGTCAGGGCAACCCCAAGCACAAATATAGGCTAAGCTGACAATGGGTTGAGAGCAGCCCTGAAGAAAAGGACCTGGGTGTGTTGGTTGATGAGAAACTCAACATGAGCTGGCCATGTGCACCTGCAGCCCAGAAAGCCAACTTTATCATGGGCTGCGTCAAAAGTAGCATGACCAGCATGTCAAGGGAGATGATTCTCCCTCTCTGTTCTCTTGTGAGACCCCATCTGGAGTACTGCATCCAGATCTGGGGCCCCCAGCTCAAGAAGGGCCTTCTTGAGGTCCAGAGGAGAGCCACGAGAATGATCAAAGGGCTGGAGTACCTCTCCTATGAAAACAAGCTGAAGGAGTTGGAGTTCAATCTGGAGAAGAGAAGGCTCTGGGGAGACCTTATAGCAGCTTTCCAGTACCTAAAGGGGACCTACAAAAAAGCTGGAGAGGTATGCTTTGTCAAGGAGTGTAGTGATAGCACTAGTACTAATGGTTTTAAACTAAAAAAAAAAATGGTAGTTTTAGATTAGATATTCACAATAAATTCTTTCCTCTCAGGATGGTGAGGCACTGGAACAGGTTGCCCAGAGAAGTTGTGGATGCCCCATTCTTGGAGGTGTTCAAGGCCAGGTTGAAAGGGGCTTTGTCAACTAGACCTAGTGGGTGGCATCCCTGCCCATGGCAGGGGGGTTGGAACTAGTTGACCTTTAAAGTCCCTTCCAATCCAAACCATTTTATTATTCTATCTTTCTGTGATTATTGCTGGGGAAGCCCCAAGATTCAAAGTTTCTTCCTAGACATTTTCCTCATGACTGTGCCCCATCTGTTCTCTCCCTTTTTAAGGTGACACAGTAGTTCCTCCTGTCTTCATAAAAAATATACACCTCCCATATAGAGCTCTGCATATTTCATATTATGTTTTGTGCCGGATAGCAGAACCTATTTAGACAGCTTTGTTTATGTGTATTGTAGCTTTAGTAAACATGGAGGCTTATTCTTAGGCTTATTCTTATATTTGTCTATATGCAATGTTCACAGATCTTTTTCTATCCACCTCAAACCATAAAATACACCCAGGTAAATGTACATTATTGAACTTCGGTTCAGAAGGAGACTATCACAATGGCAACATATTTACTGAACATTTGAAATTATAAGTAGAATGAATCAATGAGCTTTATTCAGGAGAAGATTAAGATTTGTTGTTTAATGTTTACCTTTAACTCATAAGCTTCCATATTATTAGCTTACTGTTTAAGTATCTATTATGTTGAGTTTAAGTAATAAATGTATTTACAAAATACATTTACATTTTGTAAACACAATAAATGTATTTACAAAATCAAAAATTATTTCTTATTTACGGTAGAGTAAATACCACTGATACTTAGGCTGGTTTTTTACTTAGGCAAATTTTATCAGAATTCATATATTAAGGCTATGGTTTTGTATTATGTCATATTTATATTTGAAACTGGGTTGAAATGGGAGAGGGTGAATATGTTGATACATTTGGTATTGAAACTCTATATTCATGGTTCAGATTTGAACTTCTTACTGTTATCATCTAGTTTCCTAGACCAAAAGTCCTGAGCACAGCTGTGGTTCAGAGCTGTCTATAAGCACCTTTATGAGCCCACTAAAGGTTAGGACATATAACATTCATGTTAGTAAGACTTTGTAGTTTAGTTTCTTCTCAAAATTCTTGTCTTATCAGACAAAAACACTTCCAAAACCCTAAAGAAAATATAGTAAATGAAGATGATCTAGGCATTCAATTAAAAAAATCACACTCTGAAACAAAATATTAATGCAGACAGTAATTAATAAGTGACTCACATATACACACATCATTTACATACATTCTTACCCACTCCATGACTACGAATAAATATAGAGATATAGGTATAGATCCTTGAATTACTTTGCTAGGAATGTTTAAAAGACTGAAAAATGCAGCCAGTTGCAAACTTTAAAATCACACTTTGCTACTTTTGTTGATAAGATACTTCTTGTGAATTCTCCATTTATACACAATATTCATCATCATCATGACATACAGAAAATTGTGAGTCTTTAACATATACTCTACATTGTCAGTGAGTATGCTATACCATGTATATGATAACCACGTATTTTTGGTGGCTGGTTTTTCCATAAGGGACCAGTCAACCTCAGGATTTTTTTTTTTATTTTATTTTTTTTCCTAAGCGTGGGTATGTGGGACTAGTTGATAGATGGTAAGGAGCTTTAAGGAGTTTCTGTTTAAATTATATTTTATTCTCTCAAGCTTTAGTAAACAGCAGGAACACATTATTATTGAGAAATATTTGTTGCCTGTCGTGATACCATGACCCATACTGAGAATAGGCAGTATATTTATGAAACAAATAATAATAATTAATAAATAAACCCACAAACCTTTAATTGCTAAAAGTATTAAATTGATCTGGAAGATAATAAGAGACAGTAGATATGCATTTAGGATTGTCTATAAACTTACCAATTTTCTCTTTTGTGCTATTTTCTAAATTGTTAAAAAGAATTATAGGAATTTTGAATCAAGAACTGGAAACTCACAGGTGTCTAGGAGAGGCTGTAAAGACACAAGAAATACCCTACTGGCTCAAACCAATGCTGTCTCTAGCCCATAACTCTTCTCTCCGAGTAAGAGATGAGTAGGAGATGCTATATTGCCTGAACATGTTAGGCAGTAAATTTATTGCATGATCTCAGGAGAATTTTTGTGTGAGGACCCTGAGTCATCCTTTTATGATCTCTTTATGGAATTATTGTCCATGGATTTTTCTAACCTCTTTTTTGAAATTTCTGATACTGCCTGTTTTCATAGCATCCTGTAGCATTACGTTACAGAAGTTCATTTCCCACTGTGTTAAGTACTCTGTTGTATTTGTTCAAATAAGATTCTTGGTACTTTAACAGAATGTTTCTAATTATGTTCATGAATAGCTAATCAAGGCTCTTAATGACTTAGTAAACCTTCACCAATAATTCTTTTTGAATTTTTCCTCTTCAAACTGAGGACTACCAATCTTTATAGCCCTTCCTCGCAAGGCAACATCTGTTCTTCTTTTGTTGTTGTGATTATGTTATTTCCCTACCTGTCCTCTGCCCTTAAAATGTGGAGGCCAGAACTACAAAAGATTGTGAAATGATTTTACCTCTATAAAACTTTGATGTGGCCACACCCTGAGTAAAATGTTGACTTATGAGAAAAAAACTGAAAATGCAGGGACTATTCATGAACCTGTGGTTTCAGAACTTTATGTGCTGCTTCTGCATTTGGGATCATGTAGGTGTGGTATATATTTTTACAGATATATATATATATTTTTATTTATCCAAATTGAAGCTCATCGACAATCTTTTTTTCTCATTCTGTTTTCTGATGTCTTTATGGAATTTGTCACCATTGGCATAGCATTTGACTATCCAACAGAGGTTAGTACTAATTGTAGAGTTGGAGATCTATTTCTTTGTTCACTTTACCAGATCATTAATGAGCGTGTTTTCAATGATGTATCATGTTTGTTTACCCTGTTTTCAAGACCAGACTAGACAAAACATGCTGTCATGACTCCAGCAGGAATTCCTTTTTCTAGTTTTACGAATACAGCCAGGCCTGGTAATGTTTCATTATATATTAAGTAACACAGTACTTTAAATTTGTAGGTAATAAGTTTATGTTTTAGCAAACATTATTTTTACTATTATTTAATTTTAACAATATCAGATATTTCCTTGTAGTACTGCAGTTTGTTTCCTCAAATGTCATAGTCAATATTATTTTTCCTTTTCTAGTTGCTAGCAGTCTGTTGCAGAAAAATAAATAAAATACAATTAAAAAATAAAATATAAAATTGTGAGCAACAAAATCAACATATAACACAGGAATCAAATCAAGAGTTACTGTGCAAGGATCTCTTGTTTGGTACACTGCGTAACAGAAAGTAACTTTTTAAGAATGCATAGCACAGCTCAATGCTTTTTTTTTTTTTTTTTTTTAGTGATTAAGAACTGCAGAAAAAACAACCAGACTCTCATTCAAATGTTGTAATTCAAACCCTTAAACCAAAGTTTTGTTATAAACTTGATTAATGCTAATACAACTCTTTATTTCTCATATATTCACTGCTTTTTCAGGAGATTATTGGGATATTTTTAAGACAACATGGATCAGAATCGTACGTTATCTGTTCATGAAATATAAATCATATGTAGCAGTCACAAATTGATGAGCAAGACCAAGTATAACTCACATTTTCTTTATTCAAAGGAAGAAATATTTTGTGTATAAATGTGAATATTTATTTATGTATTTATGTATTTATTAAATTATTTTCTGAGATGCACAACAATACTTTCTGCTGCAAGCATATTCTTTCATCAGAAGATATCCGTGCATATATTAGGGAAAGCTGATAGAAGTGACTATTACATTTAGTGAGCCATTAATCTACAGGTGTGAGATAATTGGTTCAATTATGGTTCACTTATTATTATTATTTTTGTGTCTACTACCAAGATGTTACTTCAGAGTATAAAAATAGCTTCTAGAGACCAAGTAGTTTCCCAAAAAAGCTCATAAACAATTTAGTGTTTCAGAGCTGAACACTCATAATTCTAGTTATTTTTATGTAAAAATGGAAGAGTAATAAGATAAGACTTAGTCAATCACCTTATTTACTTTAAAATAAAATATAAAACAAACAATTTATCTGTTCTCAGTGGTGTGTAGAATTATGTGGAACTCTTCAAGTTATTTGCACTATAGCTTTGCAAACCTTGAGATACTTATACTTCCTTCAGGTAGCATAAATAAAATTGTTGGGCCAATCTGTAATCTGAAGTCATAAAAAGAAAGGCATATAAATTCTCTGAGTTTTGATAACAAGTTTCACTTTGCTGGATATTTATCATTACACACCAAATTCAACATTTCTTTCAGCACTGCTGACAAAACGGCATGACAATTTTTTAAGCTGCAGCTTCTACTGATTTGTCTGTGTCTTCTAAAGGAATTCTAAGTATTTTCAGGTAAGAGAATATAAAATTTTTCAACAACATGTAAAATAATTTCACATACATGTAAACTGAGAAAGGCTTTGTGGTTTACTTTAGTTTAAGCTATGATACCTAAATAG
The DNA here is from genome assembly GCF_009769625.2 of Cygnus olor. Classification (NCBI taxonomy): domain Eukaryota; kingdom Metazoa; phylum Chordata; class Aves; order Anseriformes; family Anatidae; genus Cygnus; species Cygnus olor. The sequence continues at coordinate 167,881,798 of NC_049169.1, read as the reverse complement.
CTGATATATAAAAAGAACAGTTTTCAGAAAAATCTGAGCAGAAAAATTATGCATAATATCAACCACAGAAGAGAAGGCAAACAAAGCCAGTGTCCATAACATGGACTGATATTCCAGAATACTTACCTAGGTTCTGTAATGCTATGTAATGTTACATTTTGATAATAATAATGATAATAGTAATAATAAACAAGCAAAGCAAAGTCTATTTTTAAAAAGCAGTACAATAGTGCATCATGGTTTGCTCTGGACTGATTTTTATCAAGTCCAAAATGAAAGAGAGAAGTCTGATGTACTATCTCAGTACCTAACAATCACCATATAGATCTTTGTGGCAAATTTCAGGCAATATATAGTAGTCTAGCCACTTTGAAGAATTTGCAATGTTTACATTATTTCATCTTTGGTACAGACACACATTCACATCCAGATGTGCATGTGAAGAGCTGCATAATATATTAAAAACTTAATTAACGTTCTATACATTGTCTGGTTAGATAGGAGTAGTCCTCCATTTATTTATATATTTATTTTTTCCTCAGAAAATGTGGTGATCCCTAGTGGTGAAAACTAACAACTGTAAATGATGTTTCTCCAAAGTTAGGTTTTAGTCACATGAAAACAACAGAAAGTTGCTAACCAGAACATGAAAAATGGGACAGGAGTACAAAAGCTCAAAAAGATCTTGTAGATCATAAAAGAAACAGTATCTATGGTCTGTAAACCTTGACATTCAAAACTTAAGTATAAATGGCATCAGTCTGACAGCTGTAGATCAGAATAAGAGGCAATACAACAAGGAGAAGAAATATCTCATTTGGTCTGGACACGGAGACAATGACCTTTTATAATGAGCTGCACTCACTATGACAAACTCTTTGCAAAGTGATGATCTTACTGTCTTAAATTGTAGAAGAGGATACACAGCATTCTTTCAATTTTTTGAAGTGACTCTAAACAGGATGACAGAAAACAGTGAGTTTCTAAGGAAAATAAGGACAAGAATTCCAGGATAGGATTAACCACATCTGACTTTCTCCATGCCTTGGCCTACTGAGTTGGCATTGCTTTAGTAATTAGGCTGATGCTGGAGGCTTGTGGGATGTTGCTAAGTAGTTAGGGTCACAACTTTTGGCAGATAAAACACAATTAGGCAGGTGTTATGAAACAAACAGGCAAATAAAACAAACAACCAAACAGAAACCAACATAAAAGTGGTGGAAACAAAACTAAATTTTGCAAGAATATTTCTGTATCCCCTCACTACACAAATCAACAAGCAAGTCCACCTGTCGCCAATCAGTCTGGAAGATGCTCTCCACTTTGTAAAGCTTATCTATCCTCTACCATCCCAAAGAGGGGTGTGAGGATTGTAGTCTTGGTTCTCACATCTACCTACCCCTGATGTTATCCGAAATGACAATGTCTGACATTTCCCATGTAAGGAACTGTAATATATCGGGCAAAGCAAGAAGGAATTCAATGGGTATTTCACACCCCATACTACCCTCAGTCAAATGGGATGATAGAAAGAGCTAATGCCTTTTTGAAAAGGAATCTCATACCACACGAGACTCAACAGGATGCATAACTTTTCAAGGTACTCAAATAGCTGATACGGACCTAATGGAAGCCCGGTAGGCCGGGTTTTCTTTGTTAAAACAGAGCTTAGCGCTCCACCTACTGGGGAAAGAGAATATATGACAAAATTACAGCCAGGGCAACATGTGACGGTCAATTTACCTTCCATCATTACTTGTACCTATGACCCTAACCAAAATTTGCACACTTGCCTGGGAAACTACTGATATCAGTGGTGCAAAAATAGAATTAGTGCACGATCGATTTTTCCTTCTTTTTAAGGGGGTTACTTGTTCGTAATCCCCCCACTGAAGCAAGTAGTTTTTGTTTTTGTTTTCTGCAAGATGACAGACAAAGATGCTGTGTTCTTGTTGTTATTCCAGATCCTAACAATTCTACTCCTCCCAGCCCATGATCAAGGAACCCTAAAATGGCCATGGTCTCAAGCTCATTTTAGGTATGCTGGGAGAGTTGGCATACACTCGAGCAAGGGACATTTAAATCTTTCTACCATGATTGTGCATGAAACTGAACTATACTTAGAAAATGAATAGATATAGGATAAAGATAAAGCTGATTATGAAGTTCTCTGACTTCAGGGAATGGCAGGGAAATAAATTAAAATAGGATGCCGGATGATCAATGGGTCTACCCAACGAGAGGGCATCTCATTGTACATTGTACATTGTACGTTGTACATTATACATATGTACATTGCATAAAACCTAACAGCAAAGGATACAAAACTTTGCAATGAAATTTTGGGCTCTCGGAACAATTTTACCGTAGTACAACCTGGTTTTGTAGTCTGCCTCTGGGTCTATCATTGGATGGGTCTGTCATTTGCCAAGCCACTCTCCAAGAGCACTGAAACTTATGAAATCAGATGTTCTTTGTCCTCACATCTCTTCTGACTGCAGTAAACTTGCATTGCTGAAGACAAATATTATGATATCTCTCCCAATGGTAATTTCAGTTTCCTTAGCTTTTTCACTGAGTTCCTTTTGTAGCCCATAAATAACATCTGGGCAAGCAACATTACATTTCTTTGGCTGTTATGAATCAATCACATTCTTTCTGGTCAGCTGAGATGCATGAAGACCAACAGTTCAGTCTGAACATTGAAAAAAATGTACGTTTGAAAACAACCTTTTACATTGCAGTAAAGTAGAGCTTTTATAACTACAAAATACAAGAATAGGGTGGTTTTATTTATTTCCCCTTAATATTTTCAGAATATTCAGTGAAGCTGGTATAACCTTATTTTGGTGAAGTTGCTTTAAAGTTTACCTAACTCTGTGAAAATATTATTGCTGCACAGAGAAATCATTGGGTGAGTTACTACATGGTAAAAAACAAAACAAAACAAAACAAACAAACAAAAAAAACAATTCAGGATTCTCCTCTGCTATTTCATGTTCTCTATAGATGTTAGTTTCTAATCAAAAGTAAGAAAAATGTACTGCAAAATGATTATTAGGCATTTAGATATCCCAAATGTGAGGAAAAAAGATTAATATCTGTAAGAAATTAATGCAAGAAAAAAAAATAAAAGAAAAAAATTCTCTAGGGTGATTACTTTCTTTTTGTCTCTGTCATTTATCTGTCTACATACAAATATATATACAAACAACATATTAAAAATAAATTGCAAAACCAAGTTGTTTTTAGCTGCTTTCTAGTATGACATAGCTGTACTTTTAATACGTCTGGGCTGTTACCAATATCATGCAGCCAGACCAATTTTCTAATATTCCTCTTCTGCCATTTTGAAGTAAATAGAGTTAAGAAAAGGAGCTTAATATACACGTATGTTGGCATCGCAAATTCACTGAAGTCACTGGAAGAATTCACTTTTCAATTCTCAATTTCAGGTTTCTCTCAGACAAATTTGTAACTTACCCTATGCAGCCCTGGAGTGGTGCAATTTCAGGCTTCCACTTATTAATCCTCAATGTATGTAAGTTGTCAAACTCTGTATATTTAACTTTGTGGTATTAAATTTGTAGTATTGTGTGGTGCCAGGAGTTGGACTTGACGATCCTTATGGGTCCCTTCCAGCTCGGGATATTCTATGATTCTATATTACCTGCAACACAGGAAACATACAGTAGGCTAAAATATCCTTGTATTCTCTAAGTCTTGTTTCCCTTTCATCACCATCTCAGTGTGGTATGGTAATTCATGGCAGTGTTACGTTAATGAGAGTACAATTTCTGCTGGGTCTTAGGTGTTTGTTTTCCTTTTATCACCAATACATCTTTTGTTTTTCCTGTATAATTATCTGATAGGAATTTTCTGTGAAAGGTAGTTTTCCAAGAATGCTGCTCAAAAGTAAGGTTTACAAATATTGGGTTATGAAACAAGAACATGAGAGAGGTTTGACTTTTTTTTTTTTTAATTTTCATTTTTAATTTTTAATATGCTTCCCAATTTAGAATTCTTTTAAATTTTAAATACTGAAGCTTCAACTATCCTTTGGAGCAGTATTTTTTACTCAATGCTTTCTTTAAAGAAGGCAGGATTTCTTATCTGAATTCTGGGAAAATGAGTACATGGTTTTAGTCTGCTTCTTCCAATACAAACTTTCAAGTCAAAGATGGCACAGGAATATATTGATGGGTGGAAAAGTCAAATAAACTTGTCACAACAGGGGCATACATGTTGCTAGCAGGCTTATTACATTCATGAACAATTACACCTTTCGGTAAATTATAGTTATTATTGTCCTACTAATGGTAAGTGTGAAAGAGCTGTGTAAAATATAAAACATTCTGAAGTATGAAGTCTTTTTTTGTTGTTTGTTTGTCGTCGTTGTTGTTGTTTTTCTTTAATGGTAGAGAAACAAAATGAGCAAATGTAACCAGAAAACAGAGAGTATCAATTTTAAACGTCTCTAAGGAACACCTATAAGTCAAAACCAGTCATTTCACCTCTCAAAAGAGAGAAATAGACAGTTCTAAGTAAAGATTTACTTTATCCTATGGTAGATGTCTAAAACTGATCCAATAAAGTTTCCCAAGGTATACACTTTTTGTCTCCATTTGTTATAAATAGTCTAATCAACTGGTTCAAATATTGACATCTATATTATAGATGTCTAAGGAGAATTTAAATTAATCTTTTCCCTGTAAGTCATGGTGACATCAGTTTGGAATTTAGTAGGAAAATTATAATTCTGATTCTGCTTTATTTACACATCTCATACTGTGTAGAGTCAATAAAAGTATTTCCTATGTAAAAGATAAAATATAGATATATCAGAAGAAAAAATCTAAGTTATATTATTTGTACAGTAAAATATTGCAATAGTACAGACATCATGCAGAAAGAATATACCTATAATTATTCTTTAAGTATAAGAAAGAATAAACTCCAGCGATAATTTGGTCAGTAATTACACAAGACTAAACAATCATCCTTATGCTGATATCTAAAATCTATACATTCTAAAGTATACCTAAATGTTCTGTTGGAGTCTTATGATCTTTATAATAAAAATTGCAAGAGATAACAATTTATTATCATCTTTCTAATAAAGGAAAAGATTTGACCTTTAGACCTAAGGTTTTCTTCAGTGCTAATTGGAGATAGGTAGACAATAATACTTAAATGAGAGATGCACAGAATCTTCATAATAACATGTTACAAAATAGCAGAAATCTCTCATCTCTCTTTGAGTGAGAAGAGGGAAAAAAACCCTCTATGTATGTTCTGTAATATTAACTGTAATTCTGTTGATTTTTTTTTTCTTTTTACTTTGTTTCAAATGCATTTGCTGGTAGCACATGCAACAGTTTTGTTACTACTGGAATAAATACCATGGTAACTATTTGATCAGTGAGCAACCTAGAATGTAGAGGGGTACATATTTAACCTCCTAGCACTCCTAGCACAGATTTTTATTTTATTTATTTATTTATTTATTTTACGGCGATCTCTCTCTTTCTCAACTGATGCTAGAGTAGCCCAGATGACCTTATGTGTAGATGGAGAGTGTTGCTTATAAATGGTTATAAAATAAAAGACAAATAGCCTTGGCTTATAGGTGAGCAGTTTTACCCACTGAAAGTCCTACTATTTGCTGAGTTCTTATCTGGAAAAGCTGAAACTTGTGTAGAAGTAACAAGTTCAAAGAGAAATGTATGGCAGAAAGCTTTCTCTTCTGCTTCTCCACTGCAAACCAGCAACAGCTGAGCAGCACCTTAGAAAAGGTACCTATCCTTCAAAAGTAGGCATGGTGAAGTAGTAGTTTAAGGACTAGACCAGGCTACAGTCCGGCATGAGAAGAATTAAAAAACACTGGCCTTCTAGTGGATACTTATTTTTTAGAAGGGCTAAACTCTTTTGTGATATGTACACTTGCAAATAGAGCAATCTAACGATCACTCTGTGCTCTGAGAGCAAGTGCTACAGTACACCTTATATCCTTATGATTAAACTTGCTTTGCCACTAGAAGCAGAAAATCATTGCTCCTATTGTCCTATTGGAATCACTCACTAGTTGAGGCACTCTTCCAGGCTATGTTTCTTCATTGCTCAGAGAGTGTTGGCTGATAGACATCAACACCATGTCAGAGACAATCTCAAAAATTTAAAACAAAGGAAAATTCTATTTACTTCCCTGTGACTGTATTCTGGTCTTATTACTACTATAACTCCTACATATTACTACTATAACTTAAAGCTCCAAATTTGTGTTGTTTAGTTTCTGGTAGGAAAACAGGAATTATCTTTCATTGAGTTTGTTAATTATTTTCCTTTTTCTCCTTTGTAGAAAGGGATTTATATTTTCATGCTCTCAGTGACTACAGAGTGTCCTTGTGTGGAGAAATACGCCTCAAAAATATGATCCCTAAGGCACTTCAAACACAGAAATAAGAGCTTAACTAAAGTAAGGGGCTTGAGTTACTATTTTATAGACCTTGGAAAAGGAAAAAACTGCACAATTAAAAGCAACTACCAAATGGTAAAGCTTGTAAATCATCTTGTGTTATCCAACATGTAGTTGTGATAATAACAATACTTCAGCCTAAAAAGGGCTAATAAACATTGGTGTTTCTCAGCTGAGAAATACTATGTATAATATGCTTATTAAAATCATAGAAACATATAATCATGGCCAAAGCCCAATCCAAATTTAGCCTTGAACATTTCCAGGGATGGGGCATCCACAGCTTCTCTGAGCAACATGTTCCAGAGCCTCACCACCCTCTGAGACACCCCTTTAGAACGTCTTCCAAATATCTATTCTAAATCTTTTTTTTTTTTTTTTTTTTTTTTTTTGAGTTTAAAACTGTTGCTTCTTTTCCTATCACTACACTCCCTGACAAAGTCCTTCTCCAGCTTTCCTGTAGGCCTTGTTTAGGTACTGGAAGTCTGCTAGGTCTCCCTGGAGTCTTTTCCAGGCTGATCAAACCCAACTCCTTCAGCCTGTCTTCATGGGAGACATTCCAGATCTCTGATCATCCTTGTGGCCCTCCAGTAGACTTGTTCTAATATGTCCATGTCCTGCTTGTGCTAGGGGCCCCAGAGCTGAACCCTAGGAGGGGTATCATTAGAGCAGAGCAGAGAGAGATAATCACATCCCTTGGTCAAGGCAGGTTTCTTTTGATGCAGTCCTTTTGATGGTTGGCTTTCTGGGCTGTGAGCACACGTTGACAGCTCATGTCAAGCTTCTCATCAACCAAAACCTCCAAATCCTTCTCCTCGGGGTTGCTCTCAGTCTGTTATATGCCCAGCCTGTACTTGTGCTTGGGATTGCTCTGACCCAGATGCAGGACCTTGCACTTGGCCTTGTGTAACCACATGAGGTTTGTACAGGCCCACCTCTCAAGATTGTCCAGGGCCCTCTGGATGGCACCTCCTTCCTCCAGTGTGTCGACTGTACTGCACAGCTTGGTGTCATCAGCAAACTTTCTGAGGGTGCTCTCAATTTCACTGTCCATGTCACTAACAATGGTGTTAAACAGTGCCAGCCCCAATACTGACCCCTGAGGAACACGACTTGTCATTGATTTCCACTTGGATATTGAGCTGTTGACTGCAACACTATGAGTGCTACCATCCAGCTAGTTCCTTAATCACTGAGTGGTCCATCCATCAAATCCATGTCTCTCTGATTTAGAGACAAGGATATCATGGGGGAAAATGTTAAATGCTTTGCATATATCTAGGTAGATGATGTCAGGTACTCTCCCCCTATCCACCAAAGTTGTAAACCATCATAGGACACCAAGATTGTCAGGTATGGTCTGCCATTGGTTAATCACAGAATCACAGAATTGTAGGGGTTGGAAGGGACCTCAAGAGATCTTCGGGTCCAACCCCCCTGCCAAAGCAGGCTCCTTAGAGCAGGCTGCCCAGGTAGGCATCCAGACAGGCCTTGAATATCTCCAGAGAAGGAGACTCCACAACCTCCCTGGGCAGCCTGTTCCAGTGCTCCGTCACACTCACCGTGAAGAAGTTCTTTCGCATGTTGGTGTGGAACCTCTTGTGCTCCATTTTGTGGCCATTACCCCTTGTCCTGTCCCCACAGACCACTGAGAAGAGGTTGGCCAAATCCCTCTGTCTCCCACACCTCAGGTATTTATACACATTGATAAGATCCCCTCTCAGTCTTCTTTTCTACCGGGCTGAACAGACCCAGATTTCTCAGCCTTTCTTCAAAGGGAAGATGCTCCAGGCCCCGTATCATCTTTGTGGCCCTCTGCTGGACTCTTTCCAGGAGATCCCTGTCTTTTTCATACCGGGGAGCCCAGAACTGGACACAGTACTCCAGGTGAGGCCTGACCAGGGCAGAGTAGAGGGGGAGGATCACCTCCCTTGACCTGCTGGCCACACTCCTTTTAATGCACGCCAGGATCCCATTGGCCCTCTTGGCCACCAGGGCACACTGCTGGCTCATGGTCAACCTGTCATCTACCAGGACCCCCAGGTGCTTCTCCTCAGAGCTCCTCTCCAGCAGGTCGTCCCCCAGCCTGTACTGATACATCCGGTTGTTCCTTCCCAGGTGCAGGACTCTACACTTGCTCTTATTAAACCTCATTTGGTTTCTTCCTGCCCATCTCTCCAGACTGTCCAGGTCTCGCTGAATGGCAGCACAGCCTTCTGGCGTGTCAGCCACTCCTCCCAGCTTCGTGTCATCGGCGTACTTGCTGAGGGCAGACACTAATCCCTCATCAAAGTCGTCGATGAAGCTGTTGAACAAGACCGGACCCAGCACCGACCCCTGGGGAACACCGCTAGTCACAGGTCTCCAGCCAGACTCTGCGCCGCCGATCACCACCCTCTGAGCTCGGCCAGTCAGCCAGTTCTCAACCCACCTTACTGTCCACTCCTCTATCCCACACTTTCTCAGCTTTGCTAGCAGAATGTCATGGGAGACAGTATCGAAAGCCTTGCTAAAGTCAAGGTAGATGACATCCACTGCTCTCCCCCCATCTACCCAGCTGGTGATGTCATCATAGAAGGCAACGAGGTTGGTCGAGCATGACTTCCCCTTGGTGAATCCATGCTGACTACTCCTCATAATATTCTTCTCTTCCAATTGCTTGGAGATGACATCCAGAACAAGCTGTTCCAACACCTTTCCAGGGACAGAGGTGAGACTGACTGGGCTGTAGTTTCCCGGATCCTCTTCCTTGCCCTTCTTGAAGACCGGAGTGACATTGGCTATCCTCCAGTCTTCAGGCACCTCTCCTGTTCTCAGGACCTTTCAAAGATGATAGAGAGCAGTTCGGCGATCACCTTTGCCAACTCCCTTAGCACACGTGGATGCATCCCATCGGGGCCCATGGATTTGTGTGCCTTGATCCCACTTAGACGCTCCCGAACAACTCTCTCGTCAACCACGGGGGAGCCCTCCATTTCCCAGACCCTTTCTCTTCCCTTCAGGGTCAAGAAGTCCCGGGGTGGGGGGGAGTCCTTGAAGGAAAGACTGAAGCAAAGAAAGCATTCAGTATCTCCACCTTCTTAGCGTCTCCCGTTACCAGGACACCCCCCTCGTTCAGCAAGGGACCTACATTATCCCTAGTCTTCCTTTTATTGTTTGCATATTTAAAAGAAACCTTCTTATTATCCTTTATCTGTTTTGCAAGCTTCATCTCCAAGTGGGCTTTAGCTTTCCTCGTCGCGTCCCTGCAGGCCCTGACAACACTTCTATACTCCTCCCAAGAGGACAGGCCCTTTTTCCACATTTCACATTAAGCTGTATTGACTGTCACCAATCGCCTCTTTATTAGCCATGTGCCTTAACATAGTTTCCAGAAGGATCTGCTCCATGATCTTACTGGGCACAGAGGTGAGACTGACTGGTCTGTAGATCTCCAAGTCTTCCTTCTTTCTGTTTTTAAAAATGGGGTTTTTGGGTCACCTCTTCCAGTCAGTGGGAACTTCTATGGACTTTCATTGGTCTAATTTGTTTTTTTCTCTTTTTACCTGAGGTCAGGGACAATATTTTGCATTTGATTAATCTTTGTTTCAGAAGTAATGAATGCTGGGTCATAATATTAAACTATGCACTCCCTTTCATAAATTCTATAAAGAGCTTGCTAATAGACATCCATTACATCAAATGGATGCAAGCATGGATTTTAGAAAAAAATACATGACCAAGAATCAGAAAGCATTCTTATTTTGAAGTAACTTGTTTCAGGAAAGAGTGTTTAACATTTAATTGGAGACATACATAAGAATCAGAGTTTATAAGAGGTAAAGGGCCTGGAACACAAGTCCTATGGGTAGCAGATAAGGAAACTGGGGTTGTTCAATAAGGCTCAGGGAAGACCTTATTGCTCTCTACAACTACCTGAAAGGAAAGTGTGGGGAGCTGGGAGCTGGCCTCTTCTTGCAGATGACAGGTGATAGGACTAGTGGGAATGGCCTCAAGTTGCTCCAGGGGAGGTTTAGGTTGGAAATTAGGAGACATTTCTTCTCAGGAGTAGTCATTGGAACACGTTGCCCAGGAAAGCGGTGCCATTACTGTCCCTGGGGATGTTCAAGGAAAGGTTGGACCTGGTGCTTAGGAACATGGTTTAATGGGTGACATTGGTAGTAGGGTGATGGTGAGCCCAGATGATCTTGAAGGTCTCTTCCAACCTTAATGATTCTATCATTCTATGATTCAATGACTGTAATATTAGTTATGGAATTAAAAAGACAGAATGGAGAGGTTCTTTGCTAGGACTAGGAACGGAACTGTGTGTCATTTTTTTCAGAATCAATAAATATTTGCAAGCCAAGAAAGTACTGCTTGATTTCATGTAAGGTGTTGCTGTCTTAGTAAAGCAGATTTTGAAGCTTTTGTGGATTTGGTCTACAAGTTTTACAAATTGTGGAGTGCTTTCTCTTTGTTGTATTATAAGATTCATTGAAGGTTCTCATCACTACAGTCCATAAATTACTTTATTCACATGCCAGAGGTGAGACAAAAGTAATTCTGTCCAGTTGGTCTCTCAAGGACTGTTCTCCTTGTGTGGAGATGTATATGTAACTGGAAAAGACCATGCAGTTCATATACTGCCTGAATGACTGAAAGGACTCATGATGAGGAGAGTTCTTTCTTCCCCCAATGATATGACACACTCTCAGCAAGATAAGGAATGTGTTCTCAGATGTGGAAAGGGAAATTACCAAAGACTGGCTAAAGAAAATGTAGTCCTATGCCAAAGTTTGTAATCTATACAGCACAAATGTTTTCTAGACATTTGTTCTATAAACATCCATTTAAGCAAGTGGCACCCTGTATTAATATTTTGATTTATTTATTTATTTATTTTAAAATTTTAAAAAATTATCAGCAAGATTTTCTTCTTGTTTTCTCACACTTATGTAAAACATGCATTGGGAGTAAAGATTATTATTAGCTACTATTTTAGTTCTTTAATCTGTAATATTTTATGGTCTGAAATATGTAATCATTGCACTACTCTTCTTTTTCTTCATTCTAATACATAAACTCACCTTTGCTAAGATATGGTATATTATTGACCAGATTTTTCTTGTACATACGAGAGAAAGTTCTTTCATCACAGTCTTTTATAGGGCTGTCAAAGGTATTATCCTGCAGTCAGTATATGCTCCTTTTGATTTTTTGTGAATATTGATTTTATTGTATGAAAACATAGCTGGAAATTTACTGTATATAAATTAACCTGTATCTATAAAAGGCACTTTCTTTCCAGTGAACAAATCCATGCCCCTGATAAAGACACTATTAAAAAAAAAAAAAAAAAAAAAGGCTTTGCTTAATTGAGGGTGATTTTTTTTTTTTTTAAATTGAAAACTGGAATTACAAATAATTTCATCCTTTTTATTTCCATAATTTGGAACTACTTTTAAAGCTAATGAATAGTTTCACTCTATGTTATTAACCCCATACTTCATCTCTAAATATAGTTCACTGGTCAGTGTACACGTGAATTTTTGTGGTCAGTCAGTGGATGCTGTGAGGCTATTACATGTTTAACTCAAGAGAATTATGTTTCCATCCTGAAATGAAACATGCTTTTACCTCCTGAGGTCTGTAATACAGTTCTAATGCTGGTTATCATCAGTAAACTTCAAAGTTACGAAACTGAATCCACACACAAAGAGTAAAAGCCAGATTGTGACATTTCAACTACTCGTTCTGTTTAAAAAATAAAATAAATAAATAAATAAATAAATCATTTTGATAGATACCCTTACCTTGGGTTTAAAATCTGACCAAATGAGATCATCTAGAGGCCTGAAATAAAACTTCTTAAAAGCAATTTGTGAGTTGCTTTGTTAGTAAGACAGGGGTAATGACACCTACCCACCACTAACATTTCCTATAAGTATTGAGAAGATGTACATCTGGGTTAACATGGGTAGAATATGTTAAATATGAAAGAAAAATATTTCTAGAAAATATGTGCTTGGCTAAGATTCACCTGATTGTACAAAATGTGTCTAAATATCTGTCAGAGAATTATCATGGTTAATGTATACCTTCCAAAATTCTAAAACATTCAAGAGCATGAAGTATTTTTGCATTAATATATTTGTATTTTTACAATGCATTTGCTATTTTGCTTAATTTCTCATTTTAAAAATGAAAAAAAAAAAAAAAAGGAGAGGAGAGGAGAGAGGAGAGGAGAGGAGAGGAGAGGAGAGGAGAGGAGAGGAGAGGAGAGGAGCGGAGAGGAGAGGAGAGGAGAGGAGAGGAGAGGGGAGGAGGAGAGGAGAGGAGAGGAGAGGAGAGAGAAGTAAGAAAAAATTGTATGAAAAATTACAAAAATATGATGTGTATATGTGTGTTTGTGTGCCTGCATGCACCTGGGCATATATGCATATGAACACCAGTATATGAGGCAGTAAACTATTATGCAATCTGAAATACTTCATAATTCAATTGCAGCAATGTCATGTGTAGTTTATTATCCATTGCTAGTGAATATAGATGATGTACCAAGACTTGTTTTTATTACTGTAAAAATTTCCCTTATTTTAAGGGAACATGACTTTTACATATGAATAACATCTTGAATACAGGACATGATAAATGTTTTACTAGAAAACTCTAAAATAACATAAAACACAACTCAATAAATAAAAAACAATTTATATTCCAGGCATTAAATCAACATGTTTGTAAAACATAATTACACTGTGTTTTGGGGAAGAGAGAATTTAATAAGCACAATCTAGAGGATGGTACTGTGTTTCATTGAGCAATCAAGATGTCATTTCAATATTCAACTGTACCTGCTTATATCATTGCAGTTGTTTTCTAGATTTATTATAATCTATATCATATAAAGTTTCCAATTATGAATAAAATCCCAAGGATATAAATTAGTTGAAAAAAATGCTAATTGGAGATTTACTGCATGCACATATTTTAACACAGATATTGTAAATATGCCTTAAGAAGTTTACATAAAAATAACTTGAATTTGCAAGGTTATTTGTAGAATATTTTCCACATACCTTATAAAAAGTAAAAATAACAAACTTTAAGGGTCAATGAAAAAGACAAAAAATATAATTTAAAGAGGAAGTACACATACACCATCTCATTTAATCTCAACTTCATGAGAAGAGTATTTGCATTAATAAAATGAAAGAGTCTTTATTGTTTTACATGCCTCCAAAATTACTTTCGTTCTTTCTCAGAATTTACTATCTCAATAATTTTTACGAAAGGGTGTAGAGCAAATTAGTATATTATTATTTAATTTCAAAATTTCTGTAAAAAAAAAAAAAAAGCCTTCTAATATAGAAGAAAAAAAAAAAACTTTCTTCTTTAAGAGTTTACAGTCACACTATGGGCATAAAACAAGAAAACACTTATGTGCAACGGTAGAAAATGGAAGTATGTGTGAGAAAAATGAAAAGAAATAGTTAAATGATTATATATTTTTTCAATTATGTAGGATTTTATTTTATTTTGTTTTGTTTTGTTTTGTTTTAATTTATTTTAGCACATTCTGGGTACCAAAATAAGATGGGTACCAAAATAAGATGGGTACCAAAATAAGAAACTACATTTTCTTGAGTGCTGCTAGCAAAACAAATTTGATTAACATCATATGTCCATGAAGACTGCAGTTTTAGGTAAACTAATTATTTCTCTCAGATGGCAGTTCTCACTGTTAATACATTAAATATTAGAGGTGAGGTTTATCAAACAAATCAGTTTTAAACTAGCTCTGAAAGTCCAATTGAAATTCCTTGAGTTGATGATAAAAACACAATTTTGAAAGAAGAAGTATTAACTCATTGCTAATGCTTTGAAATGGATTCTTTGAAAATCCCCATAATATTCTTGGACATGTCTAAAATCCTTAGGTGGTGTTTACACATATTCTTTGTCTGTAGCTGTGATAGCACCCATGTTAATACAGCTGAAAAAGTTACCAATGCAGCCTGACCATTTTATTTTCTCTCTCCCAAATATATATGATAGCTTTTCTTTGTTGTTAACTCAACAGGCAGGCATTTAACTGTCAACCTGGTTCAGTCAAAGCAAGTCAGGTAACACTCAGCAGTTTAAACTCTAGAACCTTACTAAGTCAACCAAGAGGTTGAGTTAGGTTAGACTAAGAGAGGCTAGAAAATAACTACAGGAGCAAATGGATAGACAGAGACACAAGAATCTCCAGGAGGGTCAAAATAATAAGGACTGAGGTGAATCACCCAGTATGAGGGTACACAGTAGGAGAATTAAACATAGCTTTATCAACCCATGTGAAACTATGGTATATATCTGTAACATATCACCAGATACACTTCAAACTGCATAGTTTTTTGTTTGTTTGTTTGTTTGTTTGTTTGTTTTTGTTTTTCTTCTGTGTTTTATCTCTAATCAGTGGGCTACAATAGCCTAGGAGCTCTATGAAGGCATATGAGACAGGTTATTTTCCACTCATATTTTCTGTTACTTGGAAAACACTTGGCCTCCACAATGGGCTTTATATCCTGGACTTCAGGAGGGCAGACTGTACTCTTCAAGGATTTACTTGGTAGAGTACTGTGGGATAAAACCCTGGAATGAAGAAGGGCCCAAGAAAGCTGGTTTATATTCAGTTTTCCTCCTTCAAGCTCGAGTGATGCATCCAGAGGAAGTCAGGAAAAAATGACAGGAGTCTTGCATGGAGGAACAAGGAGCTCATGGCCAAACTCAAGCACAGAAAGGAAGCCTACAGAGTGTGGAAGCAAGGACAGGTAACCTGGGAAGAATGCAGAAAAATGGTCTGAGCAGCCAGGGATGAGGTTAGGAAAGCTAGAGCCCAGATAGAATTGAACCTGGCCAGGGACATTAAGGGCAACAAGAAAAGGTTTCTACAAGTATGTCAGTGATAAAAGAAAGACTAAGAAAATGTGGGCCTGAAGGAAATGGGAGACCTGGTTACCCAGGAGAGTGAAAAAGCTGAGGTACTGAACGCTTTCTTTGCCTCAGCCTTCACAGGCAAGTATTCTAGCCACATTGCCCAAGTCAAGGAAAGCAAAGGCAGGGAACGGGAGAATAAAGAAACCCACCACCTAAGACGAAGGTGAAGTTTGAGGCAATCTAAGGAACCTGACTGTGCACAAGTCCATGGGACCTGATGAGATACATTTGAGGGTACTGAGGCAACTGGCAGGTTAAGTTGCTAAATGACTCTCCATCGTATTTGAAAAATTATGGTAATCCAGTGAAGTTCCCATTGACTGGAAAAATGGAAACATGACCCCATTTTCAAAAAGAGATAAAGGAACACCTAGTGAACTACAGGTCAGCCAGTCTCACATCTGTGTCTGGCAAGATCATGGAGCAGATCCTCCTGGAAACTATGATAAGACACATGGAAAATAAGGAGGTGATTGGTTGCAGCCAGCATGGCTTCACTAAGGACAGATTGTGCCTGGCAAATCTGGTAGCCTTCTGTGATGGGGTTACAGCATGGTTAGATAGGGGAAGAGCAACTGACACCATCTACCTGGATTTGTGCAAAGCATTTGACACTGTCCAGCAAAACGTCCTTGTCTCTAGATTGGAGAGACACGGATTTGGTAAACACACTGCTGGGTGGATAAGGAATTGGCTGGATGATCACACCCAATGTTGCTGTCAATCGCTCAATATCACAGTGGAGACCAGAGATGACTGGTGTCCTTTGGGGGTCTGTGATGACCAGAAGGTCAATTGTATCCTGGGCTGCATCAAAAGATACATGGCCACCAGGCTGGGGGTGGTGATTCTTCCCCTCTACTCTGCTCTCATGAGACCCCACCTCATTACTGCATTCAACACTGGGGATGATCAGAAGATAAAGATTGTCAAAGAGCTGGAGCAGCTCTCCTATGAAGACCATATGAGAGTTGGTGCTTCTGGAGAAGAGAAGGATCCTTATAGTGGCCTTCCAATACTTTAAGAGGGTACAAGAAACCTGGACATGGACTCTTTATCAGGGAGTGTAGTGGTAGGACAAAGAATAAGGTTTTTACGTTAAAAGAGGATTGATTTAGATTAGATATTAAGAAGAAATTCTTTACTATGAGTGTGATGAGGCATTAGAACAGGTTGGCCAGAGAAGTTGTGGATGTCCCCTCTGTAGCAGTGTTGAAGGCCAGGTTAGATGAGGCTTTGGGCAACGTGGTCTAGTATCCTTGCCAATAGCAGGGGATTAGAACTAGATTATCTTTAATGTCCTTTCCAACCCAAACCATTCTATGTTTAAATGATTCTATGGCAAGAAAAGCATTCTACATTGTCAGATATTTTCTGCTATCTGGCATTGGTGTTGAACAATATTTATTGGTCATTTTTTACAGGCCTTATATCACAGTTACAATTAATTTTACACTGTAGACATCCCCAGACACATAATCAAAAAATCAATTATGACACAGAAGGGGCAATATTTTGACTTTTGTGACCCCCTTCCTGGCTGAGGTGTCCCATCAAATAGCTGGTAGTTTGAATTTTACTAAGAGAGTTTCTTCATAGAGAAGATTCTATTTTCAACATTTAGCAATTTGCTTGTGTTTCCACTCAGACAGTGTTACATAATTTCCTATTTCTAATTCTCTTTTCACTTAAGAGATTGTGGAAAGAGGAAAGACAAATTAGCCTGAGCATTGGTGAATAGTTTGTGATCCATATGTAACTGTGAAACAATCAGGTTTTCTCTACAGCAGTTTCTGTTTGGTTTGTTGCTGTTGTTGTTTGATTGTTTTGTGTGTTTGTTGTTTGTTTGCTTGTTTCATATGTGCTACTGAATTATTAAAAAAAAAAAAAGGCAGAAATTTAATAAGGCAGCACCAAATACTCACATGTATCTCTACCATCAGTACAAACTGAATAGGATAGACGTAGAGAGTTGATGGATTTATTATTAAATAGTCTACTTTTTTTTTTTTTTTTTCCATTCAAGATTTTCATTATTTTGTATATCATGGTAAGCTAGTTATAGTACAATGAGATTTATATTTCTTGAAATAAGATGTTTTCAGCACTTTAAAAAGTGAATGGAGGGAAAAAAAACATTTTATTCTGGAGGAAAATATGGTTTATGCTTTCTCTTCAAAAAGCAATTGAAGTCTAGGAGAAATATGTCAGTGTTGGAAATTCTTGGATGGAAAATAAACATTTAAATTCCAAGAATGTGATATTCAAGCTCTTCTGCTTGAAATGTCAGTGCCAGCAGTCTATATCAAGCTGGACTATTATAAAGAAGTAGCTAAATAGGTCTTAGATAGGATGTCAAATGATAGATAATATGAAAAAAAAATACAGTAATGCACTATGGTTTTTATCAGAAAGAGAATATCACAGAAATGGTGAAACACTCTGGAAAATTTATACTTTTGCTTAAAATGAAATCATATGGTTATGTGCCAAGCAGAAATAATTTATAGCACAATCTGATATGGATATAACAATAAAAGAAGCTGAAAAGTGTTCTAGCTTAGTAAACAGCCTATTAATTCAAGCTACTATTTCAGTAAGATGTGATATCTCAGAAGACGCTCTGTAGGTTAGCTCAAATTGAATTCATCATATCTTTTTCTGCTATACATGTCCTCTTGCTATATGTGCGTGTGTTTTGAATATTTTTGGTGTCAAGAGATAAATCTTAGCTTTTGCTTGTAACTGAAAGCGAATACCTTGTCTCAGTGAGAAAGCAGCTACATAGTAATATATGTCTATTTGAGATAAAAGGCAATGTATCCATCCAATTACATCCATTGTGTCTTTTAGTGTCACGATACACAGATTTTTAAAATCTATGTCCTTCATTTTGGTTCTCAAAAATGTGGTTTGTGAGCCGACATAATCTAAATATGAATTAAATGCATTGGAGAGGGTTTATGCTATGATCTATTGCACTATATTGTTGTATATGCAACAAAAACATGCAAAGACCAGGGAACCTGGTATGTCTGTCATGTTATATGAACATAGGATAATGAGAGCTTATAAAAGCCTATATGCCTAATATCAGATATCAAATATTAGGGAGTATGAATGAAAATTATATTTTCAGTGACTATTTCTAACACAGATGTGTTTGTTTGTTTGTTTGTTTTATTATAATCTTTTCAGGTGTTTAGTTCTGCAGAGAAACATTACCATTGATCAGATTTCTGCACAAGTATGGTCTGTGAGTTAATTATAAAATTAAATTCTGCAGGTAATTTCTACTGCCAATTAAATTTTGGTGCAATTAAATGTTGGTGTCTACTGCCAAAACCAAAGCTATTTGCTATTTACATTGTAAATTCACACTACTATGATAAAAGTCTACTTTAGGTCAAATTCTGTAACTCTACACAGGTGACTGACTTGACACCTTTATCTCCCAGGACAGACATGATTGTCATATTAATCATATAATGGAAGTAATTTATTAGCTTCATAAATCAATAATAATAATCAGTCACCTGTAATCAATTATAAATTGTTAGCAGTTTAGAAGTAAAATTTGATTTATGTAATGAAACTCATTACTTCCACATAATCGAGACAATTATGAAAGCTGTATGTAAACTATATATGAAATTTAAAAAGCTATAAATATTGAATAATTTGTTGAGTTTTGTCAACTCTATTCTCCACAGATACAACATACGCAAAGCTTTACTTGACACAGAAGTTATCTCTTTCTCCTTTACATGGGATCCTGAACTCTGGTTCTGATGTATGCCATCAATGTATGGTTAGTAATGCATATCTTATCTTGACAGGATCATGAAGTTCTTTTTTAAAAAAATAATAGTTTTTATTTTGAAATACAGTTAATGTGGATTTTTTTTGCACATATGATTCATTTCATTTTCCTTGAACATAACTTCTAATTACACTAAACTAATTTGACCTTTATTATATGTAAAACAAAACATGACCTTTTTAGCCATGAGATTATAGTTTTTATCACTTGTATATAGAAAAATAGGCAAATAGGTTATCCTAAAGCATCACTATGAAATATCTATAATATATTAACAAAGCTTCTAGCTAGATAGAAGTCACCAAATCTATTTTTTTTTCTTGTCTCCAAAGATATTTTCTATTTTTTGAAAAAGATTATATGTTTGAGCAGTGTATTGAATGGCCAAAATTGGAGATTCGTGATTTGTGACTCATTGTTTGTTATTAGCTCATCTGGAAAACTATAGTGAAAAAACTATTGATACATGATGTGTTCTGCAAGAGCTCAGTTGTGAAATTGAGCAGTCTGTCACTAAAAGAGGTGATCTTTTCTATTTTATTCAAATAGTTTTGCTAGCAGCATTTAGACCGTGGTGTAATTCAACAGGAAGTTGAAAGAACTTCTGAAAACTCTTTTAAAGTACTTGTTGAAGTCGTTACTTTGGATATAGTCTCTTCAATGAAGCTATTTATGTTTGACCAAGTATAGGCATGCCATTTCAGATCCTGTGAACCCTCAAACTGTTTTTTGTTTGTTTGTTTGTTTGTTTGTTTTTCAATGTTGGAGACTGAGTTGTTTGCAATATACGAACACATAGTCTTCAAAAAGTTTCTTTCCTTCTTCTTTTTATTTTTTTAATACCACCACATGCACTTTCACTCAAATATATATATATATGCATATATATATATATATATATAATTGGATGTAATTGTGGGATTAAGCTTTCTCCCTTGTTAAACTCCTGTACTTACCTAAGAACATACCCGAACATGGGAACTGAAATGCTTTAGAAGCCAAGCTGAATTTGGGCTTAACATATGGTTTAATGATAGTTAGAATGTTCTTTGTAGAAACTTCTTCCATCATATTTTTCATATAGTTTTTGCAAACCCGATAGTCAGAGCCCTGTCACACCCACAAAATTGAACCAGACTAAGCAAGAAACAGTTAATATTTGCTTCCTTTGAAACCCCCAAAATATCCATACTAAAAAAGAGTGTCAGCTCAAGGTCTATAAGCATTTTGTAACATTGTTACACTAATTACATTCTGTAACAATGCTGAAGTTAAATCTATATTTAATATGGACCTGTGAGGAGGCAAATAGAGACTTGTGACATAAGTGAACAAGCTCAATACAGGACAGTACACAAAACAAACAGAACTTGCAGTAACAATATCAAATGGAACTGGGATAATCCTGAAGCATGAGCATGTTCTGGATCTGAGTTAACCTCTACAGAAACCTGCACTCTGCTGTACTTTTCATTTGTGGTTAAAACAACTCCTTTTAGGTTCTATAGACTTGTGCATGTCCGATTTATTTATATGTTCCCTAGCATGTACATCCTCCACTTTTCCTTGATTCTGAGTTTTCATGTTTCAGGGCTTAGGATTCCTGAAGCTGATCTTACTAAGGAATGAAGCAAGAAAGACATTGAATATCTTGTGTTTTTCTGTCTTCTTTATCACCAGGTCTCCTATCCCATTCAACAACAAGCACATGTTTTTGTCAAGCCTTTTTTTGCTTTTTTCCTAGTCTTCCTTTCTTGTACTTCATGCCTCTCACTAGATTCAATTTTAGATGAATTTTGGCTTTCCTAATCCTATCCTATATTTAGATGGTATGTTGATATTCCTCCAGGGTCACCTGTTTCTTATGTACCCAACATATGATTCCAGGCACCATCTTCGAGTTTCAAAATGTGCAACCTCCTAAATCAGAATCAGTGAATTAGTATACTTTCCTCCCCTCCATTACCAGATAAAAAGCTGTTTAGAATAATAGAATCATTTAGAATATAATTACAAAATGGTTGCATTATTTAGTTCTGACATCTTTTTTTCATGCTAAGGCTTCCTTTAATTTACAAGTAGTGCTTCAGGTGTAAAGAAAGGTGAATGAGAAGTTGCATCAATGAATAAGTTGCATGGATAAATATGAACAATTTCATAGACTGAATAGTATGACATCAAATGTAATGTACTCATGATGTTTTCATATACTCCTTTCTAAAAGAAATAAGATATTTACTATTTTAAACAGTGGCTAACTAGAACGTATTTTCATTTTCATTTACAAAAATGTGATGTTTACTTGCTTGGGAAAATGTAAAGCAGTATTAATATTTTCTGTATTACCTTCCACTGCTTTTTAAGATACCCAGATGACCTATTTACTTCCTTAACCAATGACTGCCAAGAGCGTTCATGAGCAATTAAAAAAGCATATGATGATTCTGTATGTCTTAAAATGATAGAGCATGCTACTGAAATATTCTAATAACTTTATTCAGCTGAATGTTATCTAGGCATACTTTAACTGCTTTTCTCATGCTCTGAGGACATAACACAATACATCTGTCAGATTACTTACACTTTTGAAATCTTTGTTAATTAAGGAATATAAATTATTTTTACTTGATTGAAGATTTCATCTTTAAATTCAGGAGTAGTCAGCTATTTCAGTCAGCATTGCTTAGATATGCTTTGGCAGTGTTTACTTAATTCTCTGTATACTCTTTTTTTCTTTTTTTTTTCCTTTTTTTTTTTCTCTTATTTTTTTTTGGGGGGGGGAAGAGGGGTGGGGGGTGCATCCTAAGGACAAGAAGGAAGCTGATTCTATCTTTTCTGTGCTCTTCTGTTTTGACAATCCATTTTAAGTACTCTTGAGCAGATCACATGGCCTGGAGTTTCATACATGTTTGATCATATGATGTGTTTCTCTATACATCCAGTCATATTACATGTGCATGATCTGCCTTCTGAAGAATGTCTGTGTGACTATTTCACAGAAGTTGAGACTACATAGAAGTATACGATAGACTTGCATTCTGTCAAATTATTGAATGAGGGATTGAGTCAAATGAGCTCTTTCTATATAGTACATATTACTTCATTATAGAGTTTGTATTACACTGCTTTAGGACAAGTCAATATAAATCTTTTTTTTTTTTTTTTTTCTTTCCTTTTTTTCCCAAATTTCTGGTTTATTTTGAAGTACAGATATTGCTGAAAATTAAAGCACAAAGTATAGTCAAGCATTGCAAAGTGCATGACACTATGGGGAGGATGGGATGACTTCTGTAAAATCATTTCTGCCAAGAAAGACTTGAAAACTCAGTATCCTCAACAGACAGAAAAGTCAGATAACAGAGGTATTAATGTACGAAATGAAGAACAAAATGAGTACTATTAAATATAGTGACAAGAAAGGTACCAGATAGTATATCTATAAGAACGCTGAAAATCTAAGGAATAGGTAGGAATAAAGGAATGGAAATATCTATTCTTAAATGATTAAATCAGCATGATAGTAATATCAGACACTTGGCCAGAGGAGGTCTGACTGGTTAAAGGAACTAGCTAATGTAATAAATGATACTATAATTTCTTCCAATTCATCAAGAGCCAAAAGACTGTCATGCAGCGTCAGATCCAATGGTTGACCAAGGTAAAAAGGTATTTCTTAGATATGTCACCGATACTACAGTGAAGCTGAATGAATTCTTTGCTTTTGTGTATAGTATCAAAAAAATACCTTTAGGAAATCTTTTCAGCAGGAATTGGCTGACCACATCTCAAACTGAAGTAACTGTTGAAGAGGTTATGATGTAAAAAGACAAAATGAATGCTATCATATTCCCTGGGCTGCATATATTACCCATATGAAAATGTTTTAAAAGATGAGAGTTAAAATAGTTAATTGCTATGGGCTGACTTTTACTTTACACTTTTTTGTTAACTGAAGATTGGAGGGTAGCAAATGTGACATCAATCTTTAAAAAAGGATTAAGTGGATCTGGAAAACTATAAGCCTGTAATCATTACCAGAAAAATTAGTAACAGTTATGAAAGAAGATAAGATTAGAATGCCTGAAAGCATTCCTGAACACATACTACCTTTTTAAAACAATACCTAAAAGAATGTTCTCCTTTCCAAATGTTATTTTTTGGTGAAGAGAAGTGTGTTATAACTTTTTATTTCAAAATTCCAGAATCCTAAGTTTTCATTTTAAATTCTGAACTGTATGTAGGTGCTAGAATTCTTTCTTTTTTCCTTTCCTTTCCTTTTTTTTTTTTTTTTTTGAGAATGTATTCTTTATCAGTTATTATTTCCTTTGTTATTATTTATTTCCTTTGTTTGTTAAACCATCAACTGTAGCATCATAGGAATCTTCAGAACCTTCAGAATCTTGATAGTTTATAGTTCTTCCAATTCCCTTTCTTCTTACAGTGATGGCCCTTGCATTTCAACATCAGCTAAGGAAGCTATCAGTAACAATAAAACACAAGAGACTATCTCTGTGCCAAATCATGTCAGTCAGTATTCAATGGTATGTCTCCCATACAGTATGACTCTTCCAGTCATCATCAGGAACATTTATTTCCTGCAGTGCTTATGACAGGACTGTGTTTATCATTAAAGACTTATATATATATATATATAAGGATATATTTATATATATTCCTTCCTCTCCTTTAACCTCCCCATGTTAACTCTTCCATCTGTGTTTTTCTGAATTGATAATGGAATTCAAGCAGAAATAGAACAGACATCCTTTTTAAGTTAGTACAGCAGGGAAGTATAATTTCTGTCAAATTTCTACGGGGCATTAGAATAAACTTCTCTATGTTACTGATAATGGAGAACTGATTTGCACTTTTCCTAAGTAGTATAGGTCCACATGCAGGTACCTACATGTGTGCATTTCCAAATGTATCATAAACTGGGTAAAGCTTCACAGGGCTAAGTAACATTTTTTTTCCCACAGAAATTGTACTAATTATGTTTATTAAACAAAACAGTCAAAGGGATCTTTGCACATTTCAAGATCTGAGGTCAGAAAAGCATATAATATTTGTGCACCGCTATTCTGATGTAAAAACAGTAGTACATTATTACCTAAAAGATGTATCATCTAAGATCGATCAATATAATTTCTCCAAGTATTTCAGAACTGTTAACCAAACCAAAGATGTAAAAGCTGTATCCTTCACAGCTTAGAGAGATTATGTAAAAGTGATCAAAAGCTACTTTGAACAATTGCAAAATGCTGGTGACATAAAATAGAGAAAAGTAGATATCAATGAATGTGTTTAACATCTATAACAGATATGATTGTGCACTGAATGGACACCTAAAGCAGAATAATGACAGTGTACCTTGAAATCTCATTCCAGAGATTTATCTTTTGACAGTTTTAATTCAGTAAGAAATTTTATGCACTTTTTGCTCATAACAGTACTAACATAATTGTGACTAATGACTATTAAAGCTGTGACATATTTAGAAAGTGGCATTCCAGACCAATGGACTTCAGAGAAGTAAGTAAACTAGAAAAAAAAAAAAAAAAAAGTAATTTCATCTGCTTCTTTTTGAGACATTCACGATCTAGAAATTTACTTCACCATTAATAAATGAAACTTAATCATTCTTTTTGGTTATGTCTCACAAAAAAGTAGGGGCCAAATAAGCAAGATAAAAATGTTTGACATCAGATATGAGCAGGTATGAAGCTTTCAATGTCTTTAGCTGGACTGCTAACAAAACAACATTCAGATGTATATACTGGATGAAGAAATCTCAAGTTTGCACCCTAACATATAAGTGGATATAAGACTGTGCATAGCTTCAAATGGTACAACAAGAAGAAAACAGACTCAAGTGTAGAGCACAAAAACAAAACAAAGTAATCACCTGCCCTGAATAATTACATCAAATCTAACAAGTAATTAAATAATTTATAGATTTTCACTGTAATTTTGACTCTAAAGACTGGACAGACAAAGAATGAATAAGAGATCCTTTCCAGATTTTAATTGTCATCACTACCCTGAAATCAATAATTTTGATAACTATATGGAGAAATGTCATGACGTAAATTACTTTGGATTACAAAATGAAATTCAGTTGGTCTGGATTAGTTTATTGCCATAAACTAATTCCAACTTTTATGAACAACCAACTCTAATCAAAGGTTTAATCAGCTATGAGGACCCAAGAAAGGAAGGAAATAAATGAAGAAAGAAGAATGACTGGAGATAACAATCAAAATCTGGTATTTATTGTGAAAATAAAATGTTTACTGTTAGCAATTGTTTCAACAACAGCATGGGAAAATTTATTTATTGTTTTTAATTCCTCAAAAAAAAATGACTTGTTTTTTAAATTGATAGCTCTCTAGAAGTCCATAAACTAACTAGAGCATACTGATGGTGATAGCCTAATCCTGTAACACTGGCAGTATATTGTAGATATAATACAATGTAAGAAGATAGAATAAAGTTAATAATATTACCTCATTGTATTTCAAACTTTTGTTCGCTTTGTTTTAAAGTTAAAAAAAAAAATGATACTGAAAATTATTTTACAGGACTAGTTAAATCTGAAAATTGAAAAAATAAATAAATAAAAAGACTTTAAAATGATTTTAAAATAGGTATAGAAATTGATGGAATGTTGAAAGATGAAAATGAGGAAGACAACTGGAAGTAAGTACTTCCTGTAGTAAGTACTACATATAAGTATGAGGAAGACAACTGGAAGTAAGTACTTCCTGTAGTAAGTACCACATATCTTATAAGTACTACTTATACTTACGGTATAAGTATTGTATTTTATGAAAAATGCACGAAACATTTTCTGGTTAAGATACTGATATGTAATACTGTTAAAATCTCAATGAGATAACTTAATTCCCAGAGAACAATAATGTCACTAAAAATAGAATTCAGGCCAGAATAAGTTTTTATCAGAGGAATTCCTGGCAACTGTCCAGGAATAACATGAGATTTTCCTTAAAAACTGCTTCAAGGCAGCATTGTGAAAGTACCAAATAACAATGAACATAAAAAAAAAATAATAATTGAAAAACACCTCTAATCCACAAGCAAATTTTTAATATTTGTTAAAGACTTGTCTAAAAAACAGGTATCTATCACCAATTTGTATGCTCTGTGATATCCCAGTTATCATCATACTTAGGGCATATACCAGGTACTCATCTTAAACTGCTAATCTTGTGGGAGTTTGGGACTTGTGCATGGCACAAGAACTGGATCCAGTTTCAGACAGGAAATAAGGAAAAAAAAAAGTATGATGAGGACAATCAAGAACTTGCACAGGCTCGTCAGAGAGAATATAAAGTCTCTATCAGAGTTCAGCTATCTGTCTGCCCAGAGTTGTCTTTCTCACCTCAAAGATGAGTCTTCTATGAGCAAGAAGTTGGACTAGAGACCTTCTGAGGTCCTCCCAGTGGAATTGTTCTTCTATGGTTCTGTGATTCTATGTATTTTCCTTATTGATGCCTGAAATTGAGACGATATGCTAATTAAATAGTTGAAATCAGCTAAATTGCAGCTCAAATTAAATTAGTGAACGATGAGTATTTCTGATGGGTATGCACAATATTTTTATAGATAGCAAAACAAAATGCAGAATTTTCTTATTTGATTATTTGATAGAAACAGTTAAAATGTTTTTATATTGCTTAGTATACTTGATCAGAATTACTTATAAAAAGTTATACATAGAGTTCTTGGTGCTGGAAAGGTAAGAGCTTATTATCAAAATATGCTATTTTCAGTGATTGAGTTTTTCCATATCCGTAGAATTTAGCAGGACAAAAAGTGGATTAGATCTATGATTCTCAGGATGATCATAAACTTAAACAAGAAGCATAGACTATCTAATCTAACTAAACTCTAAACTAAATGCTGAATGCTCAGACCAATGTCAGGGAAAAAAAAAAAAAAAAAAGGCAATCAATTTTTAGAGAAAGAGGTTGTTGCTTCATTTCTCACAAATCAAATATTCCTATAGACAGACAAATACAGAGAGAAAAAAGAGTAAATATGTTTTTTTTTTTTTGCTCTTACTTGTTTATTGTTGTTGTTGTTGCTTTTTATGTAAAGAACTAAAATTAAAGAAAAAAAAAACTAGAATTATTTTTCCTTGAAAGACAAAATCACTTGGAAGATTTTTTTGTCAATAACATTATCTGTGATACCATGAAATTGGGCCATCATCGCTATTATTTTTATCTGCAGAATAACAGTGGCAAAAAGCACTGAAACCTATTATAGTATAGCTAACTGAAGGAATGGGAGTGTTAGTGTTTTAACCTCTGTAAGACTTGGTACATCCACCACAAAAATCAAAGATCAACTTATTTCTAAAATTTCCAACACTGGAAACACAGAATAATTTAACTGTGTAGATAGAGTAAAATAAGGTAAATATATGTATCCTGATCAAATGATAAGCTATTTCATACTGTAGCTAGCATATTATTTAAAAAAGAAAGAAAGACAAAAAGTTCACCGAGTAAATACTGTTAACTTGCCAATGTTGCTTTTTGCATTTGACTAATTATATGGGGGGAAAAAAGAAGAGAGATCGTGTATAAAATAAATAAGCAGATTAAAGCTGTAAAATTGCTAATTTTAAGTAATTTTAAGCACTGAAGAGAGCAAGATTTAATGAAGAAATATTGCTTTGAGTGTGAGTTACTAGTATGACTTGTGTCAATTTCTAGTTTTGTTTATCATAAAAAAAAAAATGACAGTCTTCTTCCATAGAGTCAATTCTCAGTTAGCAATTAATCATCTGGATTAACAATAATGAGAATGTAGACATGTATTCTTATATGGATAACTGTATTCAGAGCCATAGCCAAATTCTTTGAAGTTTTAGCTTAGTTTAAGCCCTGCAGAGATGAAGATACAGAGGTGTCATCATTACTTTGTGGACTTTGGATTTATTTCACTTATCCATTTCATCTACCCATCCATAAATATATAAATCATCACCTTTCACCTTTGATATCCTGTACAACTATGTAGAACAACCAAAATTAACAGATTAACTACCATAAACTATGATAAAATTTTTCTACTATGAAAAAGATAAGTATTTCCAGGAGATAGTGAATCTCCCTCTCTCTCCCTCCCTCCCCTCCCTCTCTCCCCCCCCCCCCCCCCCCCCCCCCCAATATTTATATATATAGATTTTGCCTGAACTATTCTGATTTTCCACATATTGTATTCATATATGACTTTCAATATTCTGTTGGGCTTTTTATCTATCATAATTTCTCACTACCTTTCTGTGGATACATAGACTTTGGTTAAGATTTGTTCTTTTGTCTGTGTTTAGAGATGAGTGACCGATACAGTATTTGGGGAATGAAAAGGGTAGCACAGACCTTTGATCTAATACGGGATGATGAACGACCACACACTACTGTCTATTCATTAGGAAAAAAAGTACAAGATGTACAAGATATTCTACCTTAGAATAGAAGGATGAAATGGATCCTCATATCTGTTCACAGAATAAAAAAATAATAATGTGCCATTTCAAATACATTCTAAAATAAAAATTTGGGTTCAAAACAATATGAAACTGTTAGGATTAATGCAGAAATGCCCCAAAGTTTGTCTTTATTAATGTTAAATTTCCAGCGAATAGTAAATATTTTACAGTATATGATAAGGAGCAAATAATCAAAATCCTTGAAAAAATAATCCCAGATTTATACTAGAAAATGTTTTGTTGTTACAGTTATCATACCACTGTCTCTAAATAGACAAAATATAAATGAAAAATTCATACATAGAGAAAAAGTTTGTTCTGATTTTGTTCTGATTATGCTACAGGCTTGGGGCAGAGTGGCTGGAAAGCTGTGCAGAGGAAAAGGATTTGGGGGTGTTGTTTGACGTCTCCTGAACATGAGCCGGCAGTGTGCCCAGGTGGCCAAGAAAGCAAACGGCACCCTGACTTGTATCAGGAATAGTGTAGCCAGCAGGATCAGGGAGGTGATCAACCCCTTGTACTCAACTCTGGTGAGGCTGCACCTTGAGTACTGTGTTCAGTTTTGGGCCCTCACTGCAAGAAAGACATCGAGGCCCTGGTGCATGTCCAGAGAAGCGCTATGAAGCTGGCAAAGGGTCTGTAACACAAGTCCTAAGAGGAGCGACTGAGGGAACTGGGATTGTTTAGTCTGGAGAAGAAGAGGCTCAGGGGAGACCTTATTGCTCTCTACAGCTACCTGAAAGAAAGTTGTGGGGAGCTGGGAATGGGCCTCTTCTTGCAGATAACCAGCAACAGGACTAGAGGGAATGGCCTCAAGCTGCGCCAGGGTAGGTTTAGGTTAGAAATTAGGAGACATTTATTCTCTGAAAGAGTAGTCAGACATTGGAATGTGTTGCCCAGGGAGGTGGTGGAGTCACCGTCCCTGGGGGTGTTTAAGGAAAGGCTGGACATGGTGCTTAGGGACATGGTCTAGTGGGTGATATAGGTGGTAGGGGTATGGTTCAACCAGATGATCTTGGAGGTCTTTTCCAACCTTAATGATTCTATGATTCTGGATGCGTGCCACTAAAAATAATGTTGACTGCAAAACAAACCCCAACTCCCAGCTCAAAACTTCTTTTGATATTATTGACATCTACAGTAGGAAGCAAAGACTCAATAGAGAATAGAGGGTCTAAGTGTGAAAACAGCCAATTTATTTGTGTGGAAGAGGAATGACATAGTCAGGACATAGAATCATAGATTTTAAAACACCTGGTGAGCGGCTGTGAAATGGTGATGATGCCTGATTTAAATGGCCCTCCTCTGCTGCTGCTGACTCCACCCGCATCTTGTCAGAAGCCCTTGAGGGCTGCCACACACTGCCTCGAGTGGCCTCGATGCAGAAAAGCACCTGCCTGCTGCAATCCCCTGCTCCACAGCAGCATGCAACTGCCTTGGAACTGATCACCTGGTGAGAGTACCGATACTTGGAAGCCATATTTACAGAAATCCACGCCTATACTCCTAGAGTATCTGGGGTGAGGGTGCGGGGCAGGGGGGGAAGCATGTTGAAAAACGGTCAAAATAATTACAGAAACAAAAGCTTAATAATTGTTACTCAGGGTAAGTTTAGAGGTTACTCAACAACTCTTACTAACGCAATATGGGATTCCATCTTACTCATTTCTTTTTACCTTTTATTGTTAGATACAAAATCCTACACATGGAGCTCCATCAGTGTTATCTAAACAATTTTTGATAAAGAAGACGCTAGTGTCAAGTTTCTGTTATTTGTACACCACAATATAACATATAATGCTGCCAGTTATTTTCACAGCATAATTTCAGAACAGGACCTGTCAGCTGGTGAAAGTCTTTAGAAATAGGTGCCTGAAATTAGGCACCCAAATAAGTCTTATCTTCATAAGTGTTGTGATACTCCTACAGGTCCTCTTAAGAGCAAGAGGAAATTTTACATGCCCTAACAGACATTTCTGTGTTAAGGCAATTTTATTTCTAATGAGAGGTAGTTAGCAGTTTATTAAACCCTCAAGCAAGAAGGCTTTGTATTTTGCTTTTTTATTTGATGGCTCTGTAGAACATTTAACTGTAGAGGTTATTATCTATAAAATATTCTTATCTATATGAAAGTCTAACCCTTCCTTTGAGTTCTGCTTGTTTTTTGGCACATTTAGTATCTCAATAAATCAGATATATTTGTCAAAAGAATGAAATATGAAGAATTAAAAGGCTAGTGCCTTTTGTATGCCGTAATGTGTTGAGTGCCTGTACACAACGCTAGGATGAGATCAATCACAAAGAACTGAAAAAAAAAAAAAAAATGTTGCTAAATGATGGTGGTTGTGATCTTGTGGGCATAACTGAATCCTGGTGAGAAGATTCCTACAACTGCAATGTCAATAGAGGTTAGTACAATCTCTCTATATATAAAATAAAATAAAATAAAATAAAATAAAATAAAATAAATCCTAGTAAACTACCGATTAGAAGTGATAAGTGCCAGGGTAAATATCTATGAACTGGGTTACAAAGACTGGAAGCAAAAAAGAAATGTCAGTGTGTGGTTGATATAGATAATAAGAAAAGAAGAAAAAGAAAACAAGTTCTGTTCAAACTAATGTTTGCATTCTCAAAGACCCAGGATATATTTGATACTTCAGAACAAATTTATTTATTTATTTATTTATTTATTTAGGACATTAAATATGGAAAGCCTTGAAAAATGAAAGAAACTCTAATAGTATATTTTTTAAAAATAAAAATATCTTGCATCTGTGTGTGCCCATTATTTAAACATCTGAAATTTGCTCCAGTGAAAGTGAAAATTAACAGTACTATTAAGAAATTGTATCTTAATTAAGGCATAAAAAAAAATCAAAGGCTGTTAGGAATGATATTAAAATCCACCAGAGCAGAGTAAGTCATAACGATAAAGGAAAAACAAACAAACAAAAAAACAAATGTCTGCAGAAAAGAGTATGAAGAACAGGGTCCAGTGAATATGTTTTAAAAAATGGCTGCTGATGGACTTTGATCAAATGAAAATAAGTATTTGTAAAGAAGCAGGAAACCACAGAAGAATAATACAGAATCATAGTGCCAGGAAAGATTTCAGCACTGTTTTTTTTTTTTTTTTTTCTTGAAAAAGTTTTCTGAATTTTAAATATAAAGAAAACACAATGAATGTTTCATTTACCTGTTGTAACATTTACCTTTCCTGAATCACTCTTTGAAAAAGAATGTATCTTAAAAACTAACTTTGATCATATTTTTAAAATTCTACAGCAGATCTCAACAAGTAATTAATTTTCCATATGTAATTGAAAATTATACCTAGCTACTGCTTTTTAGAATATAATTCTTTATTATTCAAGTAGAGTTTGCCTTGATTCAGAAATATTAAAATTACCATTTACATTATTTGCTTGTGACCAATTTATGAAAAGGCCCAAGATCATTAAAATCATAGAACTAACCTGTGAATAGTGATCTTTTTCTATTTTATCACTTCCCAGAATCTTAATACCACTATACTTTAAACTAATAATTATACATTTACTACAGATCATTAACAAGCATATGGATTACAAATGTTGAAATGCATATTTTTTCAATCATTTATTGAGAAATTATAACAATTTATTTATTTATATGAAAACATGGTCTTCTCTGTCATGGAAAAATAATAAGTTTTTAGATATTTAAATCAATATATGCTGCTGTCCTAATAAGATCAGATAAATATTTGAGAAAAGCAAGAAAAAATATGTTATATATATATTTACCAGCATATATGTCACAGGAAATGATCATTTATCTAACAAAAGATGAAAAAAAAAAAAAGAAAATGGAAAAATTGTGGGAAAAAATTACTTGATTTTTGTTGAAAAAAAAAAAAAAGAAAACAAAAAGAAACATTGTTATCATCTTTCCAGTTGTCATCCAGTTTGGGAAATGTAATTATCCTGTTAGGCATTCTGAGCAGTCTGCCACAGGTTGAAATGTAAAGCCCTCAAAGAATAAAAGTGACCTCAATAGATTTGAGGAAAGGAAATCTTTTTGTTTATGATTATTTAGCAGCTAGCTCATATTCCTGAAATTGTTTTCCTCTCCAAAATGAAATGCATTTGATGATGCAGAGAATAAACAAATTTGCAGTCCCTCTGGCTAAGCTTATGCCTTCATGTGATGCAGCTGTTATTAACAGTAGCAAAAAAGAATGTAGAATACTTTAGTTGGTTCATCTGGCCTATTATCAGAAATGTGCTTTTTCTTTCTTTCTTTTTCTTTCTTTCTTTCTTTCTTTCTTTCTTTCTTTCTTTCTTTCTTTCTTTCTTTCTTTCTTTCTTTCTTTCTTTCTCTCTCTCTCTCTTTCTCTCTTTCTCTCTTCCTTCCTTCCTTCCTTCCTTTCTTTCTTTCTTTCTTTCTTTCTTTCTTTCTTTCTTTCTTTCTTTCTTTCTTTCTTTCTTTCTTTCCTTCCTTCCTTTTTTCCGTCCTTCCTTCCTTCTTCCTTCATTCCTTCCTTCCCTCCCTCCTTCCTTCCTTCCTTCCTTCCTTCTTTCTGTCTTTCTTCCTTTCTTTCTTTCTTTTTCTTTCTTTTCCCTCTCCTCTCCTCTCCTCTCCTCTCCTCTCCTCTCCTCTCCTCTCCTCTCCTCTCCTCTCCTCTCCTCTCCTCTCCTCTCCTCTCCTCTCCTCTCCTCTCATTATCCACTGACATAATCTTTGATTTATTTTTTTAATTTATGTTGGTTATTTTCTCTCATTCTATCTACATTCCAGTCATAAGTTAAATGCAAGAAATAACAAACAAACTCCTTTTTACTTTCTATTTTATAGCTGACTATATGATAAAGGTGTGCTTTGATTTGCATTTCCTTCATCTATTTTTCTCCTATATTTTCCAAATAATGTGAATATACATTTAAAGAAGAAGAAGAAAAAATAATAATTAATTTAAGGACAATAATATGTGAAATATTTACATTTCATAGTGCTAACTATGGAAGAGGTTTCAGTTTACTATAAAGGCAAATGACTTCTGATCTTAACTCTATACATATATCCGTATGTAGATCTGAAGAATTAGTGAAATTCAGTCATTCTGTTTCATTACCACAGACTTGAATTTCAAAAACAGTATTTTCTCTGGAATTCATTTTTCATTTTTCCTATTTCCAGCTGGAGCCTACTGCTACAATAATAGATTCTGGTTTATTTTTCTCAGTTTATCAGTTTCTCATCATATTGAATCTCCGTGTATTTGACCATGACCATGACATAACAGTAGACATCTCCTTTGGGTCATTTAAAGTTTGATTATCAGTTGAAAGTGTTCACTGCAAGTAGAATTAACAGGGCTTTCAACACGCACACACATCCATGTGCACACACACAGACACAAATCCTAAAGACTGTTGTTTCAATATTCAATCCACTTATTGGTTTTATTGCTATTGTAGTGTCAAGTGAAACTTTCCAATTCACTGAATTACAGAATCATTTCTATGGACATAAAATATTTCCTTAAGTATACTACAACCAAGGGAAAACATGTCCAACTCTATTTGTCATCCATCATATTAATTATTAAATGCTGTCTCCCTCACTGCAAATGGCAGGCAGGCATTCTAGATGGCAGGAGTCTCTAAAATAAAAGATCAGAAATGCTCATGTAGAAAAAAATAATGCTTCATAAAGATCTGTTTCAAAGGAAATATTTGGTAGAAGTATTAACATGGTAACTGATGAATGATTAGATATCTAAATCAGAAAATTTGAAACATATCATCATAAATATTTAGGGAGAAAATATTTATGGGCTGTAGTAGCTTAAAACTGGAAAAGGGTAGAAGCAAGGAACTGAGTGAACCACCTATATGATCTGTAACTAAAACTACATGGTACCTTTAGCCTACCAGAGAAAAACCCTAGGCAATGCCTGTATTAGCAAGTAATTTGGCCCAATAAAATCAGACCAGTGAATGCTTGCTTCTAAGTCCATTATATCTACACAATTTGTACTTTGGTGGTTTTATATCAAATTATATTTAGTCTGGTGCCTAAGACTGAACAAACATTTGGGCCAAAGAATTTCAAAGCTGCTCTGGGTGCCCCTACTTGAGGTGGGATATTGGACAATATGACACCCAGAGGTACCTTTCATCCTCAACCATTCTGTGATTCCATTATTATGTGTGTTTTACAGATGGAAAAGTAGGTCAAGAATCTTATTTGGGATGACTCTCTGTGGCAAACCGGTTTTCCAATGGGTCAAGTCTTCCAAGACAAAACACTTCAGTTAGTTTTTGGAAAAGAAGGGATTAGGTGTGTACTGAGTCCATGTGGCAAGGTTTTGGTAGCGAGGGGGGCTTCAGGGGTGGCCTGTGTAAGAAGAATCCAGAAGCTTCCCCATGTTAAATAAGGGACAGTTTCAGCCAGCTCCAAAGGGACCTGACACTGGCCAGAGCCGAGCCAATATGCAATGTTGTTTGTGCCTCCATGAGAGCAGACTTAAGAAAGGGAAAGTACTGCAGCACAACGGCAGCTGGGAGAGTGAGGAGTGAGAAGCAGCCCTGCAGACACCAAGGTCAGTGCAGAAGGAGGACAGGAGGTGCTCCAGGCACGGAGCAGAAGTTCCCCCACGGCCTGTGGAGAGGTCCATGGTGGAGCAGGCTGTCCCCCTGCAGCCCATGGGTCCCACGGTGGAGCAGATCTCCATGCTGCAGCCCGTGGAGGAGTCCCCAGTGGAGCAGGTGGATGTGGCCTGGAGGAGGCTGTGGCCCATGGAGAGCCCCCGCAGGAGCAGGCCCCGGGCCAGAGCTGTGGCCAGTGGAAAGGAGCTATTATTTTTTATTTTTCAGTTTCTCACTGCTCTAGCTTGTTAGTAACGTGTAATAAGTTACATTAATCTCCCTATTCTGAGTCTGTTTTGCCTGCAATGATAATTATTGAGTGATCTCCTTGTTCTTATCTCAATCCTTGAGACATTTCCACTGTATTTTCTCCCCCTTTCCCTTTGAGCAGGGTGGTTGTGGTGAAGCTCAGCTGTCCATCTGAGTAAAGCCACCACAAGTTGTTAGGGTTTAATTAAAACGTAACCTGGTGTAATGTAATTGGAAACTGTCATGTGAAGGAGGTGATGTGTTTGGGTCCTTTATATAAGGATAAACAGTCATTTGCCGACTTTTATGTTTTTCTGTGCAACTACATGACAGACAAAAAAGGCAACAGCTTTACCCATGGGACCCATAATTCAGGATTACCTGACTATTTCCATTTCATTCATTTGTTGACACTTCCTATGGTCATGTCAGAATCTTTGGATTATGTTTGAGATAGAGATGTTTGTTTGTTTGTTTGCTTGTTTTAACACAATACCATACATACAGACACAGAGCTTGAAAATGTTTGTTTACAGGGTTCGTGAACCACTGGTCAAAGCAAATGACCTTGGAATCTGAAAACATCATCCAGCCAAGCAAGCAGTATTGGATTTGTGTCAGGAGCACAAAACATTTAAAGACAAATAATAGAGGATCGCAGGCAATTCCAGCATAGTGTGTATGGACATTCTGGCAGCTCTTAGATTTACAATATCACAGTTCTATCTGTGTGGGCATAAACCAGTCAAGTTGTTCTACAGCAGGTGTCATAATCATTTTATAGGGCATTTAAAAAAAGAATACGCAACAAGGACACATTTTCCCTAAGGAAAGCCATAAATAAGAACCCCCCCCCGGCTTTTTTTTTTTTCTTTTGTTTTTGGGGAAAGAGTAAAGGGCATTTAACCTGTCAAAACACGTTCTCTTCTTTGTATTTCATGTTCTTTATTGTGCTATATAACCACTGATTGTTGAATGATTCCAGTGTTTTTCCTTGAATACCCTTGCCTAATAGGCCATTGTATACATTTATTATTCTTCAGACACCCAATTGCTTCTCAAAGTCTGCATAGTATGAATTTATTTTGATTTCAGTGTATGCTAGTTTATAGTGGTATCAGTCAGGTGGATTTAAAATTATATAATTTCTTTGTGTTGTTTAAATTATGTAGTCATTAAACTGATGTTAATTTTCATACACGTGCATAAAAGAAACTGAGTAATTAACTGAAGTGGCATATTCACGACATAAATGGTAAGCTTAAACACTGAAAAAGAGGACACTGCAAAGCTAAGTGTTAAAAGGACTCAGACACGTATCTTGGGCCTAATTCTCCTTTGGCCCCCTGTACAATGGATCAATAACTTAAATTTTCGAGTGCTCATCTTTCTTAGGGTTACATACAGGTAACATTGATAGTAATAGCTTGCCAAGCAATGATACTGAAGTCATCACCTGTTCTGCTGTGCCAGGGAAGACAATGAAACACGCCGTTGGAGATTTCTATCTTTTTTTCTCACTGAGTTGTTAAGTTTGCAGTAATTCACAGAAAAAGGAACTGTGGCATTAGATAAAATAATTTAAAGCATTCATTTATTTGGAAGTACTTTAAGGAAAATTAACAAGAAAAAAAGGAAAAATTAAAAAGTCCTTGTGCAGTTATTTCATTGTAACTAAATCTTCTTTCTTTTATAAAAAAAAATTAAAGTCATATGCTTAGTCATCCAGTTAGGAAGAAGTGTGCATTTCAGCCTTTCTGACAGAGTTTCCTTGTATCTATGTCAAAATTCACTCAACCAGGTACCTCAGGCGGATTACGTAACTCCTGCAGCCCTTTCATGTTTTGTTGTCTTTTTATTAGATAAAAGATAAAGGTTTTTGTGACTAGCTGGACTACCACTCATAAAGACAGTCTTCAGCATCCTCAGAATCCTTAGTTCCAGTTTCAGTTATCATCCAAATGATTTTCAACTGGTCTGCCTGATTTTACTTCACTGCTTCTGAATGCAGGTAGTACACATGCCTAAACAGATGCCTAATCCACATGCCTGGGAGTGCTTTCAGGGGTAGCTGCTAAGTGGCCATTTCTTTCTTTATTCTAGCATTATTTATTTTCTCAAATCAAGTGGCTTAAACCTATATTGTTTACAAATTTTTGTATAATAGATTTGTTTAAGGATAAAAGCTAGGTGTACACTTCCCTAGCTACGTGCCCTTATGGATCATGTTCTTTGATTTAATGTTCCATTTCTCACACCAGGAAGCTTGCATTCTTCTGAGTGGGAGGAAGGGAAACAAATTTTAGCCTCGCCTGTAGACCTCTTGGTTGGTGGAAGATGAAAGGCCGACTACAGTGAGGCTTATGGTCTTTCAATTCTTGAATGACCGATGCAACATATTTTTAGCTCTTACTGGAGATCCTCCTCAAACAGTGCTTAAAAATGAAGAGAAGCAAGTGCATTCTGCTTTGAAGCTTTTTTTTTTTTTTTTTTATTTCCAGCTAAGTGCACTCCCACAATGCCAACCACAATAGACTGACAAATTGAAATAGAATATAATCTAGTTTCTACATTATAATTAGGCTTGCAGAGGAAAAGGGGGAAAACATTTGCTTACACAGTGACTGTTTTTAGCAATGCTCATAAAAGTGTTTACCAGTCACATTTGATGCTTAGATTTTGTATCATGACTTTTCAAAAACACAGTTCAAATGCCTACTGTCTTCATAATTCATGTTTTATATCTGACCCACATCTATTGGGTAGCTTATGTAAACTTCTCTGTGGTGTGTGTGTAAGGCCACAACGCATACAGATGTTTCAAAGTGGTTTGGATTTAGGAGTTAAAGGTCTCAGTTTTAATTTCTGATGAGAATTATTCACTTAATACCAAAAATAAAGCACCTATTGTTTAGAGCCCAAATGCCAAATCTATGCTGTATAATTAACAGGCAGAACTTGGTATTAGGCTTCCTTACAAAATATAGAAATCTCATGCTATTTCTCACCTTCCCTCCACTCTTTTTGGGGGGCATTTTATGCGGAAAGACAAAGAACTGTATACCTGTGTCCTGTCCTGTCCTACCCTTCCCTGCCCTTACCTTTCTTCTTGTAACAATTACAGAATGAAGACAGGTCCCATTGCTATGCACAGAATTCAAAAAGTACAGCCACAGAAAAATATCTGAGAATGTATCAGGCTAGGCATTAACTAAAGGTAAGGCTATGAGCAAATAAGCAACAGTCTGCACAGTGTCACTGAGGTCCAGCTGAGAGTGCCAGGCAGTTTGTCTTATTATTACTCACATGGGATCTACAAACGTGAACATTCTTGGTGACTCAGCTACCCTTAATAGAACTACCATATATTGTGTCACTTCAGAGGGAACTGCACAATCAATGGAAAAGAAAAATGGCAAAAGGACAGGATCATTTGACTTTCAAGCACAAGCAAATTACTTTTTGCTTTACATAGTTGAGTCTTGCTGCAGGAGAAACATATCATGCTCACTGAAAAAAAATCAGTGTGTGCTCATTCAGTATGAGGTTATACATAGGAATCAATTTCTCATAATATTTTCTCTTTGCATACCTGTTTTAGAGAAGAATCCCAGTTTTCTGGAGGCTTATTAAGAAAATACAGTAACTGTATGTTTCACCCCCATAATCAAACCAAAGTATATGAGTGTAAGGTGACAACTGACTCTGACAGTTCCTGCTCAAAATACTTTTTTTTATTTGGAATTAAGTCGTTATCACTTGAAAGAAGTAATGGGAGGATGATTTCCTATCTCAGTAACAGTCTGAAGCATCAGACTTAATGATGATGAAATAGAATCATAGAATCATAGAATATCCCAAGCTGGAAGGGACCCATAAGGATCATCAAGTCCAACTCCTGGCACCGCACAGGTCTACCCAAAAGTTTAGACCATGTGACTAAGTGCACAGTCCAATCGCTTTTTAAATTCAGACAGGCTTGGTGCAGTGACTACTTCCCTGGGGAGCCTGTTCCAGCGTGCGACCACCCTCTCGGTGAAGAACCTCTTCCTGATGTCCAGCCTAAACTTCCCCTGCCTCAGCCTAACACCGTTCCTGTGGGTCCTCTCACTGGTGTTTACAAAGAATAGGTCACCTGCCCCTCCACTCCCCCTCGTGAGGAAGTTGTAGACCACGATTAGGTCTCCCCTCAGCCGCCTCTTCTCCGGGCTGAACAGGCCCAGTGACCTCAGCCGCTCCTCATATGTCTTCCCCTCTAGGCCCTTCACCATCTTTGTTGCCCTCCTCTGGACACTCTCCAACAGTTTAATGTCCTTTTTGTACTGTGGTGCCCAGAACTGCACACAGTACTCGAGGTGAGGCCGCACCAGCGCAGAGTAGAGTGGGACAATCACTTCCCTCGACCGACTTGCAATGCTGTGCTTGATGCATCCCAGGATACGGTTGGCCCTCCTGGCTGCCAGGGCACACTGCTGGCTCATATTCAACTTGCTGTCAACCACAACCCCCAGATCCCTCTCTGCGGGGCTGCTCTCTAGCATCTCGTCGCCCAGTCTGTACGTATAGCCAGGGTTGCCCCGTCCCAGGTGCAGGACCCGGCACTTGCTTTTGTTAAACTTCATGTGGTTGGTGATCGCCCAGCTCTCCAATCTGTCCAGATCTCTCTGCAAGGCCTTTCCACCCTCATCCGAGTCCACAACTCCTCCAAGTTTGGTGTCGTCGGCAAATTTGCTCAAAACACCTTCTAGTCCTACATCCAAATCATTTATAAAAACATTGAAGAGGACTGGCCCTAAAATGGAGCCTTGAGGAACCCCACTAGTGACCATCCGCCAGCCTGATGTGGCCCCATTTATCACAACCCTTTGAGCCCTGCCCATCAACCAATCGCTCACCCATCGTATGGTGTTTTTGTTAAGTTGTATGCTGGACATTTTGTCCAGTAGGATCCTATGGGAAACTGTGTCAAAAGCTTTGCTGAAGTCCAAAAAGATCACATCAGCTGGTTTCCCTTGATCGACTAGATGGGTGATCTTATCATAAAGGAAATCAAATTTGTTAGGCAGGACCTACCCCTCATGAACCCATGTTGGCTGGGACCAATGACTGCATTGTCCCCCAGGTGCACTTCAATAACTTCAAGGATCATCCTCTCCATAATTTTACCAGGCACTGACGTGAGACTGACAGGCCTGTAATTGCTAGGGTCTTCTTTCTTACCCCTCTTGAAAATTGGCACAACATTTGCCAGTTTCCAGTCCACTGGGACCTCACCAGATTCCCAAGATCATTGAAAAATAATTGAGAGAGGTCCCGCGATGATGTCAGCCAGCTCTCTAAGCACCCTGGGATGAATCCCATCTGGACCCATGGACTTGTATGGATCCAGGTGGAGCAGCAAATCCCGCACACGTTCAGGGTCGGTTGGGAGTTTGTCATTCCCACCGTCATGGTCCTTCAGCTCAGGGTACCCTGGGTCCCAAAGCCCATCATCAGTATTGAAGACAGAGGCGAAGAAGGCATTAAATGTCTCTGCTTTGCCTATGTCATTGTCTGTGAGGAGACCTTCCCCATCAAGTATCGGACCTATGTTTTTTTTGGTTCTCCTTTTTCTGTTCACATATCTAAAAAAAACTTTTTTATTGTCTCCCACAGACATGGCCAGCTTCAACTCTAGTTGGGCTTTGGCCACATGAATTTTCTCCCTACAAACACAAACAGCATCCCTGTATTCCTTCCTCGTCGCCTGACCCTCCTTCCAGCAGCCGTACACTTTCTTTTTTTGCCTTAGCTCCAGTAGAAGATCCCTGGTCAGCCAGGCTGGCCTTCTGCCCCGCCTGCCTGACTTCCGATATTTTGGAATTGCCTGATCTTGTGCTTTTAGGAGGCAGTGCTTAAAGATTGACCAGCACTGGTGGACGCCAATGCCTTCAAAAGCAGTTTCCCAGGGGACCTTGCTGACTAATTCCCTGAGCAGCCTGAAGTCTGCTTTCCCCATATCCAGGGCTGAAGTTTTGGTGGCAGTTTTCCTTCTGTCACCATAAATTCTAAACTCAACCACTTCATGGTCACTATGACCGAGACGGCTGCCAATTGCCACGTCTCCCACAAGACCCTCTCTGTTGTCCAGCAACAGATCTAGGAGGGCACCTTTCCTAGTTGGCTCCCTTAGCACCTGCACCAAGAACTTATCATCTAGGTGCTTTATGAACCTCCTGGACTAGCTCATGTCAGCCGTGTGGTGATCCCAGTTGACGTCCGGCAAGTTGAAATCCCCCATTAGGACAAGGGGAGTTGATCTCGAGGCATCTCTTAGTTCTGCAAAGAATAATTTATCAGCGTTGTTGTCCTGGCCAGGTGGTCTGTAATAGACTCCCACAACGACATCCCCTTTATTTGTTCGTCCCTTAATCCTTATCCAGAGGCTCTCAACTTTGCCATCGCCAACTTGAAGTTCCACACAGTCCAGCCCATGCTTCACATACATCGCCACCCCACCACCTCACCTACCCTGCCTGTCCCTCCTGAAGAGCTTGTAACCATCTATTGCAACACACCAGCCACAGGTGAAGGTCTCAGTGTTCCTCAGTTCTCTCTGTAAAAAAGAAGAAAAAAAAAAAGTGGCACAAGTCTGTGAAAACAAGTAGTTGGGATGAATGTTAAATGAATAAGCGCAGTATAGATGCATTAATTTGTCCTCTAGATTATCTGTGTGGAATGGATTTAAAAAATAAAAATCCATTTTCTTATTTTTTTTGTACAGGATTCTTAGAAATGGAAAAAATCTTCATAATGAATTATGTATTTACTTGTTTGCTTTTTTTTGTCTGTTGGTAGTGAATATATTGGTATGACAGGTACATGCCAGTATAGAGGGATACATTTATACGTATTAGAAAATACCTCCTTTCAACACCCATAGCAATCATAGAATCATAGAATACCCTGAGTTTAAACGGACCCACAAGAACCATCAAGTCCAACTCCTGGATCCACACAGAACCACTCAAAAATAAAACTATATGTCTGAGAGAGTTGATCAGACTGGGGAGACGTGTGGAGCCTGTCCCAGTGCCTGACCACCCTCTCAGTGAAGAACCATTTCCTAACACCCAGCCTGACTCTCCCCTGTCCCAGCTCCATGCCATTCCCTCAGGTCCTGTCGCTGTCCCCAGAGAGCAGAGCTCCGTGCCTGCCCCTCCGCTCCCCTCATGAGGAAGCTTCAGGCCACCATGAGGCGTCCCCTCAGTCTGTTCTGCTCTGGGCTGAACAAACCAAGTGACTTCAAACTGCTCCTGATATGTCTTGCCCTATAGACCCTTAACTTTTTTTTTTTTTTTTTTTTTTTCCCCTCACTTTAAACACTCTTTTATAGTTTCCTGTTCTTCTTATACTGTGGTCCCCAAGACTGCACATAATATATGAGGTGAGGATGCACCACTGCAGAGCAGAGCAGGACAGTCGCTTTCAACCAGCTAGCAATGCTGTGCTTGATGCACTCCTGGATATACTTGGCCCTCCTGGCTGCCAGGGCATACTATTGACACATATTCAACTTCCTATGGACCAAAACAGTCTGGAGAGTTAGTCAGACAGAAATTTAATGAAATATAACAAGGGCAAGTGTAGAGTCCTGCATCTGGGCAGGAACAACTCCAGGCATAGGTTGGGGACTATCCTGCTGGAGAGCAGTGAAGGGGAAAGGGACCTGGGGGTCCAGGTGGACAGTGGGATGTCCATGAGCCAGCACTGTGCCCTGGTGGCCAAGAAGGCCAATGGCATCCTGGGGTGTATTAGAAGGGGTGTGGTTAGTAGGTTGTGACAGGTTCTCCTCCCCCTCTACTCTGCCCTGGTGAGATTCCATCTGGAATATTGCGTTCATTTCTGGGCCCCTCGGTTCAAGAAGGACAGGGAACTGCTTGAGAGATTCCAGCACAGAGCCACAAGGAGCATCTCCCTCACAAGGAAAGGCTGAGGGGTCTGGGTCTCTTTAGCTTGGAGAAGAGGAGACTGAGGGGTGACCTTATTAATGTTTATAAATATGTAAAGGGTAAGTGTCAGGAGGATGGAGCCAGGCTCTTCTCAGTGACATCTAATGACAGGACAAGGGGCAATGGGTGTAAGTGGGAACATAGGAGATGTTAAATATGAGAAGAAACTTTTTCACGGTGAGGGTGACAGAACACTGGGACTGGCTGCCCAGGGGGTTGTGGAGTCTCCTTTTTTGGAGACTTTCAAAACTCTCCTGGATGGGATCCTGT
Source organism: Cygnus olor (assembly GCF_009769625.2). Lineage (NCBI taxonomy): Eukaryota > Metazoa > Chordata > Aves > Anseriformes > Anatidae > Cygnus > Cygnus olor. The sequence goes on along the minus strand of NC_049169.1, from coordinate 167,837,868 downwards.
GTGATGTGATCTAGGTGTTCCTGCTCTGGCAGGGGGATTGAGCTCGATGATCTTTCAAGATCCCTTCCAATACTTAACATTCTGTGATTCTGTGAAAATCCCGAGATCCTTTTCTGCAGGGGTGCTCATTAGTTAAGAAAGAGGTACCAAATAAGTAAAGCAAATAAAATATGTCAGAATAGAAGATTGTGTTATAAACTTTCCAACATCTCCTTCTGAAAATGAAGCGGAAGGAGTCTTACATTCCTGTTAACTTTTAGAAATAATTTCTTGATATTGTTTTAAATTTTCAGAATCCATTACGAAGGAATCTGGCAAAATTCAATTTGGAGTGATAACAATTTAAAAAAGAAAAACAACAATAAGACCTGATCTAACATAACAAAAGTAATTTATGTTTTCATTTGATGCCAGCTTGTAGGTCAGGTAGACAGTGTTAGCAAGAGATGAAGATGAGAATGAGAGAGCACTTCTGTGAGATTCCTCATTTGACTGACTCTCCCAATTACCTCTGAACAGTTTGATATTATACAGCTAAAGATTCAACTCCTGCAACTCATTCTGAATTATATTCATTGAGAAACTTCGCACTTCACAGGGGATCAAGATGAAAAGTAGCTACTTAAATCCAAGGTGTATCCTTTTCAGCTATTTCAGTAGGTTTATTCTTTATAGGTTTCTACATATTGCTACTATAGGACCTAAACATCTAAAATGCTATCACTGAACTACCAAGAAGTAGTCAATCATTCATATGAAAAAGGTCCACTGAATCAATATCATTTGATTACTCACATAGACAAAATTTTGTCAAGATACATCATAAACCAGAAAATGTGTAAATACAAATATAAGCATACATACACACATATATATAGATATATATAACACTAATAGAACTAAAGGATTCCTTTCCAAAGAGACTTCATATTTTCATTCAGAAATCTTGTATCATCTCTGACATTTAAATAAAATTAAAATTAATACATAGAAAAATATAAATAGACAATTTTTAAAAGTAAACAGAAATGCAGGATGCTTCTGAAACATTCAAAGTGATGCATTTTCAAAAAGGCTGAAACATGCCTCCTTCAAAAAGGCTGAAATGTGCTTCCCTTTATGAATAATTTTTTGAGGATGCCTTAAGTGAAGCTATAAAAGATTGTGGGGTGTCCAAAATGGCAAGTGGCATGAAAATACTGATTTATATGTTAAAAATATTCTTACTTGTCCTGTGTTAATTGCTAATTTTCTCTTATCAACTTCTATATTGTTATATATAAATACTTGGGCATATTACAGTACACTGCCTCTAATTATACACAATTAAATTCTACAAGTGTGTATGCATACATATATGTGTTCATGTATGATTTTATTAAATGTAATTTGTTTTGCTATTTTGAGTCTCTGGATAACAGCTTGATTTCTGTTTTCTCCATAAGAATCTCATCATCCTACATCTTCAGAAGAATTCCTTATATAGTCTTTGTGCTTGTTTTTAAGTGAAGAAGTTGCTCTAAGCCACTGAAACTCTACTTGCTGTAGCTTATCTCCAGCCTTTAAATTGATTATGAATTTTTGCCTCTACCTTGAAAACAAACAAACAAATAAAAATACAAAACCTATTCGGTAGGGTTATGAGATTATTCGCTGTATTATTCTTAGAATTTTTTGTTATCATTATAATGTTCTGATGCTTGCCTACTATTAAACACTTATGTACATTAGTCTAAGAAGTTGCTGGACATTTCTTACAGTTTTTTTTTTTATTTATTTATTGCATCAAAAAGTGATAAGCAAGGGTCAAATCCAAATTAATGAGCTAGCAAAGAGTTTTGAAGAGTTATCATACAACAGTACTATACTAATGTAAAATAAACAAATTTTATTTTATAGGAGGATGTGTTATTTAGAAATGGCATCTGTAGTCGAACTAGATATAGTTTCTCATCTCCCAGAGGTATTCATAACCTTTACTACTTAACCTGATTTACTGTCTGTAGTTTGATTGTCCCTAAGTTGTATTATTATTATTTTTTTTCTTTTTTTCTGCATTCAACTAACTGTATTTTATGAAATCAAGGAACTGAGTTATACTGCTGCTGAGCTCCACACTTAACCAAAAAGGCATAATTTCATGGCTAGCTCTTCTATTAACATGACTCACTTTTTCATACATTACAGAAAAGCTTCCTAAGTAAGAAATAAATTAATCTAAATATTGATTGATTAAGTGATCTTTTCATCCAAACTGTTATTTCAAATTATATTTTTTTGCTTGCTCCGCAGGACAATATTGTTCTAATAATTCTTTTTGAAGAATAAGACTTCCTTTTTGTATGGCACTACTGAAAGAAATGGTGTTGAATAGCTGTTAGAATAAAAGCTGAAATCTCATTTTGCTTGATTAAGGTAACACGTTATTAATATCTCAGAGAGTAAGAAATTAATTGTTATGGAAGACTGTTGTAGTCACTGAATTTGCTACAGCAGTTTTGCATATGATTGTTCATTTTAATATATCTCTAGGATTCCTGAAACACAGAGATATTGTAATAGTAGAACCACTACCCAGAATTTCTCCATTTTTATAGGGCTTATATTTCATATCCCTGGCTCTGCCTAGAAGAAACCAGTTGAAGGTATTTTAAAAAATATTTTAAATATTGATGTACTACTAATGGTTGCTCCTGATCTTCATGACTATGATGAGGACCATTTCTACATCAGCAAGTGGTGACATGCAATTTTATCAGACACACAGAAGAAACAGCTGAAAATGAGAAACCAGCACACATTGCGTGTTTCAGGAACATTTAATTTGGTGCAACTCTACTTTGGTCCTACGGTGTGAACTCAACAGCAATTGGAATGCATTAGATGAGAGCCCAGAGTACATCCAGTGGTTTACTTTTTTCCCCAAAGGAATTCAATAATTGCCTTTCTGAAACTACTCCACCATGTGAATCCTAGGAGGCAATCCAGAGGCTCACTTCAAAAGGTGGTTTTACAACGACGAGCAGCTAAGAACTGCTACACCACTCTCTCACTCCTTCTCCTCAACAGACCATGGGGAGAAAAGATGATGAAAATAAGGCTTAGAGGTTGAGATAAGGACAGGGAGATCACTTACCAATTACCATCACAAGCAAAACAAATTCAGAATAAGAGAGATTAATGTAATTTGTTGTCTATTACTAACAGACTAGAGCAGTGAGAATTAAAAGCAAACTAAAAATGCTTTCCTCCAATCTACCTGTTTCTACCTCCTCCCCCTGATCAGTTCAGTGGAATGGGGAATGAGAGTCATGGTCAGTCCATAATAGTTCATCTCTGCTGCTCCTTTATCCTGACTCTCTTCTCCTGCTCCAGCATAGGGTCCCTCGCACAGGAGGCAGTCCTTCCCAAACTGATTCTACATGGACTTCCAACAGTTTGGAGTTCTTCAAGAACTTCCAGTGTGGGTCTGTAACATGGGATGCAGTCCTTCAGGAACTAACAGATCCAGTTAGTGCAGGGGTCCCCCACAGGCAGCAGCATCTGCCAGACATCCTGCTCCACGATGGGCTCTCCATAGGTTGCAGCATGGATATCTGCTCTGATATGGTCCTCCATGAGCTGCAGGGGAACAACCTGCTGCTTCACTATGGCTCTCTCCACAGGCTGCAGTGGAACTTTTGCTCTGGAGCCTGGAGCACCTCCTCCACCTCCTTCTTCATTGACCTTGGTGTCTGCAAGATTGTTTCTCTCTCAGTTTCTCATTCCTCTCTCCCAGCTGTTGTTACACAGCAGTTTTTCATCTTTCCTTAAATCTGTTCTCACAGAGGCACAACCAGCATCGCTCATTGGCTCAGCTCCAGCCAGTGGTGGGTAACTTTTGGAGCTGACTGGAACTGGATCTTGTTTAACATGGGGCAGCTTCTGAAGTCTTCTTACAGAGGCCTCCCTACAGCCTCCCTGCTACCAAAGCCTTGCCATATAAATCCAATGCATCTTCTGATGTGAACTAAAATACTGACGTAGAATTATCCAATAATGTTAAAACAGCTCATATAAGCCCTTCCTACCCAGATTCCTGATTGAAAATTACAGTGATGGAATTAATATACTAGCACTGCACTCACTTTCCTCTACCTTGTGTTCCAGCATATGCCTTCCAATTTTTTTCCTACTTATTAAAGGACGTAATTTCATTAAACAGAAGCAACTACCTCATCAAATCATGGTATGTAATACTGTGCTGCTTGGAATACATGAAGGGAAACATTGCAAAGGTTAATTCTATTTTCTCTCTTGACTACTCAGGAAGTGTCTTTTTGCAGGACAAATACTTACATAGGTATATGAAGATATTTTCTTTTCTTTTGTCTGGGCAGTTAAGGTACATATTTTTAATGAGACACCTATGCAGATACTATGGTCCTCCAGAAGCATAACACCAACTGCTTTTTCAGCTGCTAGTTCATTTCCTCTTATATACACTAACTACATTTATCAGATCTCACATTTACTAAATGATTATACGGTTTATTTTAAACCCCCTCACTGTCTTCCTTTCAGCTTCTTGTTCTTATCACATTTTTTGTTATGTGTTTATTTCCAGACTGCCAAGGATTTTTGCTTTAGTTGGTTGTTACTTACGTCAGTTAAAATGTCAAAAACATTTAATTAATCAAATCACAGTTATCTTCTTTCAGTTCTCATCACAACTACTAAATATTTCTTCTCATTATTGGCATTAGCAGCATGTAACTTACTTAAAAGACAAGTGTAAGTGAGTTTGAGTGAATTTGCCTCTTCTTATGCTGCTAAACCTAACTATATACTTTTGCTGGAGATAGTCACTGTTACTACGCTATTCTATGTTTTCATACTGAGGTTGTTGCAGGATTTCATACACCAGTGCCCTGCATCTCCTGTAGCCCTGCAGGTGGTATTCATCTTATTGTCTCTCTTAATACCTACACTATAGGTGTCTATATTCAGGTTTGATGTCCTAGCTCCCGTTATTGAGTGGAGAATTCTAGTCAATACAGATATTGGTTTCTAGAGAGCTATACAAAAGATCAAGTAAGTAGGGTGAGGCTTCATTGACTGTACTGTTTAGATCACCAGTGACAATAATGTAAATTCAGATATCTAATCTTATGTCCAGACATCTAATTTTATGCAGACACCTAAATTTAGACAAACTGAATTTCTATCCTGTCTACACATTTTCCTGAACTTATTGGTATACTCTGCAGCAATACAGCAGCTGCAGCAACAGAAGCACTTGTGCTAACAAGATAAAGGACAAGATTCAGCTCAGCTAGTTTTAGGTTTCTAATAAGGTACCCAAGGTAGGAATACAATTCGTATATGATTTTTTTTTTTAAAGTCAATAAATTAAAGCAACTCTAAAGGATAAACAAAATTTGCCAGGCTTCCAGATTTTTCCATGGTACTTAAGTATATACAATGAACACAGGAAGATATCATAATGATACTGTTGCTGCAAACTATTTACACATGCATTTTTGCTGTTTCTACCATTGATGCAGGTAGCACAGTGGTAATGTAAAAGGGAAAAAAACCACCAACAACACCATAGCTCATCAAATATAAACGTACTTTGGCACTGTTTTGATTTAGTGTTATAACAGCTCTGTTTATTTTTCCAAGGCTTTGGCCAGTAGTGTCTTGTGCATTATAATATATGCGTACTGCAAGTGCCAGGCAGGCATGAGCCAAAAAACAACCAACCAAAAAAGACAACCAAACAACCCCATGCCCAAATGTAAACATTCTTGGATAATAACACAGGCTTTCATGACATTGTAGCCCTCGTACAGACTTTGCTACTGCCATGAAGTAATTAGCATTCCCAGTGCAACCTTTCAATGTGCTTATCCAACCATACTATTTTAAGCAATGTCTTTGTTAGGAAATCACGCCACTCACCTGCCTTTCTAAGTGGGGAAGAAGCAAAATCATACAGTACTGTGCTTTGCATTTGTAGCTAGAACCGCCTTGATATCTCACCACAGTTGCTGACCAGTGCTGGCACAGAATCAAGGATGTCTCTGCAACCCATCCACCCCTTCAAAGCCCAGTAGGCTGGGGGTGGGCAATAGGTGGTGGTAAGGGGAACACAGCCAGGACAGATAACCTAAACTGACCAAAGGGATATAACATACCATATGATGTTATACTCAGTAATCAGTGCTGGGGGGGAAGAAGGAGAAAGAAGGACTTGGTATGAAAACATTTGTCTTCCTGAGCAACCACTACACATATTGAAGCCCTGCTTTCCAAGACATAGCTGAACATTGTTTGCTGGTGGGAAGTACAGAATATTTTTTTCTCTATTTCCACACAGATTTTTTTTTTCCTTTCATTAAACTGCTCCTTATCTAAACCCAGAAAGTTGTTTTTTTTTTTTTTTTGGTGGTGGTGGTGGTGTTTTTTTGTTTGTACGTGTCTTTCTTTAAAAATATATATATATATAAAATTTTCTCCCCTTTTCCTACAGAGGATGGGAAGTAAGATAGTGGTATGTGGTGGTACACAGCAGTTGTTAAACCACCATAGTTTTAAAGGGTGTAGTTTGGAGTCTTCAGGTACTCAGTTCAGCTACCACTTAGCACATGATTACACTCACTCTGGTTAGTTTAATAAACAGTTTCAGTCACCCAGGATCATGGGCTCAGACACAATATTCACTGCATGACTGGGTTTTTCACATAACATTTTTTTTTATCCCTTTCTTGCCTACACTTTGAAGGATTTCACATGAAGAATTTGTCAGGTTCTCTGTTTTCAAAGGAATTTGTTATAACCAGGACCAGAGGCAATTAGAAGTGGAAATGAAACATTTATTGATTTCACATCAAGATAAGCCATTTATATGCTTAAAAGTAGAGAAGAAAAAGGGTTCTAATTTAAACAAATCTCCTATAATAACCTCTATGATATGAAGACATTTGATCAATGCTGGAGAACAAAGTGTACTCTGAAGGTGTGGTGTTTTTTATTTTTTTATTTTTTAATGCTTTTTTTTTTTTTTTCCTTTCCCTCAGGAACATATCATCACTGAATAGGGAAACTTCAAAAATAAATTTTAGAATGATTTATATTGTTATAAACTAAAACTTGGTCAAATGTGGTTCTTTGCTGTCAGGCATTAGAAAACATATGGGACAGAAAAATGTTAGAAGTATGAAAAAAGAGGTATAGATGGGACAGTTACAGTTGCTTCTATTAAACCATAAAGGACTATTTAACAATGAATTAGTAAGTTAAGTGCTGCAGTTTGTACTGTGACTTGCCTACAGTTGCAGAGACATGTTTCTTCTAGATTTAACATTATCTGACTGTGTTCCTTGCAAGTCTTGATGTAAATTTAATTCTGGTAGCATTAATAGGTTGGCGGATACTGATGGTACGTTAGCAGGCAGTGTTAGAAGAAAGTTTAAATCATTTTTTTTTTTTTTTTCAGACTTTTGTTTAATATCAAGGCACATTAAACTGGAAATTTGAAAATAATCATTTCAGCGCTTCTTCCAGAGTTTGGGAGTCATGTAGTTTCTTGTTTGTTTGTTTGTTTGTTTTTCCTAATCATCTCAGACCAGCTTTATTAGGCATTTTATAATATGAGGCAAATTGTGAACTACTAGCTAGTTAATTGTCTTGGAACCCTTCAAAGGAGTTTGAGTAATAAGGACTACTCAAAATTTGTCTTTGAGGAGCACCTTGATGTTATATGGATAACTGACATTCATCTAATACTGCACTTGTCAACTGTCATGTGTGAGCTGGCTCACTTGCACACTCACCTAGGTGATTTAACTCTCAGTAAATTTTCAGAGTAGCTTTCAACTCACTGACTTTATAATTAAATCAGTGAAGGAAAAGTACATAGCAAAAGAAGCAAACCAGTTACAGTAGTAGTAAATAAGTTGTTCCCGGACTTTTAATTTGGCGTCTCTACCATTCTTTAACACATTCACTTTCACTCAGGTGACTCTGTTTCTCTGGTATACTCCATATCTTTTCCTAACATTACCACCAAAACCTAAATACTCCTTCACTTCCTTTATAGTTTTCCCTTGGAAACTGTTACGTGATCTTCATTTTCATAACATTTTGTTTCATATTCTTTGCCTTCCGTCATTTTTAAGAGAAGAGTGGAGAAACTTGCAAGAATTAGCAGTAGGCTACACTCCATTCTTTGAACCCCTTTATCTTTAGAGAAGTAATCTCTGGCCTCAGTGGGGCAAACAATATGTTTAAAGTTGATAGTATTTGAGGTCACAAGCAATTGAAACAAACATCTTAGAATAATATGCAATATTAATAGTATAATGCAGTTCCAAAATTCTGAACCCATTCCTTGGGATAAAAAAAAAAGATTACCTTTCCTGTTCTGACTGAGGTTATCATTTGGTCCTGAAGCATATTTGCACTTGGATTGTGTCTGTGAAATCTCTTCAGTCTCTTTCACTGCCAAGTAGTAATTATAACACTGAGGTTATAAAATTTCCCGTTGCAAATGTAGGTAGGCTGCTGAACAAAGGATATAAAAACACATTCTAATGGACTAAAAACATTCCAATAGCCAAGACAAAGTAAAAATGATAAGTTATCCAAAAATAAGTTATAAAATGAAAAACAAAATTGTGATTGTAATAAAAGAATGATTTGATCTTGGGAAATACAAGTCTTCAGGAATGACAGGTTCAAAACAATTTACTCTAAAAGCACTGTGTGGATAACCAAATTGGAACAGTCCCTGAAATTCAAATAGTGTTTGAAGTACTAATTTCATTAATTATATAATTCTGCAAAGGGCGTTATGAAAGGCTGCACAATATGGAATATGGGAAGACTAAACTTGTGCCCGTGTCAAATTAAAGATGTGGTGTCTCTGTTCAATGAATATTTAAAATTCAGTATAGCTTCTTTTTTATTGTCATACCTTTATTGAATCAGATACATAAATCTCACAGCAGCTCACTTAGTGAAATTTTATGCAGCTTACAGTAATAATACAATGTGATCCTCATAAAAATCTACAACATAATATGTTTATGAATCTCTATGAGCAATACTCCTAATACAAGTACACAGACAGATGCAATAGTCAGTTTAGCATCACTCTATTTGTTACATAGACAAGAACTGCTATATTCTAACATTTTTTTTCCTGCTGTTATGAGAAATTAAGAGAGAACTGTAACTAGCAAAGCATTAACTTCTTAGCACTCAAGGTCTTGTTGCATTCAGTGCACTGCCAAGAAAAAGCAACAAATTATTCTCCACATTTTGTAGATCATTATGCCAATTTTGTCTTTCGTTCTCTTGTAATAAATAGAAAAATCAACTTTCACAACTCTTAAAACCTAATAAGGCTGCAATTTTATGTCTTTGTCTTGCAGTGACATGGTACAATTACATTCCAGGAGAACTCTAGGGTACAAGTACTCAGCAGATTTGTATGACTGCTTTCCAGAAAACCAGTTCCTCTGTTATTATTACATTTCCATAAAATATAAAGATTAAATGTCTCTTTAAGAAAGTAATGATGGTATGTACCAAATTCAGGCTGTTTCATTGCAAGTGTTCATACATTGTTGTCTTCATTAGGAAACAATTAATCTTATAAAGCTACCTGTATCAAGTTAGGACAGTGTAAATTTCTTAGTTATCTTGCTTTAAATTATATTTTAAAGAATTCAACATCTTGTAATTATACCTAGGAAGACTTTATTAATAAAATCTTTTGTGTAAGCATATTGATGGTAAGGAGAAATTTATCTGTCTTTTAATGTATCTATTTGTTTGGGGTTTCAGCTTACTCAAAATACTCTTGATTATGTTAAATTGGAGTTGGACTAGAATCTTGTTATCTTAATAGATTTGGTTTAAAGTTTGGTTAAAGTTCAATGATTTCTTATGAATGCAAGCTCATTTTGCTTACAGCACAAGTTTAAATAACTCCCGCAGAAACAGATGAACAAACAAATAAAATTGTGCATGGATTTAAGCTTTTCCATGTTCCTGGTAACAGACCTCTTATTTTCAAATGCTGTAGGGCTCTAACCTGCCCCAGATATTCTTTAAAAACCCACAAGGTAATTTTCATTTTTTCTATGAATTACTACTATATATGTATATATATATATATATATATATATACGTATATATATATATTTTTTTTTCAAAGAATCCATGCCATATGAAGAACTGAAAAGTACAGGAAAAGAGACAGATATTCAGTTGTGTAAAAATCCATAATTTCAGTGTAATTTTGGCACTGTGGGATATCTTGCTTGCTTTTCACTTGCTGGCCCAAAATGTTCAAAGGCCCCAAATAGTTTTGCAAGCTCTGTAACAGTATCAGTGTTTGAGTACAAAACCTAAAATGATCTAGAAGATCTAAACCTAGATAACTGAATGTCTGTCTCACAGAGAGACAAAAATGAAAAAAAAAAAAAAAAAGAAAAGAAAGAAAAGGCAAACATAAAGAACTGCTACACTGTTCATATTACATTTACCTCCTTAGTTACCAGACCCATCACATGCTTCTAGCAGATCACTGTCTGCTAAGTACTATCACAAGTGTTCTGCAAAAATGTACATTGTAGAAGAACAGACAGACAAAATCTGTTTGAACAGTTCAATGGTAGTTGCTCATAATTTACAGGAACTGCTCTGACAGTTCTTTACTTTTCTCCTCTTAGATTTTTAAATCTTTTTAAAACATGAATGTAAAATTAACAGACAAAGCTGTTGGCAGTATGCATGTATATTTCATGTTGAATATGAGTGAAATGAAAAATAGAAGTCATGGAGCAAAGTGTACCCTCAGCAAATATGCAGATGACACAAAACTGAGAGAGAGACTGAAACACCAAATTGTTGTGTGGCCACCCAGAGGAACCTTGAAACAACCTCATGCAATTCAACAAAGGATTGAAAAGTCCTACACTGTCCCATGTTCCTGAGAAGGAATAACCCCATGCACCAGTACATGGTGGGAGCTGCCCAGCAAGAAAGCAGCTTGTCAGAAAAGTCCCGAGGTGTCTTAGTGGACACAAAGTGGAGCATAAGCCAACAGTGTGCCCTTGCCACAAAGAAGTCTAGTTGTATCCTGGGATGCACTGGGACTGTTGTCAGCAAGTCGAAGGAGGTGATTCTTCTGCTCTGCTCAGCACTGGTAAGGCCACACCTAGAGTACAGTGTTCAGTTCTGGGCTTCCCAGTACAAGAGGGACATGGATCTTCTGGAAAGTGTCCAGCAAACTGACACAAAAATGAAGAGACTAGAGCAGCTGTTCTATGAAGAAAGGCTGAGACAGCTGGGATCTTCAGTGTAGAGAAGGAAAGGTTCACTGAGAATCTCATCAATGTATATAAATACCTGAAGCGAGGTGTTGTGGTTTAGCCCGGCTGGCAGCCAAACACTACACAGCCATTCGCTCACCCTCCCCCCTCCCTCTCTGGGATGGGGGAGAGAAATGGGAAAGTGAAGCCTGTGAGTTGAGATAAAGACAGTTTATTAAGACAGGGAAAAGAATAACAATAATAATAATAATAATAATAATAATAGTAATAATAGTATTAATAATAATAATGTGTACGAAATAAGTGATGCACAATGCAATTGCTCACCACCCGTTGACCGATGCCCAGCCTATCCCCAAGCAGCCGGCCCGCCCAACCCCGGCTAGCCACCCCTATATATTGTTCAGCATGACGTCAGATGGTATGGAATACCCCTTTGGCCAGTTTGGGTCAACTGTCCTGGGTCTGTCCCCTCCCAGCTCCTGCTGCATCCCTAGCCTGCTCGCTAGCAGGACAGAGCGAGAAGCTGAAAAGTCCTTGGCTTGGTGTAAGCACTGCTCTGCAACAATTAAAACATCAGCATGTTATCAGCGCTCTTCTCATCCTAATCCAAAACATAGCACCCTGCCAGCTACTAGGAGGAAAATTAACTCTGTCCTAGCTGAAACCAGGACAGATATCCACCCCTTATTCCATACCATTTATGTCATGCTCAGGTTACACTCTTTCCAATACCTTCTAATTAATCACCATTTTCATCTATGATATGTAGCAACCATGGTAGTGATGACATACAGTGTTATATGATAATTAACATACTATAATTCAACTCATGGGCTATTCTCACCCAGTATTAGGTCCCCTTGAGGTACACACCGGATCTCCCCATTCTTTTGCATTACCCACCAAGTGCATCCAGGTCCCTGAGCAAAAGCAATCCCACGAATGGGTTTGCCTTTTCCTGAAGCGGGAGTAGCCCAGACTGTCTTACCCAGCATGTTTCTTATGTGCACTACAGGAACTTTATCCCCTTCTACAGTGCGTAACAGGTTTGATTGGGCAGGTCCAGCTCGGTTAGCAGATCCTCTAGTACTGACTAACCAGGTGGCCTTTGCCAAATGTGTGTCCCAATTTTTGAATGTCCCAGCACCCATTGCTTTCAGTGTAGTCTTTAACAGTCCATTGTATTGTTCAACTTTCCCGGAGGCTGGTGCATGATAAGGGATGTGATACACCCACTCAATACCATGTTCTTTGGCCCAAGTGTCTATAAGGTTGTTTCGGAAATGAGTCCCATTGTCTGACTCAATTCTTTCTGGGGTGCCATGTCACCATAGGACTTGCTTTTCAAGGCCCAGGATAGTGTTCTGGGCGGTGGCATGGGGCACAGGATATGTTTCCAGCCATCCGGTGGTTGCTTCCACCATTGTAAGTACGTGGCGCTTGCCGTTGCGGGTTTGGGGGAGTGTGATGTAATCAATCTGCCAGGCCTCTCCATATTTCTATTTCAGCCATCGTCCTCCATACCAAAGAGGCTTTGACCGTTTGGCTTGCTTAATTGCAGCACGTTTCACAATCATGAATAACCTGTGCTATAGTGTCCATGGTCAGGTCCACCCCTTGATCACGAGCCCATCTGTATGTTGCATCTCTGCCTTGATGGCCTGAGGTGTCATGGGCCCATCGGGCTATAAATAATTCACCTTTATGTTGCCAGTCCAGGTCCACCTGAGCCACTTCAATCTTAGCAGCATGATCCACCTGCTGGTTGTTTTGATGTTCTTCAGTAGCCCGATTCTTGGGCACATGAGCATCTACATGGCGTACCTTTACAACCAGGTTCTCTACCCGGGCAGCAATATCTTGCCACAATGCAGCAGCCCAGATGGGTTTGCCCCGGCGTTCCCAGTTGTTCTGCTTCCATTGCTGTAGCCACCCCCACAGGACATTTGCTACCATCCATGAATCAGTATAGAGATAGAGAACTGGCCACTTTTCTCGTTCAGCAATATCTAAGGCCAGCTGAATGGCTTTCACTTCTGCAAACTGACTCGATTCACCTTCTCCCTCAGCAGCTTCTGCAACTCGTCGTGTAGGACTCCATACAGCAGCTTTCCATCTCCGATGCTTTCCCACAATACGACAGGACCCATCAGTGAACAGGGCATATTTCTTCTCATTTTCTGGTAGCTTGTTGTACAGTGGGGCTTCTTCAGCACGGACCACCTCCTCCTCTGACGATATCCCAAAGTACTTGCCTTCTGGCCAGTCCATAATCACTTCCAAGATTCCTGAGCGACTAGGGGTTTCCTATTCGAGCCCGCTGAGTAATCAGTGCAACCCACTTGCTCCATGTAGCATCAGTTGCATGATGTGTAGAGGGGACCCTTTCTTTGAACATCCAATCCAGTACCGGCAGTCGGGGTGCCAGGAGGAGCTGCGCTTCAGTACCGACCACTTCCGAAGCAGATCGAACTCCCTCATATGCTGCCAATATCTCCTTTTTGGTTGGAGTATAGCGGGCCTCAGATCCTCTGTATCCCCGACTCCAAAACCCCAGGGGTCGACCTCGAGTTTCCCCAGGTTCTTTCTGCCAGAGGCTCCAGGTGGGACCATTCTCCCCGGCTGCGGTGTAGAGCACATTCTTTACATCTGGTCCTGTTCGGACTGGCCCAAGGGCTACTGCATGAACTATTTTCTGTTTAATTTATTCAAAGGCTTGTCGTTGCTCAGGGCCCCATTCAAAAGCATTCTTCTTACGAGTTACTTGGTAGAGTGGGTTTACAATCAGACTGTAATTTGGAATATGCATTCTCCAAAACCCCACGACACCTAGGAAAGTTTGTGTTTCCTTCTTGCTAGTTGGTGGAGACATAGCTGTTATTTTGTTGATCACATCCATTGGGATTTGACGACGTCCATCTTGCCATTTTATTCCTAAAAACTGGATCTCTCGTGCAGGTCCTTTAACTTTATTTTGTTTTATGGCAAAACCGGCCTTCAGAAGGATTTGGACTATTTTCTTCCCTTTCTCGAAAACTTCCTCTGCAGTGTCACCCCACACAATGATGTCATCGATGTACTGCAGGTGTTCAGGAGCCTCCGCCTGCTCCAGCGCAGACTGAATCAGACCATGGCAAATGGTAGGGCTATGTTTCCACCCCTGGGGCAGCCGATTCCAAGTATATTGGACTCCCCTCCAAGTGAAAGGAAACCGTGGCCTGCACTCTGCTGCTAGAGGGATGGAGAAAAATGCATTAGCAATATCAATTGTGGCATACCACTTGGCTGCCTTTGATTCCAGTTCGTACTGGAGTTCTAGCATGTCCGGCACTGCAGCACTCAGTGGTGGCGTGACTTCGTTCAGGCCACGATAGTCCACTGTTAGTCTCCACTCACCATTAGACTTTCGCACTGGCCATATGGGACTATTAAAAGGTGAATGGGTCTTGCTGATCACTCCTTGGCTCTCCAGTTGACGAATTAGCTCGTGGATGGGAATCAGGGAGTCTCGGTTGGTGCGATATTGCTGCCGGTGCACAGTTGTGGTAGCGATTGGCACTTGCTGTTCTTCAACCCTCAGCAAGCCCACAACAGAAGGGTCCTCTGAGAGACCGGGCAAGGTAGACAACTGTTTAATGTCCTCTGTCTCTAAGGCAGCTATGCCAAAAGCCCAGCGGAACCCTTTTGGGTCCTTGAAATATCCTCTTCTAAGATAGTCTATGCCAAGGATGCACGGAGCATCCAGGCCAGTCACAATACGGTGCTTTTGCCACTCCTTTCCGGTTAGACTCACTTCAGCTTCCAATACAGTTAACTGCTGGGATCCCCCTGTCACTCCAGAAATACAGATGGGCTCTGGCCCTTTACAGCTTGATGGCATTAGAGTACATTGTGCACCGGTGTCTACTAGAGCCTTATACTTCTGTGCGTCAGACATGCCAGGCCATCGAATCCACACAGTCCAATAAACTCGGTTGTCCCTTTCCTCCCCCTGGCTGGAGGCAGGGCCCCTCTAGTCCTGGTCAGAATCTTCATTTCTGTGTTTAAAAGACTGCCTGCTAGAAGTTGGAGCAGCAAACTTTTCAGAGAACCCCTTTCTCCCGATTGTTTTCTTTTGCAACTCACGTACCCGTGCCTCTAGGGTCTCAGTAGATTTTCCATCCCATTTTCTCATGTCCTCTCCATGGTCACGTAGGTAAAACCACAGGGTGGTGCGGGGTGTGTACCCACCATATTGTCTTCTTTGCACGGATGAACGTTTACCCCTAATAGCCGAGACACTGGTTTGTACAGGTGGGGAAGAAAATACACTCTCTTTAGGTTGCTGGACCTCTTCAAAAAGTTTCTCCAAAGTATTCTCTTTTAGTTGGTGGCCACTGGTTTGTTCAGGTGGGGGGGAAGATAAATCCTCTTTAAGTTGGTGGAACTCTTCAGAGAGTTTCTCCACAGCTGAGACGCAGGCCTGTAGGGAAGAGGAGAGATTTCCTTCGTACTCCCGGAGTTGTTTAGCCATGTCACCCACTGTGGGATCTTCACCGTTTTTCCAGGTTATTATTGCCAATGTGCTGGCCCATGTTGTCGGTGCATTCCGTACAAACTTCCGCCATATGGGTCGAGTACACTGGACTTCATCTGGATCTGTGGATGTTTGTGCATCGTCTAAGTCCTTATAAATTACTTCCCGTACGGCTAATTCCCTCAGGTACTGAATTCCCTTCTCCATGGTGGTCCACTTGACTGGTAGACATACAAGTTCTTCCTTGTAGGGATACCTTCCCTTCACAGCTAACAGGAGACGCCTCCGGAGGCTGTGAGATCGTGCTCCATCTCCAATTGCTTTGTCAATGCTTGCATCTCTAGCAAGGGATCCCAACCGCTTGGCTTCCCTGCCCTCTAATTCCACACCATTGGCTCCAGTGTCCCAGCAGCGGAGCAGCCAGGTGACAAGCTGCTCACCTATACAGCGACCAAAATCTTTTCGCACATCTCTTAGCTCACGCTGGTATAGGGTTCGGGTAGTTACTGTTGATTTTTCAACATCCTCATCCTCATCTTCATCCTCCTGCACACTTGATGGCCCAGCCTCGTCTTCTCCAGACCCAGACTTAGCAGAAGACTTTCTGCGTTCTAAACGACCTGAGTCTCTATACAATTTTTTCACCTTTTCTACAGGGGCAACTTGCACTGCTACAGCTCGCCTCTCCGACCCAGCCACAGGGTCTGCCACAGGGGTTGGAATACCCTCTGCAGGGGCAACTTGTACTGCTACAGTTTGTTTCTCCGACCCAGCCACAGGGTCTGCCACAGGGGTTGGAATACCCTCTGCAGGGGCAACTTGCACTGCTACAGTTCGTGTCTTTGACCCAGCCACAGGGTCTGCCACAGGGGTTGGAGTACCCTCTGCAGGGGCAACTTGCACTGCTACAGTTCGTTTCTCCGACCCAGCCACAGGAGTGGGAACGGCTGCGGGAGCTGGAGCCTGGACGGCTGCGGGAGCTGGAGCCGGAATGGCTGCGGGAGCTGGAGCCGGGACAGCTGCGGGAGCTGGAGCTGGAACGGCTGCGGGAGCTGAAGCCGGGACGGCTGCGGGAGCTGGAATGGCTGCGGGAGCTGGAGCCGGGACGGCTGCGGGAGCTGGAGCCGGGACAGCTGCGGGAGCTGGAGCTGGAACGGCTGCGGGAGCTGAAGCCGGGACGGCTGCGGGAGCTGGAACGGCTGCGGGAGCTGGAACGGCTGCGGGAGCTGGAGCCGGAACGGCTGCGGGAGCTGGAACGGCTGCGGGAGCTGGAGCCGGGACGGCTGCGGGAGCTGGAACGGCTGCGGGACCTGGAGCCGGGACAGCTGCGGGAGCTGGAGCTGGAACGGCTGCGGGAGCTGGAGCCGGAACGGCTGCGGGAGCTGGAGTGGCTGCAGGAGCCGGGACTGGAACGGCCGCAGGGTCTGTCACTAGGTTGATAGTAGCATCAATTGTAGCTCGATAGGCACAACCCCAGCACGCCACAGTGATTTGTGTCACTTTGGAACTGCCAGAGTCATGACACCTTTTTTTCAAGCATTCTACCAGTTTTTTAGGATTTTGCAGTTGTTCAGGGGTGAATGTCCAAAACACTGGAGGTGCCCACTGCCCTAGAAACCTGCCCATATCCTCCCACACTCCCTGCCACTCGCAACTATCCCGCCTCAAGACAGATCTCCGGATGAGATTCCTAAGTAGTTGTTTAACCTTAAACAAAACCTGAAGCGCATTCAGGAGACATAACAACAAGAACATGCTGGTCTGAGTATCCCAAGGATATTCAACATCTTGGAGAGCTACCGTAACTAGCTCGGGGGATAAGAGGGTGGTGAAGGAGGAAGGGAGAGTGAACAGGTAGGAAAAAATATCTTCCCCTGTTCCCTCCACAGATTGACTCCCTGATGAAAAAAGGCAATAGGTGTAATTGCTAATAGTTTCTGAGATATGGTTTCCGAAGTATAGAGTCGACGACAGTGCTGAGTACAAATACCAGGTTAGAGTCATGACCAGAAATCTCATCATTTCATAAGCCATCGTTACACCACACAGTACCATAACAATCTTAAACCAGGGCCCGGAAAGGATAAACAGCATGACAGGGAGCACATACAGAAAGTAACTTGCTATAAAACTCAATTTGGGAAACAGGCACAACAGACTTGAGATTAAGGCAATCAACATTGTGACTAGCAACTATTAAGCAGGTCGAATACTTATACCAATTTTAGTTTAACACACTCTGGTCAAATCTGTCGATATCTCAACCCTTCGAGCCCCACGTTGGGCGCCAAATGGACTGTTGTGGTTTAGCCCGGCTGGCAGCCAAACACCACACAGCCGTTCGCTCACCCTCCCCCCTCCCTCTCCGGGATGGGGGAGAGAAACGGGAAAGTGAAGCCTGTGAGTTGAGATAAAGACAGTTTATTAAGACAGGGAAAAGAATAACAACAATAATAATAATAATAATAGTATTAATAGTAATAATGTGTACGAAGTAAGTGATGCACAATGAAATTGCTCACCACCCGTTGACCGATGCCCAGCCTATCCCCGAGCAGCCGGCCCGCCCCCTCCACCCCGGCTAGCCACCCCTATATATTGTTCAGCATGACGTCAGATGGTATGGAATACCCCTTTGGCCAGTTTGGGTCAGCTGTCCTGGGTCTGTCCCCTCCCAGCTCCTGCTGCATCCCTAGCCTGCTCGCTAGCAGGACAGAGAGAGGCTGAAAAGTCCTTGGCTTGGTGTAAGCACTGCTCTACAACAATTAAAACATCAGCATGTTATCAGCGCTCTTCTCATTCTAATCCAAAACATAGCACCCTGCCAGCTACTAGGAGGAAAATTAACTCTGTCCTAACTGAAACCAGGACAAATGCTCAGTCATTTAGCATCCAGACAGTATCTCCATATTCTTCTAAATTAACACCTTTTCTTTGCATTTAAGTTTCAGACAAATATTATTCATCACTGTATTATGGGAACAGAAACATATGTAAATGTGCTGTTTGAATGAGGAGACTGTTGAAATACTTCTGTCCTAATGATGCTGACTTTTAAAGAATGGTCAGGCTGGAGGAGACAACTTTTCAACTGATAATCATACTCTCTATTAATAAGTCTACATAAATGGTAATTTTAAGGAGCTTTAAAAAACTGGGGGGATTAGGTTTTGTGTCAGGGGAAAATGGATGGAGAAATCCATACAGATGACATTTTGCACGATCTGTTTGTTTGAACATTTGGATGTAGTAAATTTACCCATCAAATGAAGAATAAATCGAGAATTACACCTCTAATTCTAAAATGTGGATATAAAGATTTTAGGATTTTTTTTTTTTTTTTTTTTTTTTTTTTTACAAGAAGTATTCATGGATTACAAAAAGAAATGGCTGCATGTATCTTCAGTATAATTTTACAAAGGAGGAAATGAGACCAACATAAGCGGTTTCCTTCATTTTACTTTTAATTTGCAGTCTTATATTACGCTGAATTTATATATATATATATGTATGTATATATATACATATATATTTTTTTTCCAGTGGAGATTCAAATCCTCAGTACATATACTATGGATTGAGGTATTTATGCAGTCTATGCTCAACTATATTATATATAGTTGCTCAGATAAGCTACCTAGAGTAGAGCACAGCTTTGAGAGTAGGACAAGTTCAAAACCTTTCAATATAAGGAAAATTTTGATTCAAGCCAATTTCAGAATCTGTTTTCATCTCATCTTTTATCTCTAAAGAGCCCATATTTTATTACCACACATATTTATCAGTTTAGCTTCCTGAAACAAGTCACTGCAATGTGGCCTCACTTACAGTTATGGAATTTTAAGCATAAATAATAAAACATTAGATATGTAAAATATTATGAAAGGTTCTTTTTTTTTTTTTTTTTTTTTTTTTTTTTAAACCTTCATGCACCAGGAATTTTCAAACAAGTTGAATAATATTGGGGTAGAATAGGACCATACTGAAGTCTCAACAGCCTTTCTGCTGTTTAAGTGCTGTTGCTTGACCAATTTGTTATGTATTAGAATGGAGGAATGGCTGAAAACTAAAGAAAATGTCTTGACATTTAAGTACTTTGACATTTTCCACCATTAATAGGGCTATAAAATAATCATCCTTGATGCTATTTAACAAGGAAGTAATATTTATTAATTACAAATGTTGTTTAATCTGCTTTAGAAAGTAAAGGTTTTGCATTATTTTATTCTTTATGTAATTAATTTTAAATCTGCAGAGAAGCAAAATCTTTCAGAAATGAAATTAAATTTAAACAAGTTTTTTTAACCCTTACAGGTTTGTAGACCCTTGGGAATACTGTGACATCAAAGAATGAAAAATGCTTTCCACATTTAGCATTCTGCATTTGTTGCTCTGAATTCTATCAAATTCTATGTCCAAATCATGTTAAGATGAAAATGTTCAGTCCAATAATATATAGGGAGGAAAAAAAAAAGTTAACAAATGATAAATTAAATATGTCTGGAAAGAGAATCCCTGCTGGGCAAGGATATGAGTACTTCTCTAGCAAGAATTTTTGTTAAAAGATTCATGGATTGGATACATATTAAAAGTACTTTTTTTCACTGTAAAAATAGCATAATTAATATAATTTGATAACGAATACCTAAAATGTTAAAAATATTGTGTTTGTGTAATTCAAATATGGTGTAAAGACTGAAAGCCAGGAATTCCAAATGAAGTACATCATTTTTTTTCCAAAGAGAATATATATGATTAACAATAAATATTTATAGCAACTTGGAATGCAATGTGATTCAATTAAAAGTGTTGCTAATGTCCTGTGGTATACAGGACTGGCTAAAAATTAAACCACAGGTCTGAGATTGCTGTCCAGCTTCAAGTCCTCAGGTTCAGAGGGAAGTCTGGCTGGTCACCAAAGAGAAGTGGTTAGTGTCTGCCCCTCTGCTTCCCTCATGAGGAAGCTGTAGGCTGCCATGAGGTCTCCCCTCCGTCTCCTTTCCTCTAGGATGAACAAACCAAGTGACCTCAGCCACTCCTCATATGTCTTACCCTCTAGACCCTTCACCATCTTTGCTGCTCTCCTTTGTATGCTCTCTAATAGTTGTATGTCCTTCATATATTATGGCACCCAAAACTGCATGCAGCACTCGAGGTGAGGCCACACCAATGCAGAGCAGAGTGGAGCAATCTCTTCTCTTGACTGGCTAGCAATGCCGTGCTTGATGCACCCCAGGATTTGGTTGGCCCTTCTGGCTGCCGGGGTGCCCTTTTAACTCATATTCAACTTGCCATTGACCAGATCCCTTTCTGTGGGGCTTCTCTCCAGCATCTTGTCCCCCAGTCTGTACATATAGCCAGGGCTGCCCCCTCCCAGGTGCGGAATCCAGCACTTGTTAAACTTCATATAGTTGGTGATTGCCCAGCTCTCTAATTTGTCAAGATCTCTCTGCAAGGCCTTTCTACCCTCCACACAGTCAACAGCTCCTCCCAATTTAGTGTCATCCACAATCCATAGACTTACTTAATACACCTTCAAGTCTTGTATCAAAGTCATTTATGAAAACGTTAAAGAGAACTGGGCCTAAAATGGAGCTCTGAAGAATCCCACTAGAAACTGGCTGCCAGCCTGAAGTAACCCCATTTACTATAACCCTTTAAGCCTGATCCATCAGCCAAATTGTTCACCCATCGTATTATGTTTTCATCTAGATGTATGCTGGATATTTTTGTTCAGAAGGATACTGTAAGAAACAGTATTGAAAGCTTTCATGAAGTCCAAAAAGATTATAACATCTGGCTTCCCTTGGTCAACTAGGTGGGTGACCTTGTCACGAAAGGACAATAAGTTCATTAAGCAGAACCTTCACCTCATGAACTCATGTTGGCTATGATCAATGACCACATTGTCCTTCAAGTGTTTTTCAATAACTCCCAGAATAATTTTCTCTTTAATTTTACCAGGCACTGAAGTGAGACTGACAGGCCTGTGATTACCAGGGTCTCCTTTCTTGCCCTTCTTGAAAATTGGAACAATGTTTGGCAGCTTCCAGTCAACTGGGACCTCTCCAGATTCCCAAGACCATTGAAAAATAATTGAGAGAGGTCTTGTGATGACATCAGCCAGTTCTCTGAGTACCCTGGGATGAATTACATTGGGCCTCATAGACCTATATGTGTCCAGCTGGAGCAACAAATCTTGCACAACTTCAGGGTTGGTTGGGAGTTTGTCATTACCACAGTCATGGTCCTCCAACACAGGGCACCTGGAGTCCCAGACCACGTCATCAGTGTTGAAGACAGAGTTTAATGAAGAAGGCATTAAACTTCTCTGCTTTGTCTATGTCTCTGTTTGTGAGGTGACCATCCTCACCAAGTAACGGACCAATGTGTTCTCTGTTCCTCTTTGTTTCTGCTGTTAACATATAAAAAAACCCACCCACCCAACCAACCAACCAACCAAAAAAAAAAAATTCCTCCACAGTTCTGGCCAGCTTCAACTCTAATTGTGCTTTGGCTGCACAATTCTTCTCACTATCAGACTCAAACAATCAGACTCCTAGTAGTACTCCCATGTTGCCTGACTTCTCTTCCAGTGGCCATACACTTTCATTTTCTTTAGAAGATCCCTGTCCAGCCAAGCTGGCCTTCTGCCCTGCCTGCTTGACTTCCAATATTTTTTTAATTGCCTCTTCATGTGCTTTTCAGAGGTGGAACTTAAAAATTGACCAGCACTGATGGACCCTGATGCTATCAAAAGCAGTTTGCCAGGGGATCTAACTAGTTCCCTGAGCAGTCTCAAGTCTGCTCCCCCCAAATCCAGGGTTGAAGATTTGGTGGCAGTTTTCCTCCTAACACCAATGATTCTGAAATGAATTACTTCATGGTCACTATGGCCAAGACAGTCACCATTTGCCACTTCACTCACGAGACCCTCTCTGTTCACAAGCAACAGATCTAGGAGGGCATCTCTCCTTGTCAGCTCCCTTAGTACCAAGAAGTTATCATCAAGGTGTTTCAGGAATTTCCTGGACCTGTTTGAATCAGCTGTATGGTACTTCCAGCTCATGTCTAGTAAGTTGAAGTCACCCATAAAAACACAGGCAGCTGATCTAGTTCAGGATCTAGCCTCTTAGTTCCTTAAAGAACAATTGAGTGGTGTTGTCATTCTGGCTGAGTGGTCTATAGTAGACTCCCACAACAAAATCCACTTTATTTGCTTATCCCTTAATCCTTACCTGGAGGTTCTCAACCATGTCATTGCCAACTGCAAGATGTGTACAGTCTGGACCCTCCATTACATACAGCACCACACACCTGCTTTGCCTGCCCCGCCCATCCTTTCTGAAGAGCCTATAATAGTCCATAATAACACACCAGTCACAGGACTCTTCCCATCAGATTTCATTTACGTCAACGACGTCATAGCTCTGGTACTTATTCCTCATGCTGCACACATTGGTGTAGAAACATTTCAAATGTGCTTCATTGTACCCAGTGCTTTGTGGAGCAGACTGAAGGATCTCACTAGCACGCAGTCCCTCAGATTTTGGTGTGCCATCCCATTACCAGCAGGTCTGATTTTATTCCTTTTGCTCTTCAAATCTTGCTTAACCCCCCATAGATCAGTTCTAACTCCTGCACAAAAATCCTTTTCCCCCTCTGAGAAAGGTGCAACCCACCCCATGACAGCAGGCTTGGTGTTGTGTACACCATCCCATGAACAAAAAACAAAATTCTGCTGGTGACACCAGCCTCACAGCCATGTATTAATCAGCTGGGTCTGCCTGTTCCTTTCAGTACTGTTATTCCTGCTATTGGAAGTATAGGGAAAAGCACTACCTGTGGACCTTACCCTTTAATCAATTGCTCCAAAGCTCTGAAGTCCCTCTTGATTGCCCTTGGACTTCTCTTTGTAACTTCATCACTGCCAATGTAAAAAAAAAAAAATAAAATAAAATAAAAAAAAAAATAAAAACTGAATAATAATCAGAGGGCTGTACTGTGCTAATGACTTTTCTAGTGATGCCTCTTACCCAGGCCCCAGGGAGGCAGCAGACTTCCTTGGGTCTGGACAGCATATCAGGCTCCCTGTTCCCTTCAGAAGAGAGTAATCTATAACAATAAACCTTTTTTTTTTTCTTTTTTTTTTTTTTTTCTTCATGGAGGTTGTTGTGATACAGGGGATAGGCTGACTTGTCCTAGGCAACCGCTCCAACCTGGATGGACATTCATCCACATCATTGTTTGCCCATCAAATTCCAGAGCCTCATATATGTTGTGTAATGGTACCTTGAAAGGTGAGATAGGCAGGGAGGGGGTTCACTTGCCACCCTGAAGAGAAGCCTGCTTCTATCCCCCTTGTCTCTTAGGTCCCCTCCTACTGCCTGGTGGCAAGAGGGTAGGGGATCTTTTGTTTCTTGTGTTGTGGCTGACCAATGAGTCTGTATCAGGGATGTTAGAGTATGTTTCCACCAGTGGATCTCCTTCTCCAACTCTCCAATGATCCTCAGCTTGCCCCACCTCCTCCCAAAGTTCTGTCACAATGCTGAGCAGTTCTACCTGACACATCAGTTCTACCTGTGCTTATGTCCCACAGGTCTACTCACTGCTGCCATCAGAGTGACAGAAATCTGGGGCACACCCTGCCGCCTGAGACCTGGATGGCCATATGTTCCCTTGGGAGCTCTGTCTGAGTAGCTGTGTCATTTTCTGTAGTTGGAGAGGCCATAATGGGCACAGAGGACATGTCTTTCTACTAGGTGGATAACATGACTGTGAGCAGTTTACAACCGCTGTTGGAAGTGGCAGTTACAGCGCTCTCCCTGAGCACCCTCCCACACAAACTGCCAGGAAAATATGGGGAATGTCCAAGGAGTAGAGAAAGGGACCCCTTTAGTAAAAGCGTTAGAAAATAGGAAAAAAATAAATGATGGGACTGCTGGACTGTTGAAGAAGTGGGCTATGACCCTATGTAAAGAAAAGTTGCCTTTCTACACTCAGGATGGAGACACACAACTTCGATAGCCATTGATTGGGACCTTTGATCATCAGAAATTAACCTTCCTTCAGTATCACCTGGTAGATCAGCATCCTTATCAAATGGACTTTTGGTATGTATGGGAGGACCTCCCACCCAGAGGGAGGTCAAAAATCCTGTGATAAGGTAAAAGAGGAAAGGACAGTAGGATTGGGATCAACTATAACCACTCCAGTGGCTCCACATTACTCATCCACAGAGCTAGTAGGGATGTGTTCTGTGGTACTCGATGTTATCCCAAACCCTGCAGCAATGGGGAGTGGATATGGGGGTGGGGGGGCAATGGATTCCTCCTGGGATACAGTGGGCTGGTCAACCATGCAATCCTGATGATATAGCACTCTGGGGAAGTAAAAAGCCTAGATTACAAGAGGATGCTGAAAGATGTGCCCATCTGTTCTCTAATGTTTACACTGGTTATAATCCAAATTGGCAGGGCACCCAAATTCTCCTGAGAGAACTGTTTAGGTCTAATAAGAATGATAAAATTATTGCTAAAGAGGTGGAATTTGTGCAACAAGTAAACTTCCTTCCCAAACTGATCCTTCAGGGGCTTCCCACAGGCAGCAGCTCTTCAAGAACTGCTCCAATATGGCTCCGTACCATGGGGTCCATCCGTCAGGAGCAAACTGCTCCAGCACGTGCCCCCCACGGGTGGCAGCTCCCCCCAGATCCCCTGCTCCTGCGTGGGCTCCTCTCCATGGGATGCAGCTCTGGCCCGGGGCCTGCCCCTGCGGGGGCTCTCCATGGGCCACAGCCTCCTCCAGGCCACATCCAACTGCTCCACCAGGGTCTCCTCCACAGGCTGCAGCATGGAGATCTGTTCCGCCGTGGGACCCATGGGCTGCAAGGGGACAGCCTGCTCCACCAGGGACCTCTCCACATGCCACAGGGGAACTTTTGCCCTGGCTCCTGGAGCACCTCCTGCCCTCCTTCTGCACTGACCTTGGTGTCTGCAGGGCTGTTTCTCACTCCTCTCTCTCTCCCAGCTGCTGTTGCGCAGCAGTTATTTTTTCCCCTTTCTTAAATATGCTCTCACAGAGGTGCAAACAACGTCGCTTATTGGCTTGACTCTGGCCAGCAGTGGGTCCCTTTGGGAGCTGGCTGAAACTGTCCGTTACCTAACATGGGGCAGCTTCTGGATTCTTCTCACAGAGGCCACCCTTATACCCCTATGCAACCGAAACCTTGCCATGGAAACCCAATACAGGGCTGCATTATGCTTTCTAGATTGAAGAAGATTAAAAGTATCTATGAAGAAAAGCCATATTCAATATAGCTGCATTATTAAGTACTGTTTTGCTTTAAAAAAATAAAAAATTGTCCTGGTTTCAGTTAGGACAGAGTTAATTTTCCTCCTAGTAGCTGGCAGGGTGCTATGTTTTGGGTTAGAATGAGAAGAGCGCTGATAACATGCTGATGTTTTAATTGTTGTAGAGCAGTGCTTACACCAAGCCAAGGACTTTTCAGCCTCTCTCTGTCCTGCTAGTGAGCAGGCTAGGGATGCAGCAGGAGCTGGGAGGGGACAGACCCAGGACAGCTGACCCAAACTGGCCAAAGGGGTATTCCATACCATCTGACGTCATGCTGAACAATATATAGGGGTGGCTAGCCGGGGTGGAGGGGGGGGCCGGCTGCTCGGGGATAGGCTGGGCATCGGTCAACGGGTGGTGAGCAATTGCATTGTGCATCACTTATTTCGTACACATTATTACTATTAATACTATTATTATTATTATTATTATTGTTGTTATTCTTTTCCCTGTCTTAATAAACTGTCTTTATCTCTACTCACAGACTTCACTTTCCCGTTTCTCTCCCGCATCCCGGAGAGGGAGGGGGGAGGGTGAGCGAACGGCTGTGTGGTGTTTGACTGCCAGCCGGGCTAAACCACAACAAAAATAAAATAAAATAAAACACACAACCACACACACGCACACACCATTGTAGAATTTTGGTCTCTGCTATAATGCAGTGAAGTCCTAATTATCAATGGAACACCAATATGTTGCTGTCTTCCCACTGGAGCTGGCTGAAACTGGCCCTTATCTAACATGGGGCAGCTTATGGATTCTTCTCACAGAGGCCACCCCTTCAGCCCCCTGCTACCAAAACCTTGCCACGAAATCCCAGTACAGCCAGTTGGAGTTGTCTGGTCCAAAGCAATCAAGGATTGAATTCATAAGTTATATGTGAACAATTGGGGTCTCATATAACCTTTCTTTGGTCCCTATCTAACTAGCATACTATGTGAAAATACAAAAAGTTGTAGTACTCGGTTTATAGTTTTACTCATTTTTGAAAACTGAACTTCTGTTTCTTCTGTATTTTGCTCTGTGTTTTTTAACCTGTTAATAATCCTGATAGGATATTCCTTTCTATTCTGCTGGAGACTCCTATCTGGGACCATGTTGAAAGTGTTTCAGAATCCAGGTATACTATATAGACTGAATATTTATCCATAGGCTTATTGACGTAATACATTTCTGATTCCCAACTTTCTCCCACTGGAACTGTTTTAAGTCTTTTCAAAGTAACAGTAGTAATTAAGGGAAATTTAAAATAAAAATAATAATAATAATAAAAAGACAGTGAGAAATCTGTCAAAATGCCACCTTAAATAGTAATATGTTGGAAAAATCTGTGAGCTGTTACAAATTAATTTTTTTTTTTTTTTTTATAAATGAGCATAAAACATATTGATGATTTACAAAATATTTTTTTCCTAAACCACTTACATATTTGAATTTCTAAGAACATATCAATGATTTTATTTAGTTAGAATAAATAAGCAATTATATTTTTTTCTGTCTTCAGAGAACATTGCCTGAGATCACTGGTGAATAATATTACTAACATCAATTGATTTTGTACTTTTTTGCTTACAGATCTACAGATGGAAATTGTAAAATAGAATTTTACAATTCTATGGTATTACTAATATATGGTAATATTTCAAAATACCAGTTATTGTGTTTTTAACAAAAGAGATAAAACAAATATGGCTAATGAAGTGTCACTTCTGAGTCAGAATCCAGAGTAATTCTTTTCAACAGGTTTAGATTAATTGTACTTTTTCTGTGATAATTTGAAAGGAGTTTTGTTTTCAAGAAAGGTGGTGATTAAGTTTTTTATATTATTTTAAGAATATATACTGTCTGCTGCATCTCTGAATTTTCCACTCATTGTAAAGTTCTCTTGTGTAAAAAGAAGATAGTAAGAGTTGTCTTTTTATAATATAATAATGCTATCTTCTCTTCTCACAGAGGTCACACCTGCAGTTAACTTTCCCTGTAGTGGCCCACATAGTGCTCTGCACTTGTAGCTAGAACAGCCCTGATATCACACCAATGTTTTGTCTGTTGCTGAGCAGTGCTGGCACAGCATTAAGACTCCCTCCAGCCCACCCCAGAGCCAAGTAGGCTCCAAGACCTGGAGAGGGAACATCACCAGGGCAGCTGACCTAAACCAACCAAATGGATATTCCGTACCATATGATGTCGCACTCAGCAATAAAAGGTGGGAAAGGGGAAGGTAGAGGGGGAGCACTCATTATGAAGACATCTGTCCCTCCCAGACAACGACTACCTGTATTGATTCCCTGATTCCCTGGACTTAGCCAAATATTTCTCGTTGATGGGAAGTAGAGATTTTTTTTTTCCTTCCCTCCTGTACTTCTGCATGGTCTTTCCTGTTTTTTGTTTGTTTGTTTGTTTGATTGATTTTCCTCCCTGCTCTTTCTTTTCTCTTTAATTACCCTTATCTCAACCTTTCTTTCTTTCCAGCGTACTCTCTTATCCGTCCTCTCTTCTTTGGAGGAGGGGGAGTGAGAGAGTGGTTGTGTTGGAGTTGAGGTGCCCAGCAGGGTAAAGCCACCACATACCTAGTGAGAGCGGGGTCCCTCCCACGGGATAATCCTTCCCAAACTGATCCTACATGGGCTTGATGTAGATTGTAGTTCTTAAAGAACTGCTCCAATATTGGTCTGTAGCATGGGGTACAGTCCTTTAGGAACTAACTCCTCAGAAGGGGTCCCTCACAGGTGGCAACTCGTGACAGATCACCTGCTCTACCACTGTGGACTTCTCCACATGTTGCAGCATGGGTATCTTTTCCTATGTGGTCCTCTGTGGGTTGCAGGGGAACTTCTGCACTGGAGCCAGGAGCATCACCTCCCTGCTCCTCTTCACTGACCTTGGTGTCTGCAAGATTGATTCTCTCTACATTTCCTACACTCATCTATTCTAGATGCTGTTGTGCAGCAGTTTTTTTCCCCCTTTCCAAACATGCTATTACAGAGGCAGAACAAGCATTGTTCAGTGGCTCAGCTCTGGCCAGCAGTGGAACTGACTTTTGGAGCCAGCTGGACCTGGCTCTTATTTAACATGGGACAACTTCTGAATTCTTCTCAAAGAAGCCACTCCTGCAGCCCCCTGACGTACTAAAATCTTTCCACATAAACCTAAGACATCAGGAGAAGTGATAATGACCTAATACGTCATTGAAAAAGTTTTTAAGGAAGCAATTTTAGGTGAAAAAGACAGCAAGCAATGGAAGTAATAATCACATATCAGAGTATAGAATCAGGAAATGGAGGTTTCTAGTTAACATCTTCATTTTCTCTTCCACTGTTAATGAATACAGATGTTTATTACCCTTTCCCTTCCCTTCCCTTCCCTTCCCTTCCCTTCCCTTCCCTTCCCTTCCCTTCCCTTCCCTTCCCTTCCCTTCCCTTCCCTTCCCTTCCCTTCCCTTCCCTTCCCTTCCCTTCCCTTCCCTTCCCTTCCCTTCCCTTCCCTTCCCTTCCCTTCCCTTCCCTTCCCTTCCCTTCCCTTCCCTCCCTTCCCTTCCCTTCCCTTCCCTTCCCTTCCCTTCCCTTCCCTTCCCTCCCCTCCCCTCCCCTCCCCTCCCCTCCCCTTCCCCCTCCCCTTCCCCCTCCCCTTCCCCCTCCCCTTCCCCTTCCCCTTCCCCTTCCCCTTCCCCTTCCCCTTCCCCTTCCCCTTCCCCTTCCCCTTCCCCTTCCCCTTCCCCTTCCCCTTCCCCTTCCCCTTCCCCTTCCCCTTCCCCTTCCCCTTCCCCTTCCCCTTCCCCTTCCCCTTCCCCTTCCCCTTCCCCTTCCATTTTTTATTATTTTTTTTCTTCCCAGAATGTCCTGAGAAACACCAACCAATCCAGGTATGATATCGTTTATTTAGGTAGGGTATATCTTGAAGTTTTACAGAAAATGGTATCTATAAAAATGAGCTGGATGTTTTAAAAAAAATAAATCTGTCTGTTGATTAGAATCTACCAGAGTAAATCTACTCATTGGAGCTGTCAACATTTATTTATTAATTAATTTATTGTTACATTAACTCTGTAGTTAACAGATCACTGATAAAGTTATGCTTTTCCCTGCCTTAGGAAATACTATTAGCAATTTCATTTAAGAATCAAAAGAAGAATGCAATATCTGAAGGATCTGTATTTATTTAATTAGTAGGCTAAAAAACCATTTTTCTTAATAGCTGGTATATTAGAAAACTGGTAGGTGATAGGATTCTGGTGTAAGGTGATAGGATTCTGGTGATAGGATTGTGGGTAAGCACCACATTTGCTCCCACCATTTTTTTCTGGGCTTCATCTGTACATTTCTACTAATAATTTATTTTTGAACATATTCTCTGAGTAGTCCAAGACTATTTCATCAGTAATGAAGTCTCTTGTTATGCTTTCAATGTCATCTGGAGAGGAGGATTTCTGAAGAGTGAACAGAGCAGCTGTTGCCTACTAGGGAGGTAAATCAATGACTTGACATTTGGCAACTGTAAATTTGTATATAGTTTAATAGCTGAAAGGCAGTATACAAGAAAACTGCAGGTTGCCTACCTCCTGGTACATCACAACTAGTTTTTGTGAATTATTGAGTCTTAATAAAAAAGGTGTTCTTCATTTTCATAAGAAATATTAAAAAGCTTAAAATTTTTTGCCTTTTTTTTTTTTTTTTTTTTTTTTTTTTACTTTTTTAATGTTATGAAATTTAGTAGAATGCCAGGCAATACTTATGATATATAAACACTATCAAAAAAGTATCTATATGTATATACTTTTAGGTTTGACTTCATTGGGAAACCACAATTCCTGTTTAAATAAATAGGACCTAAACAAGATGCATAAAATAACATTTATAATTGTTGGGAAATAAACCTTCATGAAATCATGATACCTACTGTGGTTTTGACAAAGCTTGAGAGCAGATTAATAGCTAAAATAAAAAAAATGCTTAAAAAACAAACCACAGTGCATATATTTCCTTTTATAGAAAGCATACTGTTTTTAGTTGTTAATAGACTATGTGTTCACACTTTAACTTTATTTTGTTACTAGGATTGATAGGCATAAAAAAGCATGAAAGTGTTACAACTTTTTCCATTCCCTTAAATTATTATTCCCTTTACATTAAACTGTATACAAATTTACAGCTGCCAAGTGTCAAGTCATTGATTTGCCTCCCTACTAGGTAACAACTGTTCTGTTCATTCTTCAGAAATCCTGCTCTCCAGATAACACTGGAAGTGTAACAACAAACCCTAACCCGAACCCTTACCCTAGAAAGTAAAACTCAATTGTTCAATACTGTAGTTTTCCCTGATACTAGTAGGTCATAAATTTTAATAATAGTGCTGAAAATATATTACCTACAGTCTCATAACGTTTTAGGAAAATTCACAGGATCTTACCCTTTGGCCAGCGGCGGGTCGCTTTTGGAGCCAGTTGAAACTGGCCCTTATCTAACATGGGGCAGCCTCTGGACTCTTCTCACAGAGGCCACCCTTGCAGCCTCACTGCCACCAAAACCTTGCCAACTAAGCCTAATACTGTAATTGAAAATGGTTATGATTACCTCATGTTTTCCTTGCTGTTCTATCAGGAGATGGACTTATGAAAATTGTTATTGCTAAAGTTATTAAAATCTTTATTGTTATTATCCTTTTTGTATGTTTATGACTCATTTGTAAAATGAAACAGCAACCATCTGTCAGTAAGAACAATTTTATCTAACTATCCACTTACCAGTTTTCTTCTGTTGCCAAAAGTTATATTGAATAGCCTCAGCCTAGTGAAAATTGCACTAGCATTCTTCTGTGAGAGCAACTTACCATCCTAAAGTGATCTGATTATGAAAAAATGTGAGAGAAACTTGGATGGCTTATAACTTTTGAAATGAACTTGATAGAAACTAATTGCAACCAAAGGTTATCATAGAGACTGGTCTACATAAGTGGAAAAATGATATGCAGTATAAATGAAGGAAAGGGAAACTACATATAGGTATTGAAGTGATGACAGCTATGTAACTACCTAGAGAGATGAAAGACAGAAGGATCATGCAGTAATCACCTGCTGTGCAGTAGGCACAATCAAAATAGCAACATCACTTCTACCAAGTGCAAATTATCCTCTGAGTTCTGCATACACTTTAGTATTTGCACATATTGATTTGGGACTTGTCATTCTAATTTCTGTCTGATATGCTGATTTTTTAATACATTGCTCTTACTTTCTCCTTCAATGCAAAATTTCTTACCATGATGTTTAGATAGTAAGAATCACAGAATCATAAAGGTTGGAAAAGACCTCCAAGATCATCTAGTCTAACCGTCCCCCTACCACCAATAGACTCTAGCAGTCTTAAACATCTCATCCAGTCAATGCCTCACTTTCTGGGGATGTCTTAGCTGTCTATAATTTATAGGTATTTGTGACACTTATATATGTGGTATTTTTTAGGATGTTTGAAACATTTCTACAGGGCTGAAGATCTGGTGCAGAACTATTGGAGATCCATTTCCTCCTGGACCAGCACCTAGACACTAAGCAGCGTAAGTTCAGGCAATGAAATGTTTATCTTTAAGCAAGTGAAGCTCACATGTGGACACCTACATCAGGATATCTATAGTTGTAGTTTTGGCCAGCCATGGTGTCACTGCAAACCCTTTTTCTTCCCAAACTGTCTTTAGAAAATAGAGGGGAGAGGATATAGCTCTAAGCCTAATTTTAACCTTGACACTATCAAAAACTGAATAGAAGAACCACTGATATACAGTGAAATTATTTATTAGTGAATCAATAGATAGTTAAGTTTGACTGTTACCAATGATGTTATTTTGAGGCTATGCTAATTTCTTAAATGTTACTGATATTTAGGATACAATACATTTTATCCAACTTAGGAAGTCCTTAGCATGGATGTCTGTACCTCTAATAGATACCCAAGGCTTATTTTAGAGTTAATGAGGAGAAACAATCACATTTGAGGTATCATTTGTTTAATTCTAATACAGAAATTTAACACGGTGGATAAATCATAGCCAAAAAATGCCTATTTCTCTTCTCTAGCACTAAGAGAAGCCTAAGGTTATCAGCTAAGGTATACACATTTATATAGTAGATGAGTAGTTAGGTGAGAGGAAATTCCTTCAAAAATGATCATTATTGCAGATTAATGGCACTATTTACCAACTCTGAAATCTGAAAGCTATCCAGTGCAACAGATTCTAGTTCCTTCATTTTTAGCTCAGATAATTGTGAATGGAAAACCTTTGAAACCGTCCATGTGTTTTATTGCTTCAACAGAAATAAACTGACTGCTCTATATACATTGATTATGAGAGGAAAGTAAAGTAAACAAAGTACAAAGGTTAAATGCAAATGATGTTAGAATTGCAGAAAATGGGCAGGTATGCAATGAGCTATTTTAATTGAAAAAAAATGTGCTAGTATTTCTAGTATATTCATAGGCAAAAGGCTGACATCATGAACG
Organism: Cygnus olor; assembly: GCF_009769625.2. Classification (NCBI taxonomy): domain Eukaryota; kingdom Metazoa; phylum Chordata; class Aves; order Anseriformes; family Anatidae; genus Cygnus; species Cygnus olor. Next base: position 167,804,176 of record NC_049169.1, on the reverse strand, counting down.
AAATAATGAATATAGAAAGAAGCTCCTGTGCTCATTTAAATATGAGTAATGATGATCCATAGTTAAATGCACATATTTTCATTTAGAATAAGAAATATTACATTTTGACATTTTTAAGTCAATAATTTACCACTTAATGTCAAAATTGATGTTCAAGTTTCTGTGGTTGCTAGGAAAAAAATAACATATTTGGAAAGCCTTTTTTTGCAATAGGTGATTGTTTCATTTGCAGTTAAGATTTAATTAAAATGTATATAAAATAATTCATAATTAAGGATGAAATTGTCTTTCACAAACAGAACAAAAGCTTAATATGCCTTGTACATTAGGAATAGAAATGTTTGTGATGTTCCCATATATGATATACATTAAGAAATGAGACTGTGATGAATCTAAACTGGGCTTCCAAGGATACTGTTATTGCCATTTGTTATGAATCCATGAAATATGTAGCATTAGGGAACATTAGTATACTATTGCTGTACTTATTAGACTACATAAAAAAAAATCAGCATTTTCTTCTGGTTATGAAGCACATACAACATATTTTGTCATGTTCAAATACAGTTCAAAGAATACAATCCAGTACAAATAACAAAAGAGCTAACGTAGCGAAAAGTACTGTTACAGTAAGTGCAGTATTCTCTGGCCAGATTCTTTGAGTTATTCCACAGGTGGAGAGTGTACTCAAATATCAAATTTACTTATTGGAAGATATCTGATATTACATGGGATTTGGATTTAGAAAAATGATACAACAATGTATCAAAATCACACACACAAAAAAAGCACAATATAGCAATACACAATTGACCCAAAAAAGGGGGCACATTGTCCCTTTTCACAGAGCCTTCTTCCATTATAGGGGTTTATTGGTCAATCAAGTACTCAATCAACTTAACAATCAAATACAAATGTTTTCTGATAAGCTAATAGCTGCACAAACGACACAAATAAGTTTGAGTTCATGATTTTTTATCACCTGGAAAAGAGTTAAATCTAGCTGCCTTTTTTTTTTTTTTTTTTTTTTTTTTTTTTTTTGTCAAGAATAGCAATTACAGCAGTTGAAATCTAAAAGGAAATGCTGTAACTGTTAAGTGTTAGTTAAATCAGTTCAGAAATACTACTTAAAGAAGATGAGATAGCAAGAAATAGTAACTTTGGGAAACTAAATATAGTTCAACCTGAATATAAGATAATCTTTTTTTTTTCTTCTTCTTTAGAACAGACCAAGTATACAATTTAACGTTCAAGTGTATCTAACTTTTGCATTAAATACCATCATTAACAGTACTTGTAAAAATAATTCAGAAGATTATTTTTATTGTGGTATTTTCATATTTTCATTTCACGTTTGGGGTATTTTAATGACACCTGAATATATGCGTACAGGTGGCTGACTGCATCTCAAGCACAGCAGTTACTATTCATTCTGAATAAATAAATAAATAAATAAATAAATTCTTGTGACTTTAGAAGTTCCATAGAAAATATTTGCCTTTCCTTGCCTTGCCATTCTTTTAGGATTGCCACATTCTCAAAAGCTAAGTGGTCAATGAGTGACAACTATCCAAACATAGAAGGCTCTGAGTTTGGGGTTTGCTTGAGCCTGATGGGAACAATTTTCTTTTGGGGGGATTAAGGTATGCTCCAAATACATTTCTGTGTTTCAGGAAATTTGCTAGGATATCAGTGGAGAAGGTTCTTTCTCTGAGCTTGAAAAGCAGCTTTCAAAACAGTCTATGCAAACTTGATTATTCTTCAGAATGTGTTAAACTGGTGGAATGTATACTGTGGTATCCTGATCTACAAAATCATTAAGTGCTTTGGTAGTTGGTAACTTGCTGTTGGTCCCATTTCCTTCAGACCACTGCTAACTCCTGGTAAACTAAAACAGATCAGATATACTAGTGTTTCCCACATACAGAATAGACCAAGAATGCAGAAATTTATAGTAAAACTACTGTTGATTAAAAAAATAACAATAATAACATTGAAAATTAAGATTTCTCAAGCTATATTAGGGTTAAATCTGAACTTGGTTTCTGTTCAGCCATCTGGCTTATTGAACTTAACCAAAAATAAACACTGCTTGTTCTATGACAGCAAATACTACTTTATAAAATCAGATATCATCAGATTGCTGCTCAATAAACATGATCTTGATCCAGCAAAGTAAAACATTTCCACCTTGCCTCTTTAGTGACCATACCTTCATTTCTTTTTTATCAGGTAGATTTCTGGTGAATTGATTTAGTTTAATATATAGTCTAACAAGCATTATAGATGCAAAGAGAGGGGTCTATCCACACAACCAGATGTGAAGGAATGTAAGTCTTCTCTTTTTCGATAGAAAACCATTAAGATTCCGCCTTCCTATATGACTGAATCTTCATTTTGCATTTTCCTCTGTGAAGTGTTTCCATCCACTGAACTTTATATTTTCTTTCCGCTATACGTTGACAGGCATATGTGTCATAAGCACCAAAAAAAGGATTGCTGTGGAACTGGCAAAACTTATGAATTAATCTTCTCAGAAGAAAAGTATTTGTGATTGTGGATAGATGCCTACTAAATCATCCACTGTAAGTCATTATTCATTATTCTGATGGGATAGTAATTCACAGCCCAGTTTTATTATGTTCATTATGAAGTCCAACTGAAAATAAAATTAAGTACTATGAATTTTAAATTGTGAAAATAATGTTATGATTACAGTATTAACGGCAGTTGTACCAGTATAACTGTGCAACTCTGAACCTGCTTCCTGGAACCTAGCCTTCTTGTCTTCCTTGCAACTGTCACAGGCTTCACCCTTTCTGTCACCAGGCTGATGACAGGAGAAATTTACTCCTCAACTTGGAATTGTCTGATTAATCCTTATATACGGCTGTCTGTGGAGAAAACTGCAGATTCTCAGCCTGTTTGTATGACATTATACAGCATAATGTCAATCAAATTATACTGTTTCTTGAAGTAATATGGAAATATGAATAGCTAATCAAATTGCAGTAGAAGAATATACACACCTACACAAATACCGTGTTTAGCAAATACATCTGCTCTTACCCTGAACAATAATCTCATGGAGACTTTCAGAGTCTTTTCTTCAGCAGCTGAAAAAAAAGGAGCTGGTAGAAAAAGCTGAGTTCTCAGAAATGAAGAAAAAAGACTTATGCAACAACTACATGTATATTCCTGTTTTCTTGTTAACCCCTCTTTTTTTTTTTTTTTTTTTTTTTTTTAGAACTGTTGTAACTGCACATTAATGTTCTGAAATTTTTATTTTATTCTTACTTCCTCCTGCTTTTCTGTTACAGAAATTATGACAAAGCTAAGGAAGAAGACAAGCCAAATGCTCACATATTATATGAAGGGCACAGGTTGAATAAAAATGATGACAAAGGCAGGGGAAGTCTGGTGTTAATGGCTTGCATCAGTACAGATGTGTTTTGGAAGGTCTAAAAAGGTACTGATGGAATATATATATATATATATATATCCTTCTTTTTAAGTTGTGATGTAGAGTTCTGAAATTACGTACTTTTTAGGGAGTTTTGATTAGTCTTAATGGTGGTTTAAGTCTCTGTCATGTCACATTCAGGCAGACAGGAACAAATCAGAGGAGTAAACCAGTTGGTACTGAGAACACTGTAAACCTTTCTGGTCTGGGAGGATTTTTTTGGGTTGTGATATCAGGATAGCTTTTGTCTGTACTCAGTGACTGAATGTCCATGTGCAGCCAGAGCACACTGTGTTAACCCCTGGATTGTCTTTTCCAAGTTACTTACATCTAAAACAAAACCAAGATGTGCTCCAAACACTGTGCAAACACATCATGTGCCAATGGACCTGAGATTTATATCAAAAGAATACTTCTGATACAAACCAAAGCATTAGCACAAAGCTAAAATCTTTAGCTTCCTTTTCTCAAGACTAAACAACTCCAGTTCTCTCAGCCACTCCTCATCTGTCTTGCTTGCTGACACTTCATCAGCTTTGTTGCTTTTCTCTGAATGCATTCCAGCAACTCAGTATCTTTCCTGTAGTGAGGGGACCAAAACTGAACACAGACCCCAAACTAAACACAGTTTTTAAGGTGCAGTCTCACCAGTGTCACATACAGAGGGACAACCACTTCCCTAGTCCTGCTGACCACACTATTTCTTATGCAGGTCAGGATGCCAGTGGCCTTTTTGGCCACCTGAGCGCTCTGCCGGCTCATGTTCTGATTGCTGCTGACCGGCACCCCCAGGTCTCTCCAAGACCAGTACTTCAAGTGCTGCAGACTTATATAAAGATTGCTCTATGAATCTGTGTCAAGCCACACAATTTTCACGAATTATCCCTAACAGAAAAAAATAGATATTTAAGATACTTTTTGTATTTTTTTTTTTTAATATTCATCATATGTAGGAATAGTTTTTGTTTCTGTTTAAAGAGCCAACACACTACTATATGTGTATTTGCAAGTGTGTCATATTTTTTTTTTTTTTACATTTTATTTTTATTGCAAGGTGTCTATAGGCTACAAAGGTGCTGATTTCTCTGCATGTTAACAGTCCTGATATTCTTTTTCTTGGTACTTACTTTTTCTAGTGTAACTGAATTATATGATGAGAATGTATGGGGAAAAAAAAAAGTGAGTAAAGAACTGTGGCTATTATCTAAGCCTTCCTCCTCCTATCATTCCAAATCCTGTCTGTACTTTCCACAGACCTTTGGTCCAATACAAAGTGAATGTAAAATGCTTTTAAATCCAGTGGTAAGAACTTTATACCAATTCATTTAGCAATAAATAATGATAAAAAATGTTATCCTTTTTTTAATAAATGTCAGAATTTTTATTGTTCAAATTACATAACCATGATATACACATAAAATAAATAGATCTGAGAAGTTTCTGTTTAAAAAAAAAAAAAAAAAAAAAAAGTGAAACTCTCCGGTTTAATATAAAAATTGAAAAAAGAATTTAAAGCTAGTTTTACAGATATTTTTTTTTTTCTCAGAGTTGGCAAAGATATAGCTTTAAAACTTTCAATGCCCTTAGATAGCCATGGGCTTTCTAAGACTGACTTTGTGCTTTAACTTTTTTTTGGCTTGGAAGAGAAACAAGTCATAGGTGGTGATTTGTTGAAGAAATAAGTATTCGTGCTGTCAGAAGCAATCTATAAAGCTTATTAATTGAGCTCCATTTTTTGTTTCACCTTCTTTGTAACAGTTTTCAAGGAACCAGATTTATTAAATGAAAACACAAGGGATCTGAAGCTATTCAAACTTAAACTACTGGAAAAGGGGTTTGAAACCCTAGGGAGGCAAAAAAGTCAGTTTTATTTTGTTCGAGTTAAGTAATCTAAACAGGACTCCACACTGTTTGTAACTCAGAATTAAAAGCATTGTGGAAAAGGTAACCACTTCCCCTGTGAACTGGAGAAGAAATGAGAATTTAAACTCCACAGATATATTTCTACCTTCAGGCCATAAAAAAATTAGGGTATCCTGTTATTTTAGCCACATCTTATATGAAGAACTTGCAAGAAAAAAAAAGAACTCTAATTATTATCTGAAAATTGCAGAATGAAATTGAAAATACAATGAAAGAAACCTCTGGGGTTTCCAGTCATTCTGGTCAACTCTACTTTCTGTTCCCTGTCTCCTGTTAATACATTCATAAAAGTTTAAAACAAGCTACAATAAGGGAAAGAAAGATTTTCAGAAATGCTTGAGACATTTAATAGATTTACATGCCAAATACCACTTGAAACTTGTAGAAAGAATACCCAGATTGTGAAACACATCTGCTACAAGAATATTGCAGCTTAGCTTCACAGTTTTTAAAGAGTACTCTGAACTGGAAAGAGACTCTCTAAAGCCATCACCTCTCTTATGGAATAGCCTGATTCCTTTTTTAAAAATAGAACATAAAAGTGACATTTTTGCCTAAACTGGAAAACAGAATATCTCATTGAAAATGTTTTATAAGTAGTAAAAAGGAGGAAAAGTAGGAAAAAACAGTTTGCAACTTAAAAATGAATTGTGTGTTTATCCTTGACATCTTTCAATAATTAGGAAGTGAGTTTGGGACTCTGGAAACAGGGGTTCAGTCCAATGAAGGGGTTCAGTCTGATGAACTTGGAGTTCATGCAATATTAGCTTCATCATGCAGCTTCAAAAATCCATGCAGCTTCCAGTCTTTTAGGCTGAGAGATGTTGTTATCCCCACACAAACACTGCCCAAGATGGCAAGACTAAGTAGCACTTCTAGACTACACAAGGCAGTAGAGACATTTCTGTGTAATATTCTAGTCAGTGATTTCACTCTATGAGTGTGCATTAATGAGTTTGCAGATTAGTCTTATTTAGAGTTTTGTTTCTTTGTTTGTTTTTGGCCCTAAATCTCCTACGTGTATATCTGCATGTTGAATACTTGAGATCTTTAGAAATTTTTAGACTGGCTTAGTATCCTTCTGAGTCTTATTGAATTGAGCCACACTGACAAGCTTTAGAAAGCTTTAGATTCTTCAGTTTAGTAAGCAGTTTATATTTGGAGATGAAATTCCTTCACTGTCATCTCTGGTCAAAATCCTCCTTTATTCAGTTCCTTCTGTAAAACGAGAGAATATAATGCATCCTGCCCAAAAGCTGACATGATTTTTGAATCTCAAAATAGGGCAACTTCAGCTGAGAATGGCCCTGTTCCAACCTATCTGGAATATGAGAGCTTCATGTTTGACTTAAGTATTGTCAGTCTATGAAGGATTCAGAATCCATATCCCCTACCTACTGGGTGACTAATGTCAACAATATAAAAGCTGGCTGGTGGTGACATTATCAATAGCCATACTTTGTAAAGTGGTTGTGACTGCTACGTGTCTTGCTGTCACTATACATTAGAAGTAGTCTGAACACAGAAACAATAGGTTTCCCTGTAGACCTGAGCAATATCTAGCTCTGTCTCTGTACAACTGATATTTAAACAAGAGTTAGTTTTCTAGTAATTTAGGTAAGAGCACTTCTGACATAACACAAATGCCCAATTTCAGGTATCTTGAGATCTATGCAATCTCAGACAGAGTTGCCAGTTCATTTAAAATTCCCTTGAGGTTAGCTTGAACTTGTAAGCAGATTGTCTGAGTCATTGTTTAGAATTCAAGAATTTTAATACTGTTTAACTCCCATGCTAGGAAAGATTTTGATGGCTCAAATCTATCAATTTATGCACTAATGTCTTGTTTCCTCATCTGTGACACAGGAATCAGAATCATAGAATGGTTTGGGTTGAAAGGATCAACTAGTTCCAACCCCCTGACATGGACATGGACACCTTCACCAGCAGACAGCAAGTAAGGAAGCTTACTGCCTTTCTATTTTGCCACAGCACACTGGTACATATGTAATAGGAACAAGTTGTCAGTGATAAAACAATGTTATCTTATAACTATATTCCTTTATAATATCTGGAAGTCTACTTTTAAGCATTTTATTATTTCTATATTCATCCGAGTAGAAAAACACCAGAGTACTGGAAGATTTGGAAGAACTTATTTGTCCTTCATATTAAAGTCACCCCTCTACATCTTTTTGTAAGCAGCAAAATGGCCCTTTGCTGGATTCTGTGGAATCTCTGTGGGAAGCTGGCAGGCTAAGGTGCTGCTCAGGAGGTAATTAAAAACTGTTTTCACATATTAATGAAAATTGAGTTCACAGCTTTCCATCTCTATTACTTGGGGCTTGTGGTCCTAATTTTGCTCTGCTGAAGTAATATAAAAAATGTTGTAAATAATAGATGTGCTTGAATACAGGTAGCATTTAAAATGGGGGTGGGGGTTTGGGGGGTAGAAGAAACAAAGGGATTAACATTCATTCCATGGCACAGAAGACTGTAACCTGTGAAATGAGAAACATAACTGGTGAGAAGAAACGTTTTGTGGATTTCCTTTATTAAAGAATAAAAGTAGGATATAACTTTTCACAGTAAATGATTTTACATGGTTACAAGACATGCAATTCAAAATCTGTAACTTTTCACACAATGTTAATAGATAAAATTTATTGGTAGTTGTTCAGGTAGTTCTTTTTCTTTTTCTTTTTCTTTTTCTTTTTCTTTTTCTTTTTCTTTTTCTTTTTCTTTTTCTTTTTCTTTTTCTTTTTCTTTTTCTTTTTCCTACATAGCATCCAAAATATTTTAGGCCTCCGCATTATAAAAATCATTATTAATATTATATTTATATATTTGAGTCATAATAATTTTAGGCCTCTGCATTATAAAAATATTAATATTATATTTATATATTTGAGTCATAATACTTTGATGATGCTTAAATTAACTCACATCATACTTTTCAAAAATGTTTCCCAATTTCATTTAATGATTTTTTGGGGTATTCATTTTTTTTTGAGATATTGATAACCTATTTTTCAGTTATATGTGCCTTGGAAATCCAGAGATTTATACTTCTGCGGAATGCTCAAGGTCACCTCTAGTGGTGAAGAATATAGGTACCAATTTCACAGCCCAATACTCAGATCACCAGACCACACTCCTTCTAATATTTTGGTAGACAAAAAGCAACAAAGTTTATTAAACAGTAACAGGGTACCATAATGTGCAATTTATTTTGATATGGATTTCCTGTTATAATGACAAGTTTATCCTGCAAAGCTGCATTTCAGTTGCTAGAGCTACATAAATATTACTGTAACTACAGTGAATAATTTTTCATTAAAAAAAATTGTGTTTCATAGGTATTTATATATTAAAAAATCATACCAATAAAGCCAGCATTTATCAGGCCTTAGGGCTTTCAGGTTTTCCTCTAAATCCTGTTGGTTTTGTCCAAATTGTGGCTTTAAGACTTTAAGTTCACCCAGACCCTGTCCGCTTTGTTTTATTTTTTCATTAAATCCAAACACTTGAATTCTTATCAATAAGTGGTATATTTTTTGTAGTTTGACCTCATCTTGTACATTAGAAGAAAAGACATTTGTTTTTTATAAGTTTTTCTTTAAGTTAATAAAGCTGTATTTTTATTGAGCAAATATTTCAATAAAATCTTGTATGCTTTTTGCTTGTCCTGGTTTCATCTAGAATAAAGTTAATTTTCTTCCTAATAGCTAGTATGGTGCTGTGTTTTGGATTTAGGATGAGAATAATGCTGATAACACACTGATGTTGTAGTTGTTGCATAGCGGTGCTTGCGCTAAGTCAAGGACTTTTTGGCTCCATACACTGCTGTGCCAGTGAGGAGGCTGGGGGTGCACAAGATGCTGAGAGGGGACAGAACCAGGACAGCTGACCCAGACTGACCAAAGAGATGTCCTATACCATATGGCATCAAGCTGTACAATAGAACTGGGGGGTAGTTGGCTGTGAAGGGGCTGCTACTGGGGATCTGGCTGGTGATTCTGTCCCCCATCCCACTGTGGGAAGGAGGGGGAGAGTGAGCAAACAGCTGTGTGGTGCTTAGCTGCCTGCCTGGTTAAACCACAACAGTGCTGAATAAATGGCGACATTCAGCTATGCTCATATGTGGTTTCACAACTCCAGATTGAAGGTGACTTCATTGCGTAATGTATCCATGTACTTGATGTCTTTAATTGCAAACTTACTTTAGAATGTTTAGTAAAATTCTGAAAGATATAATTTTTGAGTTTTTAACTCTGAATAGTTACTCTTATGGTTCTCCTTTAATTCTCTATTTTTGAGATCATTTATAAAGCAGTAAACATTTTTTTGGTATCTTTAGTAATAATTTCTACTAATGAGGATTTCTACTAAGAACTGCTGTAGATCAGTTAAACCAGAGCCAGCAAGGCTATCAAGTCACATTGTCAAGACAAACTCCCATTCTGCAAGAAATGCCATCTAGCTGAGCAAGAAGGCAACCATACACTTCTCCTTCCTTTATTCATATCTTCATGAAGCACTTGTTACTTTTCACTGATACAGAAAATGCTTTCTTGCATGATGATGATGGCAATAATATGGCAATAATATAGCAATGTGGCTGTGATCATATTTGATCATACTGATTTTACTTTATTTCCAAAATTTGAAATGAAAATATACATTCAAATTACAGAAGAATATAACTAAACCAGGTTAGGAACAGGTAATTCACAGCTACATCTGTGTACATGAGTGTGCCTTACTGTCTTGCATTATGTTATTAAATATATAAGTTAGAGGAAATGATAAATTAGGGAAATATCTAGATACCAGGGAAAAAAGGGAGTCAGACATAAGATATATTTGGAAGAATGCCTAACCTGTACACCACTCCTGATATTCACAGTAATACTCTTCTAAACTGCCATGGGATGACTCTAATAAAGTGTTCCAAAGATGATCTTACCCCACACAAAGTGAAAAAATAATCAAAAGCAGCAGGAAATTCTGAGGCTGCGGTCTATTCTGGAGACTGCATATGTTTATTCCAGAAAGAAGTTGTTTATATAAAAAAGATAATCCCATATACATATTAGATAAATCCATTTATCTCCCCTAGCACCTCTCAAAAAGAGAAGAGAATAATAATCTAATGTTCTAAAAAGTACTGTCAAGAATGTCCATAAAAGTCAATCTGAACAGATGACATATAGTCCTCTAGAAAAGATTAAAATATAATTGGGTCACCTTCTTTCCCTCCTTCCTGTCCATCTGTTGTTTACGCTGTATTTTGTTTTTCAGAGGTAGAATTGTATGTTTGTTTGTTTGTTTTCCTTTGACTTCTGTGGGCTGGTTATGGTAGCCTTTCTGATTGAAATTATCTTATGAGCTGTTCTGTGATTTTAATGGGACAAATATCTTCATAAGCTAGTATTCAACCTGTTTGCTTTTGATCAATGCATTTTTTATGTTTTCTTATACAGTATGCTGATAAGGATTGTCTTCATTATTAAATTCTACTCAGATTTCAACTGAGCAGAAAAAGAACACTGATTTTCCTCATTGACAAGAAAATAAAAACTATTAATCTCATGATTATTATCCCTACGCCTCTATTAAAAACAAACAAACAAACTAAAAACAACAACAACAAAACAACAAAACACTCTATTTTAAATTTATTTAATTGTCTAAATTAAACTGACCTCACCCTTCAGCTTAATCACTAATTATTTGGTAACTTTAGCATTTCATAAGGGATTTTTTCTTTTTTCAATTTTTCACTTATGTCAGAATCCCTGAAAATTTCTGTTGATCTATTCATGCATCCATGGTGTAGGCAACACTTTTCTGTAGTGAATACACTGTACTGAAAGCACTAGAAAGATTACTGTAATCCTGAATTTAAGGTTAATATAGTCTTGCACCAAAAATTGGACAGAATTGCAAGTCAGATTTTCAGCAACAACTTACCACCAAATTTGGGTAACACAATATTCCCAGAAATATTTCAAGCTAAATACTACCTATGCATTTCCATGAATTTGAAGTTTTTCACTCTAATTGCTTGTATTAAGTAAATGCTCTTTTCATTTATGACAAAATTTCCCTTTATAACCATTTTTCATATGTAACAAGGTAATCATGTGGCTGAATCAGCTAAAAGTTACTTAATGTACTTTTCATACAGGTAAAATGCTGAAGCTTTAACTATTTCCCAGATTAGATATGGGTATTAGTACTCTTAACTATCTGTAGAGAAGCTTAACTTTTACTATCTAAACATATATCATGAAGATCTGGTTGTACTGCCAAGCACTTATAAAAGAAGATTTTCAAAATTGTTACTTCACTTAATCTCAAGTTCTCTTGACCTCCAGCTAATTTAGTGAGATGTTTTACAAAATTCCCACAAAATGAGTTTTGAGATTATTCAGACATCTCACCTGTGCTAATTTTATTTGGCAGTAATTATTATTCTTAAGCAGAGTTCTAAAGATATTAAAAATATCCAATTACAAATGGGCCTTAGCTGACACTCATCTAGATGAGGCATAAAAGATTTCTTGACATTGAACCCTTCAAGTATTATCCAAGTATGTAAATTACTTTTTTTTTTTTTTTTGGTGTGTGTGTGAATTATTTTGTGTAGAAACCAGTTCAGCTCTTTAGACGTCTATTTAATTCTAAGGCTTGCCTAATTAAGGATTGCAAAAAATATTTATATTCTTTTAAATTATTTGTATTTGCCATATCTAACAAGTGGGATAACATGAAGACAATATTACATGATATGAAGAATATCATGAAGATAAATTTTAAATTTGTGATGTTATCTTTTGATGAATAAACAGATTGAAAATCAGTAACATACGATAGAAACAACTGATGCATATTAACAATTACAACCTGCATCCCTAAGACATCCCTAGTTAAAGAAAATGATGGGATGGTATATTAAAGCTAATCAATAAAAGAAAAAGACTGAAAAGAGGCCCCCTAAATATGCTGATCTGTACATTCTAACTGATGCTGAGAGAGGTGTTTTTTCTAATTTATTCATTGAATTTCACCTCTCCATATTCTTGAATTCTCTGTAGGAACATTTGAACACTCCCAGATATATTAATCATTTCACAGTGTCCAGAAAATAATTTCTGTGAATAATTTTTGTCTGTAAATAATTTAAAAGTAATGTGTAAAAAAAAAAATAAAATTTTGAACCACATTCATCAGTCTTGTCTGACTAGCTGATAGATGAATTTAAAAGCTAAATCAGATTCTCAAATGCTTTTAAATATTTTCTTTCAACTGCCTGAAATGGTCTAGGCCAAATTTAGATGCTTAATATTGCATAAGAAGTAGACTTTAGAATTTATCATGGATGAGTTTTGGGATAAACTCATCTTCATATTGGGTTTTCTGTTTAAAAAGAAAAAAAAATAAGCACAATTAAAATGTTACATTGTTAACATTGAAAAGAGCACATGGAAGCATTTAACTGCACTGTATGTAGCAAATTAAAACTAAATATCAAATCAATCAATCTAAAATTTATCCCCTATAATCTACCTATTTCATGTTTTAAATCAAACTTTCAAAAATACATATAATTTTTAGTATGTTCCAGAAAATATACTCTTGGATGTTACTTTCCCGTTAGGCATTGCTGATTATATTAACAGTACAGATTAACTATATAATAGCAAAATGTTAATAAAGATTTATCTGTTGTGGTTTACATCCTCTTTTTGCCTTCTATCAGTCTACCATTTACCTTCTTTAGTTATGTTTTCATTGAAGATCACTGGGTGCTATATGGTGAATTCAGCAGGACAAATGTTAGATTTGTGTTTCTCCTATTACAACTGCTAACGATATCTTTTTAGTTAGACTTCTGTTTGTTCACATATTTATTGTGTTATTTTCTGCTGCTCCATTTGAGGGAAAAAAAAAGGCTTATTTACTGTCTGTGTCGTGCAATGTATCTGCTGTTTTCAAGTTTGTGTGGGTGGAAAAACAGCGTTTTTTTTAAAGATGTTCTATTTAGAATTTTTCTGAACATCCTTTATTCCTTTGGGGGGAAAAAAATCGTTACCAATGTAGAATAAAATTGAAATTTTTTTGAAACTTGGTTAACACATATATGAATTGAAGTTCATAAACTTATCTAAGAGGTATTCTTTCCTTTCAGTACTGATCTGGGAATATCACACACACACACAATCAATCAGCAGAAAAAAACGTAGTTCCGTATACATGTTTTTAGTGGGCCATTAAAATTTCAAAAAGGGTTGTACTCCATGTGGTTTTAAGCACTGCTAGTTTTTAAGGCTGGACCAGTTTTCTCATACGTGATGAAGAGAACTGATACACCACAAAATTCATTAAAAAAAAAAAAAAAGAAAAGAAAAAAGTATATAGAGAATTTTTTTTTATTGTGTGAAAAATTTTGTTTTTCTATTACCTACTCTAAAAGACTGAAAAGAATATCAGCAATAACTTTAATGTCAGTAAGAATGTGTAACTGTAAAAACATAAAACATAGAAACATACACTAAAGATAATGAGTTATGGTTTCATATGTGTAATAATAGTCTACATGTAATGGCAGTAAGCACCAGCAAGTGGCTTATTCAATCTGAATAGTCTATGTTTGCATAAGGTATGACTGAAAAAAAGACAATAAATGTTGTCTCACTATACCTGCTAATCACTGCATCAAGTTATAAATCATTTTGAAATACACTCAACTTTTTTGGTGTCAATTTTCTTAGATCAGTTTGCTTTTGGCTTTATTTTATTGGAAAAATAACTGGATATAAATGAACCCCACTGAAACAGTTCTTATCCTCTGACATTGAACTAGGAACTGCAACACATTATGGAACACTAAAAGGCTGAGCTCTGCAAAGACAAACAAACATACTTTATTACTTCTAAGTGAACTGCTCTTGCTTACAGGAACTGTTCAATGTAAAAACTACAGTGAACAGAAAGTGCTTTGGGATAACATTTTGTGCTAGGCTATAGCCTTTAACAATCTACGAACATGTGAATTTTCATCCTGGAGGCTGAACTTTAAATAGATTCATACTGAAAAACAGGTTCTATAAGTATTATTCCAATGGTCTTTTAATTTTAATCGGATTTAAGAAATAAGAGGTGATACAAAATACGATGATACAGTACAAAATCAGGAATCTTTTGCCTTTCCATACTATCCAGTAATCCATCCACAGCAGTAAACAAACTTTTAGGTAATATCAGAACTACCTGACATAACAAGTTTGCTATTTTTAACATGTGAAGAAGATCTTATTGTAGTTTTCAGAATGCAATAATTCTTCACGCATAATTCTTACTGAAAACTGCAAAACAGAATCATAGAATAATTGACATTAGAAAAGACCTTTAAGATCACGAAGTAAAACCATCAGCCTGACCTAGTGAGTCCCATCCCTTAACCATGTCCCATAGTGCCACGTCCACACATCTCTTGAATATCTCCACGGATGGCAACTCCACCACTTCCACAGGGAGCCTGTTCCAATGCTTAACCACCCTCTCTGTGAAGAAATCCTTCCCAACATCCAACCTAAAACACCCCCAGCACAACTTGAGACTACTTCCTTGCGTCCTATCACTTGTCAACTGAGAAAAGAGACTGACATCTTGCTAAAACCTCCTTTCTGGTAGTTGTAGAGAGTAATGAGGTATGAGGTATCACCTCAGCTTCCTCTTCTCCAGACTAAACAACACCAATTCCCTCAGCTGCTCTTTGTAACTCTTGTTTCCTAGTCTCTTCATCAGCTTCATTGCTCTTTTCTGCACACACTCAACTCAATTTCCTTCCTGTAGTGAGAGGCCCAAAAACAAACA
Organism: Cygnus olor; assembly: GCF_009769625.2. Taxonomy (NCBI): domain Eukaryota; kingdom Metazoa; phylum Chordata; class Aves; order Anseriformes; family Anatidae; genus Cygnus; species Cygnus olor. The sequence goes on along the minus strand of NC_049169.1, from coordinate 167,788,905 downwards.
CAGTATTTGAGGTGCAGTCCTATCAGTGTTGCATACAAAGGGACAAACACTGCCCTAGCCCCTGCTGGTCACGCTATTTCTGTTGCAGGCCAGGATGCCATTGGCCTTCTTGGCCACCTGAGCACTCTGCTGGCTCATGTTCGGCACCCTGAGGTCCTTTTCTGCTTAGGAACTTTCCAGCCACTATTTCCCAAGCCTATACTGTTGCTTCAGGTTAAGTCCCAGCTGCAGGTGCCAGCACTCATCCTTGTTGAATGACAATCTATTCCAATTCTAGGAAACATACTAATCCTTACAAACTTCAGTGGTGTTTGGACAGGCAAAGGAATCTGGTTTCCTTCTAAGAATTTTGAGTCAAGTTGGGAAGAAAGGTTTTGAAACAAAACATAATGGTATTGCATTATGTTTCAGTTTAACTGAAAAAAAAAATCATTATAACTCATTAATTTAACTTCTATTATACATTTCTCTTCCTCTTATTTTTCATATTTGCCTTTTTGTCCATTTCATTTTCTCATATTTCCTGCATTGTTCCCTAGTTCTGCAAAATTTTGCTGTTACTGGATGTTTTACTCTTTTACCATCTATATATATATATTTTCTTAAAATGAAATGAAAATATTTTTGAAAGAATTTGAATTAAAAGAAGGAATAAAGAAGGAAAAAGGGTGACTGCTCACTTATTTTGAGAAAGTAAGCAGATCCCTCCTTGAAAACAAGGTATGATGAAAAGAAAAAAAAAATCTTATTTGGAGCATTCAGAATGAGAGGAGTTGGGTGTGAAGAAATTAAGTTGAGGGAGAAGAAACAAAGAAAGTGCAGAGAAAACATGTTTTAACATCTTTCTTTGTATCTCACTACCTGAGTCTATTTCAACTGGTAAGAAATTAAAATAATTTTGTGCAAGTTTAGTCTGTTTTGCCTATAAATGTAAACAATCTCCCTGTCTTTATTTTCACCCATGACTTTGCTCGTCATATTTTCTCCCTTGATGCTGCTGACGAAGGAGAATGAGAGAGCAGTTAGGTGGGGACTTGGTAGTTAGCCATACACAAAAGCTGACAATTCTTTTTTTGTCAATTTCAAACTACATTGTATTTTGCTCATTGCATATCATAGTTCATGTTTTTGATATTGATGCTGATATTATCAGGATAAAATGCATTATTTGTTGAATTTTGTTGTTAGGCAGCATGCTTTTTTAGTTAGCAATCTGAACAAGCTTTGAGAAATTGGACCATTATTGGACCAAATTGGACATGTTCCAGTAATTTCAGATCAAAATTCAAGCCCTAACCTGTAGCTGAGTACATACATGACTCTGTGGTAACTCTTCACAGTTAATTTGGAGGTTTGGAGACTAAAACACAAGATTTTCTCACTTCTAACCTTTGCTGAGGCCATAACACACATCATTGCCACAGGCAAGTGACACTTTTTATCTGTAAGGAAAGTCTTCAAGATGAATTTCCATTTGATCAGTCTCAGTTTAACTGAAAGAATGGACAAACAAAATCCATTCAATGAATGAGATTAATTCTAATGTACTTCTCTGAGTACTAGGAAAGAAGATCAAACTCATTCCCTTTTGTCAGTTCCCCAAAAGCTGAATAATCTCACTTCATTTTCCACCAGTATATGAACTCCTTATACATAACCTAGCCAACATTTCAAAATTAAGTCTGGACACTTCTGAAGCTAAAGCATTTTAAGTAGAGCAGATGTTGACACAGTTTCAACTGCTTATCAGGATACTCCATTGTATCTATGTTGTGAAGTATACTTGCAAAGAGAATGCTAAATCTACTACAGTGTAAAGATAGTAAATGTGTCATATGAACTATAACAAAAAAAGATAATTCTTGTCATATGAAGTTAATTAGTCATATTTCCTTCTTTTTTTCATTTGTTGTGGCAAACAGAAGGGCCTCACTGTATGGGTCATGTTCAAGCAGAGCACACAATGAGTTTCTAATTCAAATAACTTTTAAAACTGATTTCCATCAAAAGCACATTTTGGAAGTGTAATTAAATCTAACAGAAGTTTTGACTTTAATCATAATCATACAATTTTTAAAACAAAACAAAATAAAAAATAAGTTGGAAAGTATTAAAACAATTATTTTGGGGAACTACTCCTGATAATGACTCATACCAACAGTTGATGTGCATGTGAGTAGAAACACATAATTTTTAATGAAATAATAAATGGCTTTGTATCTGTCATACTAGTCATACTCAAAGACAACGTAAGTGGTGCTGAGCTGTAAAAAATTAAATAGTTTTACAATAAAGGAGAAAAAGCAAAAATTACAGCTGTATATTTTTAATTAAATTGAATATGATTCCAGCGAAACCACTTTTATATAGGATGTTAAGGTGCTTTTGCTCTATGAAAGGGTGTTAAGAACTTCTAAGTGTAGTCTTTTCTCCTAAAATACTTTAATTTTCCATTATCTTCATCATATATGATTTTCTACTTAATTGTTCTTACTGAAATTTGATCTTTCCTCTTTTTTAGTCTTTACCATTTAACCTCTAAAAATGATGTCAAATTCTTCTGTAAATTACTTCAGCTTAAGACTGGAAAAATTACAGTAGTTCAAGGAAGGTGATAATTAAAATGATCATATGAAATAATATTTAGCATACAGACTTGATTCTGAAATGTTCAGAACACATCCTTTTCTCTACACCTTCACTCTTGATATCTAAAGCAAGGCATACACACTCTGGCACAGGGCTTGGGGACCTGAAGAAGAAGACTGTTATATGCATCATGAGGCTAATACTCAGAGCAGCTAAGAGACAGTTTGGACCCACATTAAACTAAAGCCACAACTATTTGTGTTTAGGAGTGCACAACGCTTACGCTACAGAGAGCCACAAGAAAGACAGTAGAGAGACATATCTTTCCAACTTTTTTTAAGGGATGAGTCTTATGACCTCTGTGAATTAACAAAAATCAAACTAGCGAGGTTATTCCTGACACTTTCTAACCTTTTGTCTTTGGATGAAACATACAAATGTGTGTTTAAAATACGCAGTAACTAAAAACACGCAAAACCACACAGTCTCTTTTGGTTAATATATCCCATTTGTCTGTGGATATTCACTTTCTTCAGCATTTAATGAATAAATGTACTATGGTATAAACTGTTTGATTTATAAGCCTGAAGCAGCTTACAGAATGCCAGGTGGCTCAATATGAACTTTGCAAATCCTAGTGACATATGAATTTTTTGAACTTGTGTCTTACAGAGAAGCTGTTCTTTCTGGAAAAAAATAATAAAGTATTTATTAAATATATAGTATAAAGGTTAGATAATACATACATTGTTGCATACTGTAATACTGTCACTAGTGCAGTATTGAATTGCTAACCATACATAGAGATTTTGCATAGGAAAAGAGCTACAGCTTTTTTTTCTCTCCAAGTTATGAGTAACCGTTTTAATGTCAGCCAACAGTATAGTGAGTCATTTCAAATGAAAAAAATGCCTTTTGGGTATACCAGCTAGGGAATATGAAACAGAAGGTGGCCAGATGATATTCTAGCCATTTACAGAATTAATAAAAAAAATATTAGGATACTGTGCACATTATAGAATCTCTGCTTTAAATAGATGCTCACAATTATGAAATGATTTGCAGTGTTTCACCATATAGCAAACCCCACTGAGAGACAGATGTCATTTCTCTGTAATTTATCTAGGAGTGATATATTCATGTCATTTATGAATTTGTAGAAAGAGTATATTTCCAATAACACTGTGTCCATAGCCACAATGAGACCCAAAGTTAGAAGCCAGAGATAAATGAATGAAGAAAGAACATAAAAATAAATGATAAGGGTAATTAACTAATGGACTAATTAACATGGAAATGAAGTAGCTTCCTTATCAGTTCACGGCTTTTAAATAGGAGTGAGTATCTTCCTCAAGTAAGTATGGTGTAGCTCTGCCAGACCTTACAGATTTCATGGAAGTATCAATGAGATCCTAGGGGCTGTGCTACTGCAAATTCAGATTATATAATTTTAAAAATTCAGCCTTAAAACTCAGAGACATGCACCACTGCCTTGTTGCAGCTGCTTTGCTATGCATGACAGAATTAAAATAAAAAGAAAGTACACATTTTATCAAACAAAACATATTAACGAAGCAAGAAAGACAGAATTCCATTCCCTATCCATGAGCTGTTATTGCATTTTATGTCATTCCTCATATTTGTGTCTCTTCCATTTCTGTTCTGGCACACTACACCTTGAGTTACTGCTTAAGTTCCCTGAAAAGTACATCTTTAAAAATGGAAGTTAAATATTTGCCTGGTTTTTAACATTACTTTTGGATAGCCAAAATATTAAATCAACATTTTCAAGTAAACTTTTGTAGATTCCAGTTTCCTGAGGCAGAGAAAAAAAGGGTATGGGTTGCTCTCTTCCTTCTTTAATGCACCAATTGGTACTGAGCAGATGGTGTTATAATCAAATATTGCTCTTCTTCATCTTATACAAAGTCAAGTCTATTACACATTCTCCGTAAGGATTCACTGAATCAATCCTTCTGGATGTTATGTGGAATGCCTCCTTTCAAGTCTGCAGTTAATTTCATTGGGTGTCAGACTCCACAGCCTCCTAAAGACTAAAGCATTTCCATACAGACCAGGAAGCAGAAGTTTGAGTCCCTTGAACACTTTCAGAGAAAAAAAACTTCAGAACTGAGAGTTTCTGTAGGAAGCTTAGAGTCAGCTGAGTAAGATACTATAGGACATTCAATTTTAGATTTGAGGACCTAAATTTCATTTAATGTTTTTTTTGCAGATGTGGTTTTAATGCATAGTGATCTTAAGTGATGGGTAAAACACTAAAATTTCTCTAAGTTAAGGACATGGTAAAGAATCTAAAAATGTATAAAAATATATATGTCTTGGAAAGTCATAAAATAACTTTTTCATTGGACTGTACTTCAGAACTGTGAGAAGAAGTGAGAAAAGGAAAGAGCACATGGAAAAAAAGATGAGCTTTCACCTCTCCATGTTCTGATGTTAGATGATGACTAAAACAATTTGACAGCAAATGCTCAAGTGGACAACGTACGGGAGAACTTGCTCATGAAATAGTCCTTTCTTCAAAGTGAAAAACACAAGGTAGCGTTATTCTTTTCTTCTTGTTATAGGTCATAGAATAGTTTGGATTGGAAGGGACCTTAAAGATCATCTAGTTCCATCCCTCCCCCTCCCCCTCTGCCATGGTTAGGGACACCTTCCACTAAATTAGGTTGCTCAAAGCCCCACTCAACCTGGCCTTGAACACCTCCAAGACATCCACAACTTCTCTGGGCAACCTGTGCCAGTGGCTCACCACCCTCAGAGGAAAAAAAATTCCTCCTTATATCTAATCTAAATCTACCCTCTTTTAGTTTAAAGCCATTACTTCTTGTCCTATCACTACACTCCCTGACAGAATCCCTCCCCAGCTTTCCTGTACACCCCCTTTATACTGGAAGGCCGCTATGACGTCCCCCCAGAGCCTTCTCTTCTCCAGTCTGAACAACGGCAACTTCCTCAGCCTGTCTTTGTAGGAGAGGTAGTCCTCTGGACTCATTCTAATAGGTCCATGTTCTTCTTGTACTGAGGGCTCCAGAGCTGAACACAGTGCTCCAGCTGCCATCTCACAAGGGCAGATCAGAGAGGGAGAATCACCTCCCTTGACCTGCTCAGGCCATGTTTCTTTTGATGTAATCCAGGATACGGTTGGCTTTCTGGGCTGCAAGCGCACATTGCCAGTTCATTTTGGGCTTCTCATCAACCAAGACCCCCAAGTCCTTCTCATTAGGACTACTTTCAATCCATTCTCTGCCCAGCCTGTATTTGTGCATGGGATTGCCATGGCCCAGATGTTTGAACCACAAAGTAATTTGGATCTAGCTTAGAGATTTCCATATCCTAAAAAGTATTAAATCTTATCCTGTATTTCCTTAAATGTAAAATTAAATTAATATAACAACAGTGTTAACAATAACATTAGATTTAGAACTTGTGTTACGAAATTTTCTTCCACTTCTGCTAAAGGAATGATGATTCTGAACACTAGCTGTCTTTAAAACAGGAGTTTTAATGCAGCCATCTAACATTCATGATTCAATATGTTGATAATATTTTTTTTATTTTTTTTTTAATTAAGGCATTTTTATAATGCATATGTATTTTCATAACATTAGCCATTAGAAATCACAAGCAGATTGTGATCAATTACGCTGTATCCTTAAACAAGGATATGACTGACATGGATTCCTGTTTGAGTTATTAATAGCTGAAAAAAAAAGACTTTCCTTGTTTCATGGTTTCAGGTCATACATAAAAACAAACAAACATATATTTTGCTTTTCTGTCCCAAATTTGTTCATTTTTTAGTATTAAAAGAACATGAAAAATAATCCAGGAGTCATAAGTACAACTACTTTGAAAAATAGCCTTACTATTTTGCAGAATTTATATTAAAAATATAAATAATATATATAAAAATATAAATATATAATATATATATATATATATATATATATATATATATATATATATATATAATATGATTAAATTAATCATGATAATCTTGTCACTCATGATACGATTGGATGATCAATTCATCTTTTGGTGAGATGATCAACCATACTAATACTGTTAATTTTCTCAACATAGTTGTCTGGAAAATATGAAGAAGACAGAGGCAGTTCAAAGGCATAACTGAGGTAAAGGATCCTCCTCTAAGGCATGGCTTGAACAGAGATTCACGGGTGAATTCAAGTTGGAAGGGACCTCAGGAGGTCACCTAGTGCAATCTCCTCCTTAAACCAGGTTCAACTTAGAAACTAACAAAATAGTGCTCGAAAACTTACAGGAAGAATTATTATCTTACAGTCTTGTGTAAATTTGCTTGTCTCAATTTTGTTGTGTATGATTTATATTCAAGTAAGCTGAAGATCTCTTTCAGAATGATTAATCATCAATTAAATTCACAGTTGCACCATTTTCTGATCATAGTTACTAGATGTGCATTTCAAACGAAAAATTTGGGAACAAAAATTTGACATAAAAACTGCTTTTTATGAAGTTACACTTTACACTAAGCAAATGCAGTTAAAAAGTGATTTGGGGGTGCAGAGCACTACGTAAGAAATAGAATATTAAATGTCTGTAATATATAAAGATAATATACAATTCCAAGCTACATTAAATCTCAGTGTAATAACACTGATCTATACAGTCTACCTACAGCTAAGTGTTGCACCCAAAAACATAGGTACTGATTGAGTATACAGAAGGTTTTCACAAGAAAATGTTCTTTCATAAATAGAACCAATATTTTTAATATATCTGTGAGGGCAGATAGACATTTTTTGCTTTATATTACATGCGCTTGAGATACAAAACAAAATTATTCATAGCAGATCCCTAATTTGGTAAAATAAAATAGAAGACAGCAAAAAGATTGATGTTCCATTGATAACAAGAACTTCACGGCATTACAGCAGAGGCCAAAATTCTCCTTTTTTTTTTTTTTTTTCAATCTAGAAAACATAATGCAGGCCTGTATCGGGGTTTCCATGGCAAGGTTTTGGTTGCATGGGGTTACAGGAGTGGTCTTTGTAGAGTCCAGAACCTGCCCCATGTTAGATAAGGGACAGTTTCAGCTGGCTCCAAAAGGGACCCACCGCTGGCCAGAGCCAAGCCAGTAAGTGACGTTGTTGGTGCCTCTGAGAGCATATTTAAGAAAGGGCAAAAATAACTGCTGCCCAACACCAGTTGTGAGTGAGAAATAGCCCTTACCACGGTCAGTGCAGAAGGAGGGCAGGAGGTGCTCCAGGTGCTGTAGAAGTTCCCCTGTGGCCTGTGGAGAGGCCCCTGGTGGAGCAGGCTGTCCCCCTGCAGCCCATGGGTCCCACATGGAGCAGATCTCCACGCTGCAGTCTGTGGAGGAGCCCCCAGTGGAGCAGGTGGATGTGGCGTGGAGGAGGCTGCGGCCCATGGAGAGCCCCCACAGGAGCCTTACAGGGAACATGAGTATCACTAAAAAATAGCAATGGCAGACAAGTTCAATTAAGATTACCTGCTAACAGAAGACTGAGGAGCAAAAACACATTGAAAGCCCAACTCATAATGAAGTGGAGGTTACTAGAAGCATTAAGTCATCCTTCAAAAAGATGAAGTCATATTCTTATGTTCAAAAGAAAACAGAAAGCGTAAAACAGGAAAAAAAAGTGACACAAGGAAACAAAACTAACCCCCCTTTTTTTTTTTTTTTTTTTTTCATATACATCAGGAAGTCTGTACAGCTGGTTGATGATCAGAACATAAAAGGAGTACTAAAACCAAACAAGCAGAAAAGGTTATTGTTGAGAGGTTGTAATAGTGATCCTTGCAGGAGAAAAAAAGGAGAGAAGACTCCCATTAGGGAGCCACTGTCTGCAGGAGACTTATCAAGGATCTGCCTGAAAGTGCATAATTGTAGTAGAGTTTATGAAAAAAAATGACAAATGAACAATAATGAATTTCCAGGACCAGATGTTATTCACACATGAGATCTAGAGGAACTCAAGGATGAAATATCTGAATTACTGACTTTCATGCAGCTTTTCACTTTAAAAAGCTTTAGATCCTGAAGATCAGAAAGTGGAAAATTTTACTTCAAATTTTCTAACAGGTTCCAAGAGCTGTGGGGGAAACTATTTAGTCTACATAGATTTCAAAAAGCCTTTGGACAGGCTCCCTCAGAAAGCTTTTAAGTAAATAAGATAGCATGAACAAAGCCATTTGTTGCATGTATAAATAACTGGTTAAGAGAAAGAAAACACAAGTAGGAGTAAATTGTCAGTTCTTGAAGTGGAGACAGGTCATCAGTGCTGGTAAGCAGGGGTATGTACTGTAAAACATATTAGTCATTGACCTGGAAAGCAGGAAATCAGTGAAAAGAAAGACTGCTGAAAATACTATATTATTCAGGATAGTAAGGATGAAAGCTGACTGTGAGGAGCTGAAAAAAGACCGCCTAAGACTTAAAGGGCAATGAAGTGAATCAGTGTAAATAAATGTGATGTAGAGTGATAAAGAAAAACAATCCTATTTTCACATATAAAATTACAGATTCAAAACTAACCATTAAAAAAGAGAGAACAAAACATAAGCCATCATAATACTGTTAGTAGACTGTCCCACACCTTTGAATGATATAAACAGTTCTGATTCTAATAAAATGTGCAATGAATAAAAAAGAAAAGAAAAACAAACAACAAGCAAACAAAACAAAAAAAGACAATACAGACTTTTTTTTTTTTTTTTTTCTGTACAAGAAATGACTAGACAGGCTAAGAACATCAAATCTAAAAAAAAAAAAAAAAAAGTATTACTTAGAGGAAGGAATAGTGAGGCCTATAAAATCAGGAGTAGCAAGGGATGACAACAGTTTATCCTCTGTTCACATTAGCAAGACTCTTGTCCCAAGACATTCATGTCAGGGTTACAAGGATGAGATGAACAGTTGTGGGAAATACTGTACCCATGGTGGAAGTAAGGAAGTGGTTTTATTTGGTGTAGGTGTCTCAGGTAAGGGACATTCTTCTCATCACAGAGGAAACAATGTACTGAACCACACAGTTCACGCTTCTTAGCTTTTTATTCATGGGTGATTTTGCAATTTATATTCATGGTAAAGACAAATAACAGATTTCCTAGCTCACTGAGGTTTCTTTCCTTCTGAAGGCACCAACATCTCTCTGAAATCATAAAGAAAATGAAATGGAGCATAATCTCAGAGATCCATTTCCAAGATGAGATTTGGAGGTAGACTGGCTAGGTAAAGTTTCATGGGGAGATGCAGGAAATATCATAAGGCAGAGACACTTCAAATGTAAGGAAGTAGGTGGGGGCTGCCACTTCCCCTGAGTTGCCCAAAAGTAGAAAGTTGCAGGATTCAGTGTGACCCTCAACCCCTTGAAGATGCAGGATGTTCTCACTAAGACACCTTGTCAACTGTGCAAGTTACACATGATCCATCCAGTCCTGCTGAGTGGAAATCTGTTTTAGCAATGATAACCACAGAATCATAGAATCATAGAATATCCTGAGTTGGAAGGGACCCATAAGGATCATCAAGTCCAACTCCTGGCACCGCACAGGTCTATCCAAAAGTTTAGACCATGTGACTAAGTGCACAGTCCAATCGCTTTTTAAATTCAGACAGGCTTGGTGCAGTGACTACTTCCCTGGGGAGCCTGTTCCAGCGTGCGACCACCCTCTCGGTGAAGAACCTCTTCCTGATGTCCAGCCTAAACTTCCCCTGCCTCAGCCTAACACTGTTCCTGTGGGTCCTCTCACTGGTGTTTACGAAGAATAGGTCACCTGCCCCTCCACTCCCCCTCGTGAGGAAGTTGTAGACCGCGATGAGGTCTCCACTCAGCCTCCTCTTCTCCGGGCTGAACAGGCCCAGTGACCTCAGCCGCTCCTCATATGTCTTCCCCTCTAGGCCCTTCACCATCTTTGTTGCCCTCCTCTGGACACTCTCCAACAGTTTAATGTCCTTTTTGTAGTGTGGTGCCCAGAACTGCTCACAGTACTCGAGGTGAGGCCGCACCAGCGCAGAGTAGAGTGGGACAATCACTTCCCTCGACCGACTTGCAATGCCGTGTTTGATGCATCCCAGGATACGGTTGGCCCTCCTGGCTGCCAGGGCACACTGCTGGCTTATAACCAGGACTATCATCTATGATGCCACCCTCTAGGGAAGAGTTTCTACTGCCTGACACCTGAATGTTATGAAAGATGAGCTCAGCTAGGGTTGTCCTCACATTGGTGGCTATGTGGAACTGTCAATATTGGAGAATTTACATATCCTAAGTATTTGGGAGCCCTTGGTCAGGAAGGCCTCTCAAGTGCTTAAGGATGCTAAAACCTCTCCTGTGCCAAGGATCATACTTAAAATCGTAGAGGTCACAAAATAAGACACATTTTAGCATAATTCTTGATTGAGAGTGGGAAATTCCATAAGACAACATAATTTCAAATAAGGGAAGTTCAGATTAAAAAATGAACAATCAAAGGTTATGAAAATATTTTTTTGTTCTTAACATATCTTAAGAGAGCATTGTTGACTTTTTTTTTTTTTGGGGGGGGGTGTAGATGCATAAGAAAAATATTTGAAGAATCAGCCATAAATAATGCATGTTAGGTTTTTAATTAATCTAGCTGTGAAAGGTGAAGCTTGATTGCATAGCTGAGACTGGTTCTGTACCCATGCCCAGTCCTGCAGTGCAAGTAGCTGCTCGTCAAAAGCAAATGGGTTGCCAATTAATCTAAGAAATGTTGAACATAGGGAATTTGCTAACCCACAGACAGCTGAGGTATAGTTAACTTGCTGTGACATCTGGTACCAGTTAATAAAACAAAAGGATTTTGTGAATTTCTGATGTACTCAGAGAGGACTGATGATATAACTGTTTCAGGCCTGGAAACTGAAAAATGCATAAACAATACTGAAAAGTTATTTTTTTGTCATATACAAAATATTCTGAACATGGTTTTATTCCAGACTTTAAAAAGAGAAAGGATAAATATAAACCCTCCGTCATTAATAGTAGGGTGTCTCATTCTACAACACAGCTGAATCAAACAAGTTAGAGTTCCCAGCATATAGAGTTCCCTCAGTTCCCTGAGGAGGGTTGATAACCTCTTCTTGTAGCACTAAAGAAGTACTAGGTAAGTATGCATCTAAGTAATTATGAAACATTTAAATGTTGTCACAATATGAACTGTAAGGAAAAGGGGAAAGTTCAGGATATAAGCCATTTTCTACTCACTATATATCAGAATCACAGGGTGGTTTGGGATGAAAGGGACCTTAAAGATTATCTAGTTCCAACACCACTGCCATTGGCAGGAATACCTTCCACTAGATAAGGTTGCACAAAGCCCCATCCAGCCTGGCCTTGAGCATTTCCAAGAATGGGGCATCCACAACTTCCCCGTTCCAGTGCCTTGCCACCCTCATTGTAAAGAATTTCTACTTAACGTCTAACTTCTTTTAATTTGAAACCATTATTCTTTGTCCTATCACTACACTCCCTGATAGAGTCACTCCCCATCTTTCCTGGAAGGCAGCTATGAAGTTTCCCTAGAGTCTTCTCTTCTCCAGGCTGAACAAGTCCAACTCTTTCAGCCTCTCTTCACAGGAGAGGTGCTCCATCACTCATCATCCTTGTGGCCCTCCTCTGGACTCATTCTAACAGATCTATGAATTTCTTATGCTGGGGGCCCAAGCACTACAGGCAGTACTCCAGATTAGGTCTCATAAGAGTAGAGTAGACAGAGAGAATCATCTCCCTCAACCTGCTGGCCGTGCTTCTTATGATGAAGCCAAGGATATGATTGGCTTTCTGGGATGCAAGTGCACATTGCTGGGTCGTGTTCAGTTTTTCATCCACCAAGACCTTCTCCTCAAGGCTCCACTTTATCCATTCATCATCCAGCCTGGATTCGTGTTTGGGATTGCCCCAACTCAGGTACAGAACCTTTCACTTGGCTTTGTTGAGGGTTCACACATGCCCACCATTCAAGCCTGTCCATGTCCCACTGGATGGCATCCCTTCCCTTCAGTGTACCACTCAGCTTGGTGCTGTCCACAGTCTTGCTGAGGGTGCACTCAATCCTACTCTCCATGTGTTGTGGTTTAGCCTGGCTGGCAGCCAAACACCACACAGCCGTTCGCTCACCCTCCCCCCTCCCTCTCTGGGATGGGGGAGAGAAACGGGAAAGTGAAGTCTGTGAGTTGAGATAAAGACAGTTTATTAAGACAGGAAAAATAATAACAATAATAATAATAACAGTATTAATAGTAATAATGTGTATGAAATAAGTGATGCACAATGCAATTGCTCACCACCCGTTGACCAATGCCCAGCCTATCCCCGAGCAGCTGGCCCCCCCTCCACCCCAGCTAGCCACCCCTATATATTGTTCAGCATGACGTCAGATGATATGGAATACCCCTTTGGCCACTTTGGGTCAGCTGTCCTGGGTCTGTCCCCTCCCAGCTCCTGCTGCATCCCTAGCCTGCTCGCTAGCAGGACACAGCGAGAAGCTGAAAAGTCCTTGGCTTGGTGTAAGCACTGCTCTGCAACAATTAAAACATCAGCATGTTATCAGCGCTCTTCTCATCCTAATCCAAAACATAGCACCCTGCCAGCTATTAGGAGGAAAATTAACTCTGTCCTAACTGAAACCAGGAGAGATATCCACCCCTTATTCCATACCATTTATGTCATGCTCAGGTTACACTCTTTCCAATACCTTCTAATTAATCACCATTTTCATCTATGATATATAGCAACCATGGTAGTGATGACATACAGTGTTATATGATAATTAACATACTACAATTCAACTCATGGGCTATTCTCACCCAGTATTAGGTCCCCTTGAGGTACACACTGGATCTCCCCATTCTTTTGCATTACCCACCAAGTGCATCCAGGTCCCTGAGCAAAAGCAATCCCACGAATGGGTTTGCCTTTTCCTGAGGCAGGAGTAGACCAGACTGTCTTACCCAGCATGTTTCTTACGTGCACTCCAGGAACTTTATCCCCTTCTACAGTGCATAACAGGTTTGATTGGGCAGGTCCAGCTCGGTTGGCAGATCCTCTAGTATTGACTAACCAGGTGGCCTTTGCCAAATGTGTTTCCCAATTTTTGAATGTCCCAGCACCCATTGCTTTCAGTGTAGTCTTTAACAGTCCATTGTATCGTTCAACTTTCCCGGAGGCTGGTGCATGATAGGGGATGTGATACACCCACTCAATACCATGTTCTTTGGCCCAAGTGTCTATAAGGTTGTTTCGGAAATGAGTCCCATTGTCTGACTCAATTCTTTCTGGGGTGCCATGTCACCATAGGACTTGCTTTTCAAGGCCCAGAATAGTGTTCCGGGCGGTGGCATGGGGCACAGGATACGTTTCCAGCCATCCAGTGGTTGCTTCCACCATTGTAAGTACGTGGCGCTTGCCGTTGCGGGTTTGGGGGAGTGTGATGTAATCAATCTGCCAGGCCTCTCCATATTTCTATTTCAGCCATCGTCCTCCATACCAAAGAGGCTTTGACCGTTTGGCTTGCTTAATTGCAGCACATGTTTCACAATCATGAATAACCTGTGCTATAGTGTCCAGGGTCAGGTCCACCCCTTGATCACGAGCCCATCTGTATGTTGCATCTCTGCCTTGATGGCCTGAGGTGTCATGGGCCCATCGGGCTATAAATAATTCACCTTTATGTTGCCAGTCCAGGTCCACCTGAGCCACTTCAATCTTAGCAGCATGATCCACCTGCTGGTTGTTTTGATGTTCTTCAGTAGCCCGATTCTTGGGCACATGAGCATCTACATGGCGTACCTTTACAACCAGGTTCTCTACCCGGGCAGCAATATCTTGCCACAATGCAGCAGCCCAGATGGGTTCGCCCCGGCGTTCCCAGTTGTTCTGCTTCCACTGCTGTAACCACCCCCACAGGACATTTGCTACCATCCATGAATCAGTATAGAGATAGAGAACTGGCCACTTTTCTCGTTCAGCAATATCTAAGGCCAGCTGAATGGCTTTCACTTCTGCAAACTGACTCGATTCACCTTCTCCCTCAGCAGCTTCTGCAACTCGTCATGTAGGACTCCATACAGCAGCTTTCCATCTCCGATGCTTTCCCACAATACGACAGGACCCATCAGTGAACAGGGCATATTTCTTCTCATTTTCTGGTAGCTTGTTGTACAGTGGGGCTTCTTCAGCACGGACCACCTCCTCCTCTGACGATATCCCAAAGTACTTGCCTTCTGGCCAGTCCATAATCACTTCCAAGATTCCTGAGCGACTAGGGGTTTCCTATTCGAGCCCGCTGAGTAATCAGTGCAACCCACTTGCTCCATGTAGCATCAGTTGCATGATGTGTAGAGGGGACCCTTTCTTTGAACATCCAATCCAGTACCGGCAGTCGGGGTGCCAGGAGGAGCTGCGCTTCAGTACCGACCACTTCCGAAGCAGATCGAACTCCCTCATATGCTGCCAATATCTCCTTTTTGGTTGGAGTATAGCGGGACTCAGATCCTCTGTATCCCCGACTCCAAAACCCCAGGGGTCGACCTCGAGTTTCCCCAGGTTCTTTCTGCCAGAGGCTCCAGGTGGGACCATTCTCCCCGGCTGCGGTGTAGAGCACATTCTTTACATCTGGTCCTGTTCGGACTGGCCCAAGGGCTACTGCATGAACTATTTCCTGCTTACTTTGTTCAAAGGCTTGTCGTTGCTCAGGGCCCCATTCAAAAGCATTCTGCTTACGGGTTACTTGGTAGAGCGGGTTTACAATCAGACTGTAATTTGGAATATGCATTCTCCAAAACCCCACGACACCTAGGAAAGTTTGTGTTTTCTTTTTGCTAGTTGGTGGAGACATAGCTGTTATTTTGTTGATCACATCCATTAGGATTTGACGACGTCCATCTTGCCATTTTATTCCTAAAAACTGGATCTCTCGTGCAGGTCCTTTAACTTTATTTTGTTTTATGGCAAAACCGGCCTTCAGAAGGATTTGGACTATTTTCTTCCCTTTCTCGAAAACTTCCTCTGCAGTGTCACCCCACACAATGATGTCATCGATGTACTGCAGGTGTTCAGGAGCCTCCCCCTGCTCCAGCGCAGACTGAATCAGACCATGGCAAATGGTAGGGCTATGTTTCCACCCCTGGGGCAGCCGATTCCAAGTATATTGGACTCCCCTCCAAGTGAAAGGAAACCGTGGCCTGCACTCTGCTGCTAGAGGGATGGAGAAAAATGCATTAGCAATATCAATTGTGGCGTACCACTTGGCTGCCTTTGATTCCAGTTCGTACTGGAGTTCTAGCATGTCCGGCACTGCAGCACTCAGTGGTGGCGTGACTTCGTTCAGGCCACGATAGTCCACTGTTAGTCTCCACTCACCATTAGACTTTCGCACTGGCCATATGGGACTATTAAAAGGTGAATGGGTCTTGCTGATCACCCCTTGGCTCTCCAGTTGACGAATTAGCTTATGGATGGGAATCAGGGAGTCTCGGTTGGTGCGATATTGCCGCCGGTGCACAGTTGTGGTAGCGATTGGCACTTGCTGTTCTTCAACCCTCAGCAACCCCACAACAGAAGGGTCCTCTGAGAGACCGGGCAAGGTAGACAACTGTTTAATGTCCTCTGTCTCTAAGGCAGCTATGCCAAAAGCCCAGCGGAACCCTTTTGGGTCCTTGAAATATCCTCTTCTAAGATAGTCTATGCCAAGGATGCACGGAGCATCCGGGCCAGTCACAATACGGTGCTTTTGCCACTCCTTTCCGGTTAGACTCCCTTCAGCTTCCAATACAGTTAACTGCTGGGATCCCCCTGTCACGCCATAAATACAGATGGGCTCTGGCCCTTTACAGCTGGATGGCATTAGAGTACATTGTGCACCGGTGTCTACTAGAGCCTTATACTTCTGTGCGTCAGACATGCCAGGCCATCGAATCCACACAGTCCAATAAACTCGATTGTCCCTTTCCTCCCCCTGGCTGGAGGCAGGGCCCCTCTAGTCCTGGTCAGAATCTTCATTTCTGTGCTTAAAGGACTGCCTGCTGGGAGTTGGAGCAGCAAACTTTTCAGAGAACCCCTTTCTCCCGATTGTTTTCTTTTGCAACTCACGTACCCGTGCCTCTAGGGTCTCAGTAGATTTTCCATCCCATTTTCTCATGTCCTCTCCATGGTCACGTAGGTAAAACCACAGGGTGGCGCAGGGTGTGTACCCACCATATTGTCTTCTTTGCACGGATGAACGTTTACCCCTAATAGCCGAGACACTGGTGTGTGCAGGTGGGGAAGAAAATAAACTCTCTTTAAGTTGGTGGACCTCTTCAGAAAGTTTCTCCAAAGTATTCTCTTTTAGTTGGTGGCCACTGGTTCGTTCAGGTGGGGGGGAAGATAAATTCTCTTTAAGTTGGTGGAACTCTTCAGAGAGTTTCTCCACAGCCGAGACGCAGGCCTGTAGGGAAGAGGAGAGATTT
Organism: Cygnus olor; assembly: GCF_009769625.2. Taxonomy (NCBI): domain Eukaryota; kingdom Metazoa; phylum Chordata; class Aves; order Anseriformes; family Anatidae; genus Cygnus; species Cygnus olor. The sequence continues at coordinate 167,771,816 of NC_049169.1, read as the reverse complement.
TCTTCGTACTGCCGGAGTTGTTTAGTCATTTCACCCGCTGTGGGGTCTTCACCGTCTTTCCAGGTTATTATTGGCAATGAGCTGGCCCATGATGATGGTGCATTTCATACAAACTTCCGCCACATGGGTCGAGTACACTGGACTTCATCTGGATCTGTGGATGTTTGTGCGTCATCTAGGTCCTTATAAATTACTTCCCGTATGGCTAATTCCCTCAGGTACTGAATTCCCTTCTCCATGGTAGTCCACTTGACTGGTAGACATACAAGTTCTTCCTTGAAGGGATACCTTTCCTTCACAGCTAACAGGAGACGCCTCCAGAGGCTGAGAGATCGTGCTCCATCTCCAATTGCTTTGTCAATGCCTGCATCTCTAGCAAGGGATCCCAGCCGCCTGGCTTCCCTGCCCTCTAATTCCACACCATTGGCTCCAGTGTCCCAGCAGCGGAGCAGCCAGGTGACAAGCTGCTCACCTATACAGCGACCAAAATCTTTTCGCACATCTCGTAGCTCACGCTGGTATAGGGTTCGGGTAGTTACTGTTGATTTTTCAACATCCTCATCCTCATCTTCATCCTCCTGCACATTTGATGGCCCAGCCCCATCTTCTCCATACCTAGACCTAGCAGAAGACTGTCTGCGTTCTAAACGACCTGAGTTTCTATACCATTTTTTCACCCTGTCTACAGGGGCAACTTGCACTGCTACAGCTCGCTTCTCTTACCCAGCTACAGGGTCTGCCACAGGGGTTGGAATACCCTCTGTAGGGGCAATTTGCACTGCTACAGTTCGTTTCTCTGACCCAGCCACAGGAGTGGGAGCGGCTGCGGGAGCTGGAGCTGGAATGGCTGCGGGTGCCGGGACTGGAACGGCTGCAGGAGCCGGGACTGGAACGGCCTCAGGGTCTGTCACTAGGTTGATAGTAGCATCAATTGCAGCTCGATAGGCACAAGCCAGACCCCAGCACGCCACAGTGATTTGTGTCACTTTGGAACTGCCAGAGTCATGACACCTTTTTTTCAAGCATTCTACCAGTTTTTTAGGATTTTGCAGTTGTTCAGGGTTGAATGTCCAAAACACTGGAGGTGCCCACTGCCCTAGAAACCTGCCCATATCCTCCCACACTCCCTGCCACTCGCAACTATCCCGCCTCAAGACAGATCTCCAGATGAGATTCCTAAGTAGTTGTTTAACCTTAAACAAAACCTGAAGCGCATTCAGGAGACATAACAACAAGAACATGCTGGTCTGAGTATCCCAAGGATATTCAACATCTTGGAGAGCTACCGTAACTAGCTCGGGGGATAAGAGGGTGGTGAAGGAGGAAGGGAGAGTGAACAGGTAGGAAAAAATATCTTCCCCTGTTCCCTCCACAGATTGACTCCCTGATGAAAAAAGGCAATAGGTGTAATTGCTAATAGTTTCTGAGATATGGTTTCCGAAGTATAGAGTCGACGACAGTGCTGAGTACAAATACCAGGTTAGAGTCATGACCAGAAATCTCATCATTTCATAAGCCATCGTTACACCACACAGTACCATAACAATCTTAAACCAGGGCCCGGAAAGGATAAACAGCATGACAGGGAGCACATACAGAAAGTAACTTGCTATAAAACTCAATTTGGGAAACAGGCACAGCAGACTTGAGATTAAGGCAATCAACATTGTGACTAGCAACTATTAAGCAGGTCGAATACTTATACCAATTTTAGTTTAACACACTCTGGTCAAATCTGTCGATATCTCAACCCTTCGAGCCCCACGTTGGGCGCCAAATGGACTGTTGTGGTTTAGCCCGGCTGGCAGTCAAACACCACACAGCCGTTCGCTCACCCTCCCCCCTCCCTCTCCGGGATGGGGGAGAGAAAGGGGAAAGTGAAGTCTGTGAGTTGAGATAAAGACAGTTTATTAAGACAGGAAAAATAATAACAATAATAATAATAATAATAATAATAGTATTAATAGTAATAATGTGTACGAAGTAAGTGATGCACAATGAAATTGCTCACCACCCGTTGACCGATGCCCAGCCTATCCCCAAGCAGCCGGCCCCCCCCCCTCCACCCCGGCTAGCCACCCCTATATATTGTTCAGCATGACGTCAGATGGTATGGAATACCCCTTTGGCCACTTTGGGTCAGCTGTCCTGGGTCTGTCCCCTCCCAGCTCCTGCTGCATCCCTAGCCTGCTCGCTAGCAGGACAGAGAGAGGCTGAAAAGTCCTTGGCTTGGTGTAAGCACTGCTCTACAACAATTAAAACATCAACATGTTATCAGCGCTCTTCTCATCCTAATCCAAAACATAGCACCCTGCCAGCTACTAGGAGGAAAATTGACTCTGTCCTAACTGAAACCAGGACACCATGTCACTGACAAAGATGTTAAATATACTTGGTCCCAGTACTGAACCCTGGAGAACATCACTCATCACAGGTCTCCACCTGGACACTGAGTTGTTGACAGGAATTCTTTGAGGGTGACCATCCAGCCAATTCCTTATCCACTGAGTGGTCCATTCAGCAAATCCATGCGTCTTCCTTCAGGAGATGTCCTGCATTTTCCCTAGTTTTTCTTTTATTGCTGACATACCTGTAGAAGCCTTTCTTGTTGTCCTTGATGTCCCTGGCCAGATTTAGTTCTACCCAGGCTTTAGTTTTCCTAACTAGATCCCTGACCATTTGGACAATTTCTCAGTATTCCTCCCAGGCTACCTGTCCTGTCTTCCACCCTCTATAGGCTTCCTGCTTGTGTTTGAGTTTGGACATGAGCTCCGTGTTCCTCCATGCAGGCCTCCTGGCATTTTTGCTTGACTTCCTCTACATTTGGATGCATTGCTCTTGAGCTTGAAGGAGGAGATCCTTGAATATTAAGTAGCTTTCTTAGGCTTCTCATCTTTCTAGGGCTTTATTCCACAGTACCCTACCATGCAGCAAGGTCTGATATCTTAATTCCAGGATCATAAGCTTGCTGTGCACCCTCCTTGCTGCGCTATGGACAGATGAGAATGAGGTCCAGCATTGCACCTCTTCTTGTTGGCTCCTTCTCCAGTTGGAAAAGCAATTAGCCATCAACGCATTCCAAGAACCTCCTGGATTGCCTATGCCCTGCTGTGTTGTCCCTACAACAGGTATCAGGGTGGCTGAAGTCCCCCATAAAGACCTGAGCTGTGAATTTGAGGCTGCTCCTACCTGCCCATAGATAGAGGGCCTCACCCACTCAGTCTGCTTGGTCAGGTGGCCTGTAGCAGACCCCCACTATAATGGCATCTGTCCCTACCCTCCCTTTAAGCCTGACCAATAAGCTTTCAATTGGCCCTTCATCCATCCCCAGGCGGAGCTCCATGTACTCCAGCTGGTCATTGACTAGAGGTTAACACCCAATACTCATCTCCCCTGCTTATCTTTCCTATAGAGCCTGTATCACACTTTCCTACAGAGCCTTTACAACACTCCAGTCTTCTTGTCTCTGTGATGCCAGTAAGATCATAGCCCTGTTAGAACTTCTCTTGTTTACTTCCCCCATGCTATATGCCTTTGCATAGAGGCATTTAAGTGGGACCACTGATGTAAACTGTTTTATTGGATGAAGTGCCTGGAATTCCTTTGTGCTGCTTTGCAGGTGCTCTCTCACTGGTCTCTGATCCCCTTCTTGGCTCTGGGCATCTATTTCTGGCATTGGCATCGAGATGCTAAGAGTTGGATGGATTGAAGTTCCCCTCCCCTGACAACTTTAGTGTAAAGCTATTTTCATCTATCTTGAATAAAACATGTAACTTATGGATTGGTAGTATTTATGCATTAAACAAGGAAGGATTTTCGGTAGTACGTATGCATTAAATAAGGGATTTTGTCTGTAAGGGCTTGTTCAATACTAGCAGGCAATTAAGAACCAGAAAGCTGCTTGGTCACTTACTCCAAAAGGGATGGGGAGAGAATCAGAAAGGAAATCGTAAGTAAACTTGCGGGTTGAGTTAAAGACAATCTACTAGGTAAAGCAAAAGCCATGCATGCAAGAAAAACAAAACAAGGATTTCATTCACAAAAAGTCCTTGACTCTGTGCAAGCACTGCTCAGCAATGTCTTTAAGGTTCCTTCCAAACCAAACCATTCTATGATTCTACGCATCTGTGATTCTGTGATTTCATGATTCTGTGATTCTGTGATTCTATGACACTATGAACTAAACTATTGGTGTTTTATAAATGCTATTGTCATCACAAGTCCAAAACACAGTACAATATGAGCTGCTATGAAGAAAATTAACTCTATCCCAGCCAAAAGCAGGACAGATTTCTGCTTCGATAGTATGAATTCGGATTGTAACTTGCACTCTTCCTTCACTTCAGTGAAATTATCTGGATTACAGAGTATTCAAATAAGATTAGTACCTAACTGTGTTTCATTCTGAAAGATTTTTCCATACTTTTAGATATCAGACAAAAATGAAGATCACTGAATTACTTTTTGTGAGATATGATGTAGTCACTAAAAATATGAAAAAAGCAATGCCAGAATACTAAAACCATGTATTCAGCAAGTCATGATGTCATGCCCAGTTCAAGACAGCAAACTAAAGTGTGGATTGATTAAATTGTGATCATTGTACTTTATTTGAGAATATATTTTCTATATCACCTGAATAGAAATTAAGGCATTAGGGCATGTCTGTAACTATTCCACATGCTGTGCCACTGCAGTCAAGCAGATTGTCATGAAAAGATTAGGGGATTGGTCCTTTTGCTTTTTTACTTACTGCACCATTTAAATTGTACTTAAACTTATTAAAATACACTGTCAAAGTGTATTTTTTTTCCAATTTACTGTATAATTCCCTTTAATTTTGTCATCTGTGACAAATAATATTACCTATATATTATTGGCATTTGCATTGTAGTGTGACAGAAGCTTTACAATTAACTTGTCTTGTTTTCAGTATGAAATTATTATTTTTTTTTTGTTTTCTCGTTCTTAGTCAGTCCTTTTGTCTCATACATCTAAAGAATATCTTTATCATGTAGGCACGTGTATCTTTTATATGAAGAAAGAACATGCATCTGAGTTCTGAAATATTTCTGATAATTTTTACAGGTTAATTATTTACTTTGGTTTTACAAATCTGAAGAATTTCTGCTTTCTGAAAGTTACAATTTTCTCCAATTTTACAATTTAATCATCTTGAAGATTTTACAGAAACACTTTTGTCATTACTCTGTTATAGATTGTTGTAGACAAAGAAATCTTAAGGGTCTTATTTCAATTTCAAATAGTTTATATTTATTTGAAAGATTCCCAGAGAAGGGTAATAGAAACATTAATTATACCCTTCATATTATTACAGAAACTTCTTCTCTCTCTCTCTTTTTTTTTTTTTTTTTTTTTAACGAAGATTTAGTAAATAAAAAGTAGAAACTAAATAAATCAGCATCTCTAAGTTCATCAGTAGCAGTCACACCATAAACAATTTTCCATTTTGGTAGAACCCCATTTAAAGTGATGCTAACCACTATTTACCCTGGAAGATCTTTTACAATTCCAAAGGTTTGGACCTTCTATTAAAATGTAATTACTTGATCTTTAAAAGAATATAAAACTTAAATCATATTACTGAAGAAATGGCTTTCCCTGGGAACTAGCCTGCATTTTTAAATCCTTTTTAAAGTATTCTGAGAAAATATTTTAAGGTTCAGTATTGGTCCAATATGTAGCAAAATACCTATTTGAATCAAACTGAGGCGAGCACTACCTTTACAGTTTATAAAAAGTATATGTCATTTCAAAGTGTTTGGCAGACACAGAATTCTGGGTTTGTGCCATTGGCATTGCATTTCTGCTGTTTGTTTGTTTGTTTGTTTGTTTGTTTATTTTTTCAGGAAGATATGCAGTGAAGACATATAAATGTCAAGATGTGTGTGGATTAAACTTTATTCAAGCTTCTGGTGCCATCTCCTGGGTAGATAAAGAATAATCTGCTGTATGAAAGAATAAATTTAGAGAGAAAACTATGTATTTTGCATAGTTCAGTTCCAACAGAAAAAATATCTTTTTTTTTGTTTGTTTGTTTGTTTTCTCTAGCTCAGTTTTCTAAATTTTATATCTTCACAATTCACATCATTCCTAATTAGGGATTAAAAGAATATTTCCAAGATGCAGATTTATTCAGTGTTGTCTTAATCAGCATTTCTTTCTGTCTTCTAAAGCAAAAGTAGATCTCTTAGGTATAGTATGTACTCAGGTTCTGGGAAAGGTGGACCTCAAATGTTATCCACTACAGCGATTTTCATGTTTTTAGACCAGTTTACTGTCTTGGATATCCAGCTTCAGATATTCAGTTAAATTTGTAAAGGTGGGTAGAAGGAGAGAATGTGTCTGCTCCTGAAAGGGTATCTTTCTTTTCAAGGACCTTTTCCAGTGCAACAAAGAATAAGAAATTGCATGTGTGTCATTGCTACAAGGGGCTCTCCAGGTGAGACGTGTGAGAGAAATTTGGTACCAGCTGCTGCACTCAGGCTGGGTTTGTGTGTACCCTGCCCTGTGGTGACAGATGCTGGAACCAGTGGGGTCTTACTGTCAGCTCCTGGAGCGGGTGGTGGTCTTCAGCCTCCAGCCCCTGGGGTGGGAGTTGTGAGTGAGGCGAGTGAGGGGCTCTGTGCTGGCAGCTGGAGCGGGGTCACAGGTCACAGCCCATGTACCTGGTGCTGGCTGCTGGTGGTAGCGTCTGTGTTTGCCCCAAACTGTGTGTGTGCAGGGTGTGCGTGTGTGTTTGCTGGCAAACGCCTTGCAGGAGCAGCTGGTGAGTGGGCGAACCCATGAGGCAGGTGACAGGGGCCAGGATCCAGGCAGGGATGGTGGGCAGAAAGTGTTGTGTTTTTGCCTTCACTAGTGACCTTCTACCTCTGCCATACCAAGAGGAGGAGGGGACTTTGCTGCCTCTGCATCTCTGGGACCGGTGCTCAGCTTTGCTATAGGTTGAATCAACAATGGAGAAAGCTCAGCTGCATTTCCCAGCCTGGGCAGAGACCCTGGTTCCACTGGCACTGGGCTGGGCTCTAGCACCATGCAGGAGGAGTTGTGGACTAGGGGAGCTGGAGGAGGCAGACATGCTTTCAACATCACATAACAAAATTCCATTACCTGCTATTACCATTTTTCTTTTTTAATTTTCCCTTATATACAGTAAAATGTAACAGTAAGCTGCCATCAAATCAAATTATATGCTGTTTACAATCTTGTACCTTGATTAACGTTGTCTCCTTGTCCAGCTTGCCTGAGTTCATTTCCTCTTCACCTCTCATCCAAATTATATATCAGTGGCCAAATTCACATATATACACATATATATATACATATACATATATATGTACATATGTATACATATATATATAGAGAGAGAGAGATGGCTAAAGGAGTGGAATCTGTAAACACAAATTAGATTCTCAGATTACTTGGATAATATATAAACAGAACAGGGTATTTTAGGATGAGCTTTACAAAAAAAGAAGAAGAAGAAGAAAAAAAGGTATGCTAAACAGACACAGCAGTCCCATATTCAGCTAACTGGTAATATTAAAGCAATTTGCCTGAAATTTTGTCTCCTTTTTATTTATTTTTTTTATTTATTTATTTTTTCCTCTGTGGAAGTTGTGCCACTGTGTGGACAGCTGTAATAATTCTAAGAATAGGACAATAAAAGGTGCCTACTTCTGTAGCTTTGTTGACAACATGCTTGTGTAGTTTAGGTCTTTGGTTTTAATCCCCACTTAAATGTTTTTACATACGTTCATACATTTCATGTTAAAGAGATGTGGCATAAAATGTTTATACAGCTCTGGCAGTTGTTTGGAAGCCTGAGTGCCACCCTTCACTAGGATTTTTCCTTATTACCACACTACAGAATCATATTCTTGTCCTCTTGCTAATTTGACGAATCTTACATTTTTGGCATACTGTCCTAATGATGTAGCTTCAGTAGCAGTAAGATGAAAAATTAGTTTGAAAAGCCTTATGAAGAACATTGAACTAAATCAAGTTTTTCACTTTCTGGAGAAGCGTTCTAGAACTGTTTGTCAACCATTTGACATCTTGTGAAAAACTGATGAGTATTCTTGGCTGTGTTTTTTTTAATAAATATCTGTGACTGTGGACTTATGTTCTGAACACTGGTGTCTGTGCAATGTATCAGTGTCCTGATACATTGCTCTTCATAGTGGCTGGTATGGTGCATGTTTTGGATTTAGGAGAAAAATAATGTTGATAACACACTGATGTTTTAGTTGCTGTTGAGCAGGGTTTGCAGTAAGTCAAACACTTTTCAGCGCCTCATGCTGTCCTGCCAGTGAGGAGGCTGGGAGTGCACAAGAATCTGGGAGGGGACAGAACCAAGACAGCTGACCCAAACTGGCCAAAGGGATATTCCATACCATATGGTGTCATGCTGAACAATAGAACTGGGGGGAGTTGGCTGAGTGGGCTGCAGTTGCTTGGAGACTGTCTGGGATGGTCAGTGGGTGTGTAATTCCATTATGCATCATTTTTTTTTTTTTTTAAAATCTATCTATCCTTGCTTTATTCCTTTTCTTATTAAACTTTAATATTAAATTTAATTAATACTAAACATTATTTAATATTAATTAAAATTACTTATTCTCACTCTTTAGAGTCTAATGGTAGGTGCCATACTGAGCATGGTTGGACAAACATCCTATTTCTGTTACCTTAAGAGAGGGGAACAACAGAGGAACACATCATCAATTTCTAGAGAGACAAAGTATATGGCACAGTTCCCTGTAGGCAATCTCTTAATGGGTATTTGCATCCCCAGACCAATGGTCATTTTATAGGAATATTCTGAGTAGTCATATTCCTTTGCAGATCGTATTTTGAGGCGTATACTTGAAAATAATTTTAGATAAGACAGATAAGCCAAATAGTATTCATATTATTTCTGTCCCTACTAAGCATAATAGTAAACCTGGTGGAGTAATGTCAGAGCACCAAGCTTTCTGCTGAAACTCTAAGCAATTTGGCTAAGAACAGGAGGGCTAAAAAGGTTACTCTGGTAATGGATCATTCCTGGTGAGTGTCTATAGCTTACTTTCTGTGGTGGATCAAAAATATGTGCATCTTGAAAGCAGATGAGGCCTCTCATCTGTAATGTAATTAATGTAATGAGGCTACATTAATACTTAGTTTTGCTTTAAAATAGTACGTACCAAACCCCCACTGATCCAAATGTATAAATGGTCCCCGTGTAGTGTGCCACTGGAATTGCCCTAATTTTATTGATATCTACATGCATATGTAGATAGATGTGTATTCTGAGGGAGAAGTATGTATGCTTCATACTAGGTCTCCAGATTGCATGGTGTGAATCAGGTATTTTGGCAGAAACTATAAACTCAGTACCCTCAATAATAGCTAATGGGAAAAAAAAAAAATAATAAAAAAAATCTTGTCATTGTTCCTGATGTTGGTTTGACATTCTTGGGCCATCTTTGAAGATAAAATATTTAGTTCAGTTCAAAGTAGTATTCACATATATACTAGATTCATTAGATTTCATTTTAGCACCCATGGCTCTCATTGGATATATCTGTGGGGGCAAATTACACAATACAAGGGCATGTTCTCAGGCTCTGGAACTTGATCTTTCAGATTGTTAAATTGTTGAAGTGGTGCTTGGCATGTATTCATCTGTACAAATGCTATTTTCCCATATAATTTCTATCAAAAAGTAACACAAATCAGGGATCAGGCCTAATAAGTCATATGGGGCAGCCACACTCTTTTAGAGTGTAAAAATACTTGAACAGGATGGACAGAAGATGGGCCAGTGTGCTTCAGTGCTTTACATAGTCAAAGGAACTACACACAGCCTTACACTCAGTTAAAAAAAAAAAAAAAAAGATGCAAGCAGATCTGACAATCTGATGGTTTAGGGTTTAGGCATAGCATACTAGAGCCTGGAGGTAATAAATTCAAAAGATACAGCAAATTAAGCTCTTGGCTTGGGACCAACAATGAAATTACATAAGCAGAACATGACCAACCGTCAATTAGTGTCAGAGTTCGATACCACAGTATCACAGCTAAGGTTAAAAAAACAAAATTTACCATAAAACTTATGGAGCTAGGAATTTATTACTTGTTCCTTGTAAGTTAGGTGGTGGGTTTTTTGTTTGTTTGTTTATTTGTTTGTTTGTTTGTTTGTTTTCCTTAGCTCTCCTGAGCTTGCTTCCTTCATTTTGCCCATTTGCAATTATAAATCTTTGAATACTATAGTTAGCCAAACTTACTGGATATAACCAAATAAATAAAGCTATTAAATAAAGTTATTAAATCATGACTGTTGAAGTGATCAGCATGCACAGTAAATATTATACTGGCAGTGGCTGATCAGCCAAAAAAAAAAAAACAGAAACTTAAAATGTGAACTGTTCTAAAATTGATATTATGTCAGATGAAATCACCCTTATAATTACTTTACTGCATTATAAGTAGTAGTAGAATATTCTGATGTATATCAGATTTGTTCTTCTGGGACCTTAATATGTAAGAAACTAATCATGTTGACTGAAAAACATACTTTTTTTTTTTTTTTTTTCATCCCTGAATACCACTGGATTTTGTTTATGTTTACGTAGGGTCAGGCAAAATACAAAGGGTCAATGAGAATGCATAAATCAAGGGTATAAGGTGATTGATTTTATTTGATTTCTTAAGCTGTTCTGTTTTGATGGTACACTGGCTTTATGTTTTTTAATCTTTGTAATCATTTTCATATTATTGATTGTGATAATAAAACACTTAGTATTCCAGCCATTATTTTACAATATTAGAATCATAGAATCATAGAATCATAGAGTCATAGAATATCCTGAGTTGGAAGGGACCCATAAGGATCATCAAGTCCAACTCCTGGCACTGCACAGGTCTACCCAAAAGTTTAGACCATGTGACTAAGTGCACAGTCCAATCTCTTTTTAAATTCAGACAGACTTGGTGCAGTGACTACTTCACTGGGGAGCCCGTTCCAGCGTGCGACCACCCTCTCGGTGAAGAACCTCTTCCTGATGTCCAGCCTAAACTTCCCCTGCCTCAGCCTAACACCGTTCCTGTGGGTCCTCTCACTGGTGTTTACGAAGAATAGGTCACCTGCCCCTCCACTCCCCCTCGTGAGGAAGTTGTAGACCGCGATGAGGTCTCCACTCAGCCTCCTCTTCTCCAGGCTGAACAGGCCCAGTGACCTCAGCCGCTCCTCATATGTCTTCCCCTCTAGGCCCTTCACCATCTTTGTTGCCCTCCTCTGGACACTCTCCAACAGTTTAATGTCCTTTTTGTAGTGTGGTGCCCAGAACTGCTCACAGTACTCGAGGTGAGGCCGCACCAGCGCAGAGTAGAGTGGGACAATCACTTCCCTCGACCGACTTGCAATGCCGTGCTTGATGCACCCCAGGATACGGTTGGCCCTCTTGGCTGCCAGGGCACACTGCTGGCTCATATTCTACTTCCTGTCAACCACAACCCCCAGATCCCTCTCTGCGGGGCTGCTCTCCAGCGTCTCATCACCCAGTCTGTATGTACAGCCAGGGTTGCCCCGTCCCAGGTGCAGGACCCAGCACTTGCTTTTGTTAAAACTTCATGTGGTTGGTGATCGCCCAGCTCTCCAATCTGTCCAGATCTCTCTGCAAGGCCTTTCCACCCTCATCCGAGTCCACAACTCCTCCAAGTTTGGTGTCGTCGGCAAATTTGCTCAAAACACCTTCTAGTCCTACATCCAAATCATTTATAAAAACATTGAAGAGGACTGGCCCTAAAATGGAGCCTTGAGGAACCCCACTAGTGACCATCCGCCAGCCTGATGTGGCCCCATTTACCACAACCCTTTGAGCCCTGCCCATCAACCAATTGCTCACCCATCGTATGGTGTTTTTGTTAAGTTGTATGCTGGACATTTTGTCCAGTAGGATCCTATGGGAAACTGTGTCAAAAGCTTTGCTGAAGAATTGGCACAACATTTGCCAGTTTCCAGTCCACTGGGACCTCACCAGATTCCCAAGATCATTGAAAAATAATTGAGAGAGGTCCCGCGATGACATCAGCCAGCTCTCTAAGCACCCTGGGATGAATCCCATCTGGACCCATGGACTTGTATGGATCCAGGTGGAGCAGCAAATCCCGCACACGTTCAGGGTCGGTTGGGAGTTTGTCATTCCCACCGTCATGGTCCTTCAGCTCAGGGTACCCTGGGTCCCAAAGCCCATCATCAGTATTGAAGACAGAGGCGAAGAAGGCATTAAATGTCTCTGCTTTGCCTATGTCATTGTCTGTGAGGAGACCTTCCCCATCAAGTATCGGACCTATGTTTTTTTTGGTTCTCCTTTTTCTGTTCACATATCTAAAAAAAACCTTTTTTATTGTCTCCCACAGACATGGCCAGCTTCAACTCTAGTTGGGCTTTGGCCACATGAATTTTCTCCCTACAAACACAAACAGCATCCCTGTATTCCTTCCTCGTCGCCTGACCCTCCTTCCAGCAGCCGTACACTTTCTTTTTTTGCCTTAGCTCCAGTGGAAGATCCCTGGTCAGCCAGGCTGGCCTTCTGCCCCGCCTGCCTGACTTCCGATATTTTGGAATTGCCTGATCTTGTGCTTTTAGGAGGCAGTGCTTAAAGATTGACCAGCACTGGTGGACGCCGATGCCTTCAAAAGCAGCTTCCCAGGGGACCTTGTTGAGTAGTTCCCTGAGCAGCCTGAAGTCTGCTTTCCCCATATCCAGGGCTGAAGTTTTGATGCCAGTTTTCCTTTTGTCACCATAAATTCTAAACTCAACCACTTCATGGTCACTATGACCGAGACGGCCGCCAATTGCCACGTCTCCCACAAGACCCTCTCTGTTGTCCAGCAACAGATCTAGGAGGGCACCTTTCCTAGTTGGCTCTAATATATTCATATATTTATATTAATATTAATTACTTTAATTTATATATGGGTTTCATTCCTAATAATTGGAGTCAAGTTAAATTAATAATTTCACTCGAGTATTACTGGTGTTTAAGTTAATGTCAAATTTCACAATTGTTTCATTTGAATTTAGAATCAATATTCTTATACTGAACACCATAATAAAGGATTATAGAGGACTGTGCTTTGATATTTTTCTTATTTTGTACACCTTGGCCCCAGTATTATTCATTGGCCTTATAAGAGGTCTTATTCTTCTCTTCTACCTGTCCTCATTAGGTTTTATGTATTTAAGTAGTATACACAATCAGAATGATGGAAGTTGCACAGGCAACTTTTTCCATATGTACCCAAATTTTTATGTCATCATATTAGAACAATCTCTTACCATCACGCTCATTTGTCATCTCTATAGCACTTAATGTTTGTCACTTTTTGTGCACTTCCAAACAAATTTTATACCTCTCTGAAACAGAAAGTCTATGTTTTCTCAGCTAGTATGAGATAGGATAGTAAAAACCCACTCATACTTTTCTGTGTCTGCTTCTGTAACTGTTGTGATTTTCTTTCCTCTGCTACCAAAGATTTTTTTTCTTCTGATTTTCAGTGAACTTTTCTCCCATGGTGGCAATGCTTTGCACTACACTGGGATTGCAAAGGCCAAAAAGATGAAAACACTTTCTTACCAGAAATATCTGGGTCATTAACAGGTGTCAGGATTAAAAAATCATGAAGAGGATCAGACATCAACAGGAGTCTAATTCCTTTTTCCTACAAATTCTCTTCTTCATAGGCCTTTTGAGAAGCTAGCGATTAGTTTTTGTCTTTCTCTGCTGATGGCTGTTCCAGGTGCAGAAATCTCTGTGCAGTTTTGAGTACACATAAACCTACACTGAAGTGATTATTACTAATTATCACCACTGTGTACTTTCTCAGTAGAAAAGTCCAGGACCTTATTGCCATGGCAGATAAAAAGACCAATTCACTTATCCAAGGAAAGTATCCCAGCTGAGTAAGGTGCAAGCAGGTGAACGTTATTATCATTTGAGAGAGCTGCCACTATCAATGCTATAAATACTGAATTATCTTTGTCAGCTTTACATGAGCTATTAGCTTAATTTCATCTTTCAAATATCCTTTTTCAAAAAATAAATAAAAGATAGGAGACCAAGTTCTTCAGTAAAAGTTAATATACTCAGCATTTTGGAAAGCTGGATAATGTAAGATGGTATATGTACTAGAGGTTGGTATTTATATATTATATTTATAAATACTATATTTATAGTGGCTTTCTTAGTCAAAATAATGAATTATCTATAAGCAGATAACAAACGATTTCATAATTTAAAGCAAGTCACTTAGATTTCAGACTAAGAAATTTATTTTGGTAACAGAGCCAATTTATACATCCAATCCTTATGCTTCATTCTAAGCAGGATCCACAGATTATAAATCTTGCTGGGATATTTTACCTGTTCATTCATGCTTTCTTATACATTACTTTATGGTAGAACTGTAGGTTTTGTTTATGAATATTTTTTCTTACGTTAATGCTTCTTTATGGAGCACACAAAACACCTAATGGTCTAATGCCTTTTGATAATAAAATTACATGCTTAGTACTTTATATTGGTCTTATATGTCTAGAGCTTGCTTTTCACAGACTTTAAGAAGGTGTCCTGGTTTCAGTTAAGATAGAGTTAATTTTCCTCCTAGTAGCTGGTAGGGTGCTATGTTTTGGATTAGGATGAGAAGAATATTGATAACACACTGATGTTTTGTTGCAGAGCAGTGCTTACACCAAGCCAAGGACTTCTCAGCTTCTCACTCTGTCCTGCCAGCGGGCAGGCTAGGGGTGCAGCAGGAGCTGGGAGGGGACAGACTCCAAACTGGCTGACCCAAACTGGCCAAAGGGGTATTCCATGCCATCTGACATCATGCTAAACAATATATAGGGGTGGCTAGCCAGGGTGGGGGGGCTGGCTGCTCGGGGATAGACTAGTCATCGGTCAGCGGGTGGTGAGCAATTGCATTGTGCATCACTTGTTTTGTACACATTATTATTAGTAGTACTATTATCATTATCATTATTTTCCTGTCTTAATAAACTGTCTTTATCTCAACTCACAGGCTTCACTTTCCCGTTTCTCTCCCCCATCCCAGAGAGGGAGAGGGGAGGGTGAGTGAACAGCTGTGTGGTGTTTAGCTGCTGGCCAGGTTAAACCACAGCAGAAGGCACTGGAGGACTATATATATATATTATTTTTTAATACATAATTTTGTAGTTTTGAAAATTATGAGGAAAAAAATCTTAAAAATAAGCAACAGGTGTTCTACTATGAATACTTAAAGTTGTACTATTAAATTTCACTTAATAAAGTCTATTTAAAAATACAAGTTCCTTGCATTAGAATACACGGATTATTCATTTTATTAAAATGTCAAAATTAACAAGACTATCCTTTATTCCTTAGCCAAAGTAAGTATGTGAAATAACTGCTGCTTCAAATAGTTGTCGATGTTTCTATTGCGAGACTATTTTTCCTTTATACGGTTGAAAAAAGACTTCCACATTATTGTATTAGCATAGTGTGTCTGTTTTTTTCAGAATATTTCAAAACATGAACATTGGTTGTCTCGTATGATGAAAAGTAGTAACTGAAGTAAAACTTAAATAACAAGAGAAAGTCAAATAACTGAGAATACTAGCAATGTGGTAAATCAACAGCAATAATCTGGAAATGATTATGTGTAGAAAAATGTGATTTCTATAAAAACTCATACTTCCCATCAGAAAACTTAAAATTTTTACCTAATGCCCTTCTTTTGCTGCAGAACTTACAAAGGCAATACTTCAGCTCAAGTAAATCCATCTAGTCTGAAATATTTTGTTTAGTTTTATTAGTATATCTGACACCTTCCCCCACCCTCCCTCCCCTCCCCCATGGGTTTGAAAAGAGAGTACTTTTAGGACCACTTAGGATCGAGGCAGTGACAATTAATTAGGGCTAGAGGTTAAAGGGTATGTACTGCATTACCATTCTTGGATATCTTTCTACTGGTAAGTCATGACTGGTCTATGTATTCTTATATCAATTCTGTGTAATATTGAACCACTTAGTCATAAATTTAATGCAGAAGGTGAAATCTTGACCTTCTCCATAAAGTTCCATAGGACTAGGTTTTCACCTAAGTTTCAACATATCTGTGACACAAGAGAAATATTTTTTCTATGTAATTTATTCCTTAATCGTCCTCTGACAGATTTGTATTTATTTTTAATATTTCTTAGAACCAGGTGTTTTTACTGCTACCACTGATAAGCCCCTATACAATCTGTATGTGCTTTCCTGTCAGTTCAATATTATGAAGTTATATGCCACCTTTTCCAAGACATCTAGATCTCAATGGGTCAACACGAATTTGCTTGTGAAGAAAATTAACTGTCTTCATCTAACGAAGGTCCAATGAAATGGATCATCCTTACTTTTGTTTCTTCATTAAATCTAGCATATGGTATAGATCTTGAGGGTGGGAGGGCAGGGTTAAGCTTCGCATTTAACGTTCTACTGGTATCTGTGGTATTTGTCCGGAGTTGTCTCTATGAGACACAGATACACCCAAGAGAGCATTTTTATGGAAACTACTGCAGTAAAAACAAGACTTAATTTGATCAATACAATTAGTTAAGCACTGTTTAAAATCATTGCAACAAGTATTGTAGAAAGTCACACCATCAATTTATTTAACAATAATATAAAATTAAAATGGGAATCATAATTATATGATGATGA